>NW_020837988.1:0-312051 GCF_003676395.1 Aethalodelphis obliquidens | reverse complement strand
CACACGCATGCACACGCATGCACACGCATGCACACGCATGCGCACATATGCACCGGCGCACACACACGCACACGCGCAGATCCTCTTGGGCACTGAGCTCTGCAACAAGCCACACTCCGTCATCCGTCCAGAGGCTGCTTGCCAGTCCCAGGACAGACCACGCCAGCCTGGGTGCCACCTTCTGCCCTGACACTCGGAGGAAGGTTTCTGCTCCAGAAAGGTCTCCAGCCGCAGATCTCACGCTTCCTTCCGAGGCCTCTGCCCCTGGAGGGAGGAACTTCAGTTTGGTGTCTGACCTGCGAGAAGGAATTAGGTCGTGTGCACATCCTGGTCCCACCCCTTAGCCACTGTGCGACTCTGAAGGAGTGATTTAATCTCTCGGATCTCAGTTTCCTCACCTGGGAAAAGGGAATAGTAGAATGTGGTACTCACTTACCTGGCTGCAGGCACAGCCAGTGGTGACGAAAGGTGCAGGGGATGAGGCCCCTCTGAGGTCCCGGCATCCCTGCCCCCTTGTGTGCCACAGAGTATAGCATCTCGGCCGCGGCCATCGCCGTCTTCAGCCTGGGCTTCACCATCGCGGGAACCATCTGCGTGCTCCTGTCCTTTGGGAAGAAGCGCGACTACCTGCTGAGGCCAGCGTCCATGTTCTTCGCCTTTGCGGGTAGGACGGGGGCTCCTGTCCGGGTGCTGGGTCTGGGGGGATGCTTCGACCCCGTTCTCATGCCTACCTGGGGCCTGGGTGTGGACAGATTCCCAGGTTCCACCCAGGGGCAAGCTTGCCCAGGGCTTCCGCCAGGGCCGGTGGGCCAGGAGGGGGCAGATCTCGGCAATCTGTCCATTTCTTACCAAGACAATCCTCAAGGCGGGGAGGATGCTAATTACTAACAAAAATTTAAATTAACTTTAAAATAGTGCTAAGGAAAGAAGGGACGAAAGGGCGCACTTCTGCAGCTTCCCGATCGGGACCTCGGTCTCGGGGCCGTTTCATGCCCCCGCCTCTCCCCCGGCGGGGTCTCCACCTTGAAGCCCACGCGGAAGCCCCAGCTGACGCGGGGCGGGGGGCGCCCGGGGCCCTGAGTCCAGCTCTGCCCCCAGGTCTCTGCATCTTCGTCTCGGTGGAGGTCACACGGCAGTCGGTGAAGCGCATGGTCGACAGCGAGGACACCGTCTGGATCAAGTACTATTACTCCTGGTCCTTCGCCTGCGCCTGCGCGGCCTTCGGCCTCCTCTTCCTCGGCGGCCTGGCTCTCCTGCTCTTCTCCCTGCCGCGGATGCCCCAGAACCCCTGGGAGTCCTGCATGGACGCCGACCCCGAGCACTAGCCCTCCTGGGCCCCTGTCCCCAAGGAAGCCGAGCCCAGCCCAGAACGTTTGAGGAGGCGGGAGCGTTACTTCTCCCCGTTCCCACCTGCCCCTTCCCCCGCAGCACAGCTGCTCGCCCTGTCTGAGCACTTCTCTGGGTGGTGAAGCCCGCAAGTGGCGGTGGCCCAGACCTGCCCCGTGCAGGTGGAAGGCAGGTGCACAGGCGCCTGGAGAGGCCCGACCTCCCGCTGGAGTGCCCGGCTGTCCTCGATAAGCCCACCAACTGTCCTCTGTGGGCCGTCTACCTGTTCTGGGCGTCCAGCTGTGCGAATGGCCAGACCCTCTTTCCTTCCTGGTGACCCGAACAACCCCTCCTTGGCTTCTGGGAGACCCAACAAGCAGTTTTTAACTGGTTAGACTCTGTGGCTTGAAATAAAACCTCTTCAAAATCTTGCTTTTTCCTTGGCCTTGCGAAGAAATTGTTGGGTTCCTGACCACAGCCCAGGGGCCCCTTGACCCAGCAGGGGAAGTGAAGGCATAGCCCCCGGGGATGTTGAGGACTTTTGTGGGGATGAGAGGGACAGAGGGTCTGCTTAGCAGCAAGACTTAGAGGTTCTGAATTACAGTTGGTAACTCTGGGCCCTGGGGTTGTCTTTGGGAGAAACCAGAGGCGGTCTGACTAGCCAAGGGCGTTAAAAATACAGAGGGTTATTTCCAGAGCTCCCAGCACGCTAGGCATCCCAGTGCTAACACGGCACTCCAGCCGCACAGCTGCAAGGGTCTGATTTCAGACACTGGCTTTTTGTTGCAATGAACATCAGGAAGGAGGGCTTAGCAGCTAGACACATAGGGCCACTGGAGTTTCATAATTTACACCCTTGCGCCTTCAAACCTCACCGTACTTGGCCAGCCCTCAGAGATGGTAAGTCAGACACGGTGTGCAGAGAGGACCCCTCTGCCCTTTACCTTCACCATGCACCAGGGGTCCACGTCAACACCTTTCTTGCAGAGAAGGGGCAGCAAACCACCGGCCGTGGGTCAACTGGGGCCCGTTGCCTGCTAAGAATGGTTTCTATAGTTTTAAATAGTCAAGAAAAATCGAAAGAAGAAAAAGATTTTGTGATGTGAAAATTTCATGAAATGCAAATTTCAGTGTCCATAAGCAAGGTTTTATCAGAACTGCCAAAGATAAACAAGGCCACAGTTAAAGTGGTCAGGACAGATTTTAATCAGTAAGGCACTGCTGCAGCAGGAAGAGTCTGGGATGAATTGAACCAACTGTGTGCACAGAGGTGACCGGGAGGTTTAAAGGGTGAGCGAGGGAGGGGTGAGGAGGGCCGCACAGAGTCAGAGAAGCCAAAGGTCGCGAAGGGCTGGAAGGGGCTGGGCGAACTGGAGATGATCGAAGTTAGGCGCTGACCCGCTAACAGAGGCTCGGAGACGAGGGCCCTGTCCTCGGGTGTTGGCTGGAACAAACAGCAAACTCTTCAGGCAACCTTGAATTTTCTCAGGCAGACACTTCAAGGGGGGCTGGGGTCATCCTAGGGGTGCGGCCTTGAGCTGTTAGAAACTGTGTTAGTGTCTGTTCGCATCGTTCTAGGCCAAGGTGGCATGGAGAGGAGGGCTGGGATTGGCCTGGCTGGAATCTGGTCCAGGAGCGAGTCCACCAAGACACAGCCACACCCCTCCGATGGCTAATTCCCGCTTCCAGGCCGGGTTAAGACTGGCCTGCCACGTCAGGCCAGTAACTGAAGTAACTACTCTCACCAGCCAGCTTATTAACCCCTAACTGTTCGCATCTGTAAACTGAGAGGAAAGCAACTCGATCGTTCTGCTGAGAACAATTTAGAAGGGAGGAGCCGGAGGCTGGGGCGTCTGGGTAGCGACCATGGTGGGGCTGGTGAAGATCGCCCTCTGACATCTCAGGGCTCCGGGCTGCGCTTGGAGGGGCCGACAGAGCCCAGCCCAGCCTGCTTTTGAGTCAGGGAACGTGCACATGCCCGTGCGTGGCTGTGAAGCTGAAAGGGTCAAGGAGAGCAGGGGTGACATCAGAGGGTGGGCGCTGCCGAGAAGGGCGGGTGGCGGGCAAGGCCCAGAGGAGGCTGCTTGGTCCTGCAGCCAAGGGCGGGACGCGTCCCGAGGATACACAGGTAGAGCCTGAGGGCCACTTGCTCCGGATGAGCGGCTAGGAGATCAGCGTCCACGCCAGCCTGGGAGTTGGGGCCACGGTTTTGTGAGTAAGAAGGGTGCTGTCGTCCCACAAACTCCATTTTGGAGTCCAGTATTATTGTTTTTATTGTTATTATTACTTTTAGGGGAATTAGACTGGTGTGCGTTTTGTATTTCCACCTACATAGCTGTATTTTTAGCAGCCAAAATCACTCCGAGTGGAATATCCACTGAATATTCCGCTCCATCGCAGAATACATTGGTTTCCCAGCGTCTAGCTCTTTCGAGAGACATGTAAGCAGGCCTGGAACTGCTCTGCTCCAGCCGGGCGGCACACAGCCGCGTCTGCTCCAGCTTCTGCTGTGGGAAGAAGACAGCTCGACAGAGCCCAGCGCTGAAAAACAAAGAGATCAACGAAACCACTGAGGGAAGACGTCTTTTTGTCTCCAGTCCGCTCACCGATGCTCGCGGGAAGGACGTTGTGATGGGTGGGGCTCAGGATTCGGGGCGGCCCCGGGCTTCACCGCAGCGCTCGGCCAGGGGCCTGCCGACGGGCCCGCAGCAGGACACCGCGCCACTGGCTCTGAGGCGGGCAGTTAGCAGCCAAGCGGGACGGGCACAAACGGAAAAATCATCCAACCCTGAGGTTCCATAACGCTCTCACGTTCTCAGCTTTCTAAAATTCATCAGATCCCCTGAGGTAAGGGAGCCAGGACGAGCAACTCAGTCCAGATAAATAATATTGAAGTGTGAGACGTTTTAAGAAATGTGGTGAAACAGACACAACATAAAATCTACCATCGGAATTATTTTTAAGTGCCCGGCTCAGTCATGTTACATGTGCGGCCAGTTCCCATGACTCTTTCCATCTCCCAAACAGAGACTCTGTCCCCTTCAACAACTCCCCGCCCATCCCGACCACCATCTACGTTCTGTTTCTCTGAATTTGACTACTCTGGTGCCTCATAGGAGTGGAATCATACACTATTTGCTCTTCTGTGTGTCTTATTTCACCTAGCGTAGTGTCCTCAGGGTTCATCCACGTCATAGCCTGCGTCAGATTTCATTCCTCTTTAAGCCTGAACAACACTTCACTGTACGGATACGTCAGGTTCGTTTACGCATTCATGCCTCAGTGGACGCTTGGGCTGCTTCCACCTCTTGGCTACTGTGAATAATGCTGCTATGAACGTGGATGTACAAATACGTCTTTGGGAGCTTGCTTTACGTTCTTTTGGGTAGGTGATGTGTGATTTTTTAAAATCAAAATTATGGCAAAGTATCCAGGATGAAGACGGCGTCAAAATCTTAAATAGAGGCTGGATCCATGTTCCTGATTCTTCCTCTTTATCCCTCTCCTGTGGCCACTGTACAGAAGAAAAGACCGAAGACCTGAGAAGGACTTGCTTCCCAAGATCTGGTTAACTGGCGCCAGAACCGGAATGAGAACAAGGCTGACGGTTTCCCACCTGTGTAACCAGGGTCCTGTCCGGTCCTCACTTAGCCTCTGCCCAGGTATCTAGGAGGTCCGAGACACACGGCATCCTCTCCTTGGCTAACACATAATGGGGTCTGCCCTGGTGGTTTGGTCCTTATTAATCCCTCCTTGGGATTGAACATTTCAATTCCGTTACCACTATTTTTCCTGACCGCCCCAAAAAAGAGGGGTTTTAATCACATCCTACTGCAGTATTTCCCCTGCTGGTGTGACTTGTCCATTTTGATCAAATATTTTATTTACCAATTCATTTCTAATTTATACCCTGCCTGCTTTCAGAAAAGATCTGAAGTGGAGACAAGGTATGAATGAATGCACGACGTGGAACCGATTAAGCCGCGGGGCTGCAGCTGCCGTGGCCTCCTTCAGCCCCCGCTTCACAGCCTCACTCAGTAGCAGCCACTGAGGCCGCAAGTTAACGGCCACCCCGGCCATCCCTCCCGCCTGGCGAAGAAAGTTCCTTAAGGTAATTGCCATTACAAGGAGTGATGCTTTGTCTTCTTCTGCCTTTGCTCCTGACAAGTTTCCGGCCTGAATGTGAAAGCCCTGACCTCCTGGAAACGCTCGTTGATCCCTGCCCACGACCGGCCCTCGTAGCCCCAGGGATAAACGGAGTTCGGGGGATTGGTCTGCAAGCACAGTCTGAGCGTTCTCACCCCTGAGTTTGAAGAGCTCACCCCAAGTCACTGATTTAAACAGCTAACACCCTCCCGCCCGGTCCTGCCAGGCTGAGGCAGTCGGATGAAGCTAACAAAATAGGGACACAGTCTACCGAGAAACGTCCAGGAGGCAGGGAGGCGGCAGCGTATGATCCTCTCCATTTAAGGTGGAGGAAAGACGAACGGGGCTGTGTCCCATCTGAACCGACCAGGGCGCTGAGCCAGGGTCTCCTGGACTCAGGTGTCCCCTCAGTCGCCCTCATCTCGAGGCCCTACTATGCGCTGCCTGTACATAGTAGGGGCTGTGGTAGGATGAATCCAGACTAGGGCCGCTGTCAACCTGCTCTGGGCCTCAGTCCCTCACTTGTGAACATTAACAAACTCCTGCGAGACCAGAGCACGTGTTAGACTAACTCATCGTTACGCTCCCTCCAGTTCTGCGGTTCTCTGTGTCTATTAATACCAGGAGATGCACAAAGTGGTCCCATACCTCGGGAAACATAAATCTCACATTTTAAAATTCGCCATGAAACACACATGAAATGGTAAGACGGCCTTTGACCTGGCTGAGCGCTTGACATGTGTTCTCTCTCCTAAGCCTTGCAACAGCCGCGTGTTCGCTTTTATTCCCATTCAACAGATGAACAAACTGAGACTCAGCAAGGCTGAGTAGCCAACCTGGAGGCACACAGCAGAGGAAGGAAGGAGAGCCAGGCTCCTGTCTGCTTCCTTCCAGAAGCTGAGCTGTTAGCTGTCTTGCTGGCTAAGATGGGTCAGTCTTGCCGGGTCCCCGTTTTCTGGAGAGACCAAGGGATCCCGGCGGTTCCCTGTGAGCTGTGCAGATATTGGACTCCAGTTTGTTCTGACTGGAACAAAACCCACCGTGGACTCGCCTGTGTTACGTGCGTCATCCTGGTGTGTATATTAAAGACCTTCGAAGGGTTGAAACGCGTGCTGTAATTTTCTCCCGAGGAGGCCTTCAAACAAGTTTCCTTGGCCATTTCTCTGCGCACATTTCAACTTCTTGTCTGTGTCTCATGGATTAGGAGTGTCAGTTCTGCATTGGTCTTTGGAAAATTCCGGCCTGTGCGTGTCTGCTCAGACACGATGGTGCGGGCACATATACTACTGTTTATCTGTATAAATCACAATGTTTGCTCACCTTGCCCAACGAAAGCAAGGAAAATAAATTAGTGTTAGAGTTAGATGTCAGACTGCATCTGCCTTCCATAAACTCCATTTTCCAATATTTGTGTTCCTCAAAATATCATCATTGCCCTTACAAATTGATTTTACAAGAAGCTGTTACAGAGTGTGTTTACTAAATAAATTTATAAAAGTAAAAAAATATATTTTGTATATTACATATTTAGGGCTGAGAAATTTAGGTTCTAACATAGGACTTTGTTAGAAAAAAGAACGCTGCTGCTTAAAATTTTTGGAAACCACTGACAATCGTTTAATCACTGCTTCAGTGAAGCAGTCCAGACTTGTCAGAGTTCAAGAAAGAAAGATAGCCTTAAAATAAAGTTTACATTGCTTGTCTCACGGAAGGCCAGGGAGGGTCTCTGAGGGGGAAGTGCTATGATAAAGGCATATGAACAGGGATGCGCGTGAGAGACGGCCAAGGGGCAGAGGCTACAGGCAGGGAAGTAGCTAGAAAGCCTCAGGTAGGGGAGTAAGCGTCCCTTCCTTCAGATCTGCCGCCTGGTCTTTCGTCTCCCGTCAACCGACGAGAGTCTCGAAACCACGATCCTTCTTCACGTCTCGTGTCACCGCCGACTGACTTTGCGTTCACTTCCTGAGCCACGCGCTGATCCCATGGCCCACGCCACGGCACGAGCCCCCCTGAAGGTCACCAGGGACCCCTCCGTCACCTGTGGCGCCCTACGACGCCTTTCTGTAGAGCTTGTACTTCGGGCCTGTGCGTCCGCTCCCTCCCTAAGATTCCCTGAATTTTCCCTTGTAATTCTGCCACCTGCCCCTTAAAGCTGCATGTTTCCAGGGTTTTTGTCTTTGAACTTCTCAGCTCACAACACAACTCCCGAGAAGTTTCACTCCCTTCCGGGCTGTCGGCCGCCCGGGGCCGCGGTCCCCGCCTGTGTCCAGGCCGCCTCTGTGCCGGCGTCAGTGCTGGTGGGCTGCAGTGCTGCCCGCAGGGACGTGCGTCCTAACCTGCCCTCCCTTGCTTGCCCCCTCGTTTCGACGGCCCTGCATCCCCTCAGCCACCCACGCCGAGAAGCCCTGTGGTTTCTTTGGCTCCCGGGCACGCCTCACAGATTCCACTTCCGAGACGAACCGCAAATCCACGTCTTGTTGCCCCGCTGCCGCGAGGCCCGGCTCTCCTCCCCTCCCCCTGCCGCTCGTGCCCTGAGCACTGGCCTCCCCGGAGGATGTGGTTTCCCAGACATGCTGAGCCGGCTGACGTCTCTCCCACAGGGTGTCCATCACGTAAGCAAATGCACACTCACTGCGCGTGTCCGGTTCCTATTCTGAGACCACCCGCTGTCCTCGTCTGTGGCTCCCTCACCGCAGCTCCCACGTCTCTGCCTTTGATTGTCCAGCTTCCCTCTTGGAAGGACCCTTGTGGTAACACTGGGCCCATCCAATAACCCAGGCTAAGCTCCCGTCTCAAGATCCTTATGGCTGAATCACGTCTGCCGAGTCCCTTTTTCCATATAAAGTACCAGGTCCCAGGGGTTTGGCTGTGGACATCTTCGGGAGCCGTTACCCTGTCTACCCCACTAGATACAACACTGTGTGCGAAGCACTGTGCTAAACCAGGACATGACCTGGTCCTGGACAAAAACCGGGGATGGGCCCTCGGGAGCTGAGAGTTCAATCGTGGGTGACTTGAAAGTAAGGCGTAAGTGCTATGCGATGTAGGTGGGCTCCTCGGCCGCATGTGGCCCGCCCCCTTTCTGAAGTTGCCAGAGTCACCTTATTCCCCAGGACCCAGCTTGGACATCACGAGGTGACACATCCTCCAACCACTCCGTGCAAAACCTGTGCTTTCTTCCTTCTCGTGCCCTTAACACTGTGCTCACACCCCCAGTTCTGACCCGGTCTGTGTGGCTCCCTGTGCCTGCCTGCCTTGCTGGATTATATTTTCCTCTGAACCATCCGGCAGCTAGAACCTTCCCCAGCCCAGTCACACGCTCTGCACAGCGTACGGCATACAGCGCCCTCGGGATGTGTTGGTACATCAGACGAGTGCGTGAACTAGAAAAGGGCCGGGAGGAGTGCGTGCAAAGAGGCTACAAAGAAGCATCAGGACGTGCAGCAAGAAGGCCTCTAGAGCTCATTCGGGATCTGCTCCCCTGGCCTCAGGGGCCCCATGCTCGGCCTGAGCCCCTGTATTCCCTACAGCGGCGCGCGCAGCTGCGTATCCCTGGGTGAGACGGTCTTCTGAGCTGGAGCACGTCAGCCCTTAAGAACGGACGGGTTTCTGCCATACACCTGGAACTAACACAATACTGTAAATCAACTGTATTGCAGTTAAAAAGAAAAAAAGGAACAGACGACTTTCCACAAGGGCTTTGCTGGATGATTCAAAATTACCTTTAATGACACCAGATCACAGATTTTTTTTCAAAATAGTGTCTCTTCCACCCTGTTAACAGAACCAACCCAGTAGGAATGATCTGGGTCTTAGAAGGCCTCTAGAGCCACAGGGAGATTTGATTCCTCAGGTAAAGCCTGTTTACTTACACACCTGCCAACAGTTCCCTGTTGCTTTGGTCCCAGGTCACCACTCCCTTTAAGCCCAGTCACCAGGTTAAGAGGACCGAATCCTCACAACTTTCTCTTCCAAGAGGAGCACCCACTCGCTCAGCCGCGAGCGCCCACTTCTCTTTAGCTTTGTAAAAACACGTGCACGTCTGGGTTCCAAAGAGACAGAAGACCTGACAGCAGGTGGGCTTGACGAGCAGGCCCAGAGCAAGCCATCCACTCCCCGGACTCCAGGCCCTTCCCTTTTGGTCGCCACTCACAGCAGGAGGGCTTGTCAGCTGAGGCCTCCGATTGCATTTCTGTTCAATTCGTGAGCAAAGGGCACTGAACCACATTCTCCTCTGTTTCCCTCTGCAGCGGAGCCCAGAGTGGGAGCCACGCCCACTTTCCAGAGCTCTCCGATGGTTCACCCCATCGTCTAACTAGCGCCCTTTCTTCTCAGGAATTAGCCGTGCAGTTTCCCGAAACGATGGTTCAAATCAATTTGCAGAGCATCTGTTTTAATGAGCTAAGAATGGGGTAACACCGCAGACTTTGCAACTGCAGCTCCTCTTCAATCTAATTATCTCCTTCTGTGGATATAAAGTCAACCAGAGGCTCAGACAAAGGGGAATTTCATCACTTTCCCAGAAGTCTGCACGTAGGAATATGCCTACTGACGGGACACGCTGAAGGAGGCAGCATCCACCAGAACTGGCGTCACAAGGCGAAGCTGTCAAGCCGAGGCTTCCAGCAGCGACACCTGGTGGTGCCGACGCTTTGCCGTCGCTCAGAGAGCACAGGGGAGCGGGCGGGGACGCGACTGCACGGGACAGCCCACTCCTGCGCCCCAGGCCAGCACTCCCGCCCACGGTTATCGTCCGGCCACACCACAGTGGCAAAGGGCATCCATGAGAAGGGGAGAGTGTCCTGAAGTTCTTCTGTCAATCAAACCCTCTGAGCCAGTTCAACAGGCATTCGAGGGCCTGCTCTGTAAAAACTACAGAGCCAGTACTGTAGGTCTTGGGGTCTTAGGACAAGATCTCTGTCACCCAGAAGCTCACAAACTCCTAACTCTAATATAAAAACTGTGATAACATAGATATAAGCCCATTAAGGAGGCACAGAGGATGAGGGAACTAATTCCAACTGACCTGGGGGGTCTGAGCGCTGAAGGGCGTGCTCCAAACAAAGTAGAGAAGCAAGAAGGTCAGGGTTCATCCAGGCGAGGAACGGCAAGTTGTCTGATTTAGGGGACTGTGTGAAGTGCTCAGGAATAAGACACGGGGGTGTCTCCAAAGTGCAGCTAAGAAATTTAGGGTGCGATGGGCAACCACCGAGGGCTTCTCGGGAAGAGTGGCACCATCGGATCCGTTTCGGAAGGTAACTCGGGCTGCAGTTGGTAGGATGAGCTGGAACTGCGGCTATGCAATCAAGATGGGGTCTTCACGTCCGAAGAGAGGATTTCCATCCATTTGGGAAGTGGTTCGTTAGGACAGTACCACGGTGTGAACCAAGTGGCAGAGCCCATTACAGACCCAGGGCTCTTCAGCTCCAATACCACAGCGGCATCAGAATGTTCCAGTTTAACCGAGCTGAGTGCAAGTAAGTCTCCATTCCAGCACCCCCTCCACGAGGCCAACTTTCCATTCTCACGCTTGACCTGCACTCCATACAGTTCCCGCCTTGCCGTTTTGATGAAATTACATTTTCCCAATAACTTTCACACTAATATCATTCTCAGAAAAATGCTTCAAAGGCTTCAAATAATGCATAGGAATGAACACCTGAAACAGTCTTGTTTGCGTTTTCCCACTGATGACGGGGGCTTTGTTTACTTCCTGTCGGGCGGATGGCAGCCCAGGGAGTCCTCCAAAGCCATTCGATTTATCTGTAAAGAAGTGTGTTTCTTTCCAAAATCCAGAGATGATTTATGTTGTATCAGATCAAGTCAAAGAAAGCAAGATACCTAGCTTGAAAACTAATCCACCGCAATGAGTAAGAATTAGAAATTGTCCTTATGAAAGGCTGACTGCCCTATCTTCTTACATTTGCACACTTTAAGCACAGAATATTCAAGTTAGATTTATGGTGCCACATTAATGGGGTGTTAAAAATAAAAGAGCCAGGGCACACAAAGCATCCGTTGACCTGCTAATGCTTCTCAAAATCGTATCAGGGCAGATGCAAAGAATTATTTCCCCAACAAAAACAAGACCCTGGCTCAGGGCAATTTCCTGCACAGCGGGCATCTGGGGGGGGAGGGGCAGGGGTGGGGAGGGAGCAGTGCATGCCACGCACCCCTGTGAAATGTGTTATTATACCTTCATAATATATTGATACCAAGTAGGTTTACAAGTTCTGAAATGAATTCTGGGCTCCACAAGCCCAGCATCAACAAGTGACTTGTTAACACTAATTCACGATCACTGTTTTTAATTCCTAAGAACCACGTTGAATGACAATTTGAAAAGGGCTCATTTTCTCACTGATCACTGATGATCTCTAAACTTTCAGGTAACACTTGGAGCCTTTAGGCCTTTGCTTCTGCTGAAGTTCAGAGACACAAGTAAAGTTGCAAATTTCTGGAAACTATAGAGTCACAATTTTGCAAATCAATGTTGAGCTCTGTTACTTTAGCTGGTTTTACTGATTAATATCATGAATAAAATCAAAGTGCTGTGCTTAACTTCTGTCAGACCTTTGCTCTTAAAAGGAAGCAGAGGATTGTGGTTCACACATAACAAACAGATCTCCAAATTATTAAAAAGGCATTTTATTATAAATACATTTTAGTTGTAGCAGTAAAATACATTTTGTGTTACCATGAATCTTTTAAAACAAAAGAACTTCACTGAGACAATGGTCACAATGTAGGAATTAGAGACCTCCAAATTGAAAACTTGTTCTAAGGAACCAAAGCGACTAAAGTAATTCTAAAACTAAGTTAAAAAAGAAAATGACAAAAAAGGAAGAAAATAAAAACCCTAGAGAGTGGCTTTGGGGTTATTTTATGGTACAAAGTCATTTTTACTTTTAAGCATAAACTCTTTAGGTATTAGAACTCTCAGATGAGGTATCATTAACTGCAAAGAAAAAAATAATAATTTTGTTATAATTTTGCCAGAAATTATGATTATTAGATGGCTGTACAACTGGTACTTTTAAGAGATGGAAACTGATCAGTTTTATGTAACCTTCCTTTAGGAGGCTTTTGCCCAAATAAGACCCAGTATGAATTTGCCACGTGATTGTATGAAGTTAGCTGAACACGTTTAGATAAGAACTGTATTCTTGAAGCATTAAAAAAACAAAAACAAAAACAAAACCTGTGTCACTAATGACAGAACCCTTTAATAAGATGCAAAACCCATTACCTTTATAATTGAGAGGAGAGGTATTTTAATCACTGGATTTACCTAGGATACAACTACTACACTTAACCAGTACCTTCATGGGTTTCAAAGAATCAGGTGGGATGACTGGCACAGAAAGCGGATACAGTACAATGTCATACACACGGGTTTACAGGAAGTAGGCATGGTCTGGACATGTAAAAATCCAAGACTCCTGCTCTGTTTGGGGGGGGGGGCTGAGAAACATTCAGGTGTAACTGACACGTCAGCACTTCATCCTGGACAAAAGAGCCCTCTGAGCAGCTGAAAGACACAGAGGTCTTCACTTCCAAGGCATCGTGCAAAGAGTAAATAAACTGAAGCTCCCTATGAGCTGGAACTGGATAAAGTAACCTGTGCTGAACATACAAACAATCCCACCAGAGGTTATCTTGCCTTTCAAGGAGGAAGTACTGTGTTTTAAGAATTCCAAAGCTGTGTGTTCTATGATGCTTATCATACGGTCTACATCTAAGTCATTCTATAATCTATTACCTTAAAAATAATTTCTTCTCTTTCTAGGGTCTCGGTAAATTCAAAGCCAAACAAAAAACCAGAGGCAGAGCCCAATACCCCTCAAGCTGCACTCCAGGGGGAATATTAACACCCAAAGACCTGTAGGTTTATTATACTGTAGGCAGCTTCTTTCTCAAAAATAACTTGCTCATACATGTGCACCTATGGTTTATGAATAACTCATGCTGTGTAGGTGGTAGATTCCTCTAGACTTTTTTTTGCAAACATATATAGATTTTTTTTAAGGTAGCAAAGTAATCAGAGACAATTATCAATTTTCTGCCACGTACAACAATTCAGGCTCCCCTAACACCTACCGGCACGGCAGAGAATCCAAATTAACTTTGTTAACCTGAGAAACACATAATTTGAAAAGCAAATCCTTTGCCCTCGCCTCCCTCATCCCCCAAAACATAACAACTACGACTACACCATTCGGGGTTTATCTATCGTTTTCTATGCTTCAGGTCACTGCCATCGTAGGACGGGGCCTCCGGTACCTGGGGCCTCGATAAACGCGAACTGCATTCTCGGGACAGTCGGATGGCTCCCTTCCACAATCCTCACCTCCGCGTGTGTGGAGCATCAAGACTGACTCTAAGCGCTCCAAACGCACGCACAGCTTCCAGACCAAAGCCCAGGCTGCAGTGTACACAAAACCAAACTCACCCTCCAAGTGCGAGAGCTCCTGCCCCGTCACGGGGAAGAGCAGCACAGACCTCAGACGGGGTGAGTGCTGAGGGGCGGGGGGCGGGGGTGGCCACCCCCCAGAGGGCCCGGCACTCCACGGAGGTCTTTCTCCATGAATGTCCCCGTCGCCGCATCAGAATTATAAAAATGTCTCAAGAGATCAGTTTTGTACACTGAGTAAATAAATGCGTGGCTGAAGAGACCCTCAGGCTTCCTCTAGACCCGTGGTTCTCAAAGTGCGGTGCCTGGACCAGCAATGTCAGTGCTGCCTGGGAACTTGCTGGAAACGCAGATGATCAGGCTCCAGCCCGGCATCAGAAACTGTGGGGCAGGTCCAGCAGCCTGTACTTTAACAAGGCCTCCAGCTAATGCTGACGCTGGCTAAAGTTGGAGATCCGCTAGCTCTATCCTGCTTAAAATGTCCATATCTTAAAACAGGACATATTTGTAAACAGATACTCCTTCTATTCTGGGTTGAAACCTATGGAATTTGCCCCTTCCCCTCAACTGCTCAAACATCAAAAAAGAAAAAAGAACTAATGATGAAATTCATTTCAGAACATCAAAACAAAAATTTTAAGTAATATCGGTTTCCCCTCCTATACATAGTTCTAAGGCAGGCAGTCACATGCTAGTATGCAAAATAAAACACAGAAGACACCTCATATATGAGATGTAGAAACAGCTAAAAAGACTCCCAAAGAATATAATGAAAATTCTGTAATATTGTTTAATGAACTTATAGAATTATATAAAACTTACTATGCTTTATGCTTAATATTCGTATCAAAATAAAATCTCTCTGTTGAACAAATTGCAAATAAAGTCTGGTCTAACACATTACTGAAACTGTAAGTATATGAATGTCTCTGGATTTTCTGAACACTCCAGTTTTAGAAGCTTTAGACTAATACTGTATAACTGGGTTTAGGATTTAACCACAGTTCACATTACTAAGCCTATATTCTTTTCTGTTAGGTACCTCCCTTCGAAAACATTTAGAAGCTCCTGTGACTGTTTCCTTAAAGTTTATTCCGAAGTAGATATTTTCAAACATTTCAAAAAATTTAAATGTTGCATTAAAATTTTTTGTAATCTGTTTAATCTCATATTCTAATTTAAAGTAATAACAATGCCACTTCCTGAATGTGCTTTAAGAGAATGTTAAATGCCAGTAAGATTGATTCACTCCTTATAACAATGGTCTTCAGCAGCTTTACAGGGAAACCTCAGCCAATAAATATCCAACCCCAGGTAGATGGAGAACTCGAGAAACCTAATATAACACGCGCTCTGAAGACTAACGTGCCACCTGCTCTTTCCTGTTACCTTTATACTATGTGGCGGACATCACTAGCTGATACTCTGAACAAGAAATCATGGTTGTAACATTATCCGTTATTTCTAACTGCTCAATACTGTGTGGGTCAGGTGGCAGAAAGCGGAGTGAACAATCAGATCCATTAAGACATGTCCTTTGAGATTTAGGAGCGCACATGAGGGTGGTGGTAGAAATTGAGGGTTTCTCAATAGTTAAAGGGATGGTTAGCAAGAAACAACGTCTGGTAAATCATAAAAGACAAAGTACTACCTTTGTGGAGCTAGAAGAAAAACCAGAGCGCCTAAGTAACATTTAAGGTAGCAATTTGTATCTTGCAATACATTTAAAGTTTTAATCTTGTATTTTTATAGGCTTTTTCTGGGTTCTCTTTTTAAAAACAGCTCCAGTAGGAAACAATTCTAAGGATAACAGGTGTCTCTTCTTAAAATGGCGATTTCAGTAAATTTAATTTTCTTAATAACAACAGCTGAAATCTGAAATTTAACTTGAAATTGGTTTTCACACACTGGCTCTTAGGCAAGGTGACTCTCTCCAGCGCAGGTCGCTAGAGATACATTCCTATATGTTTATAGCTTTGCTCTTGAAATGTATATACGTGGAAAATATTAAACATGTAAGATCAGCTATACCAGAGCAAGATAATACTGTATCTTAATTATCTCAAGTTAGGGAATTCAGTTACTTTCTCAGCAATTTCAATGCCACCATAAAAAAGGAAACTATTTTCACAAATAGGTCTTGGAGATCGCTATGTTTAATTAGGTAATGCTTATTCAGTGGGAATTCTGATTATTTTACTTATTCTGCAGTTCTTTGAACTGAAAAGACCAATTGATGTTCACACCAAACTCAAACTTATTCTAGAATCTCTGATGAAAAAAACCACACAAAGCAGTTTATTATTTCACACATACAAAATGACCTGGAGAGAAAGCATATCTGTCTGAGGAAAGGAAAATGAAAGTCATGTTGTTTAAATGGTCAATAATTAATTGCTGATTAATCAAAAACAAAGCTCTGCTATAACAACTTGGCCAAGCACATGCCAAATGGCAACCAAAACCCCTCTGAAAAACCCACCAGAAAATATCCATGTTGCACTGAACGAGGCTCATTCAGAGCTGAACAGAAATTCATTTTTAGGTAGGGAAAAAAATTCAGCATGAAAACTCTACAGACTCTATCACCCAAAAGAATTTCTTTAAGGTAAAAAAAGAAAATCTCAGTAGCACTGAAATTAAAAAGTAAAATTAATAAAAAATAGTTCTGGCAAGAAAAAGGAAACTTCAGAGTGATATAAAGAACAAAGAAGTAGAAAGACATGTGAACAACTAACTGCACTTAGAAGAAATCTGTTTTGGAAGAAAAGGAAGTTGGTAATACTTGGTATTATCCCAGAGCTTACATCAAGCTTTAAAAAAAAAAAGTTCCATCTGAACTCTAAGGTTGGACCTAGACCATAAAACACAGTCGCCCCTCAGTGTCTGCAGGGGATCCGCTCCAGGACCCCCAGGACTACCAAAACCCGAGGATGCTCAAGTCCCTTACATAAAATGACGTAGCACTTGCACATAACTTCCACACATCCTCCCATGTACTTTAAATCATCTCTAGATCACTTATGATACCTAATTCAATATAAATGTTAGGCAAATAGTTGCGAACGCATGGCAAATTCAAGCTCTCCTTTTTGGAACTTTCTGGAATTTTTTTTTTTTTTTTTAAATATCTTTGATCCATGCTTTGCTGAATCGGTGGGCACGGAACCCGCAGATACGGAAGGCCGACTGTAAGTTGTTTTTTAAGTCTGATTCGTGGGCACTTGCTAACACTACCCAAGTAATATCCAACAGGATGAACGGTACTCAGAAGCCACACATTTCAATGGAAACTTGCAATGATTCTTGCAGTAAGACTTTCTCAAAACTGTTACAAGATATTATTATGTATACATTACATTTAAAGCACAGTTGGAAAGATGGCATTAAGTAAAGCTGAGATGGAAACATTCGAATCCTTGACTGGCTGTAGAAACAATAAGGAAGTGAGGAACACTCAGACGTTCTCAGCAGAGCAGTGGACTAAGAAGCAGCTACTACTTTTAGTTTCTTAGAAATAACTGCTTAGAACAGCAAAGTCACAACAACGTAACAGCTTCCTTACGCAAAGTTTCCGTCAATATATAAGGGCGGTAGGGTGGGCACATTTAAATATAAATAATTTTAAAACTGGTATTTTTTAAAGGTTCAAGTATGGAAAACAGATGATTAGGCAATTACTTTATGACAAGGGGTTAACTGACAGCCCTGATGGGATAGTTCTGTCTTTGTCAGATCAGCATGCTTTCGACCATTTACCTGGCTTGCGTCGCAGTCCTGTATATTTTCGGGGGAGGAGAATCATCACTGACAAGAACATTATTCTTCACCGACATCCTCACATCAGGGGGATCTCATTTTCATTTGGGCTGTATCTTGAGTTTTGTCACAGAGTTAGAAATACACAGCTATATGGCAAAACTTTTTCTTCTTTTCTTGTGACTATGTTGAGTAAAATCTGCCATCACTAAATGTGGCGATCTGACATCTTACAGAGAAAACGAGGTGCTGTAACTTGCTGGCTCCGTTTTCCAACTGTGATTTATACTAACCATTAGCACGTCTGCAGTCTACACGTCTACATCTGCCGCCTTACACAGAGACCTGCAGCCTGTAACGTGAAGCCACAGAGAAGTGAACTGCACTCTGGGCAGAAGGACAGAACTGAATAAAAAAGAGGTTCTCTTCATTTGTCCTAGAGCTTGACAGCCTTTAACTAAAGGCACTCTCTTCTCCCAAACTGTCCGAGGCTTACAGGGGACTACTGCTGGCTGACACCAACTAAACTCCCGTCGCAGACGCTTTTCTTTGCCCTCCACTTTTCAACTCTGCTTTAAAAATGGACCGCGAATAGACGATGGCCTATTCAAAGGCAGTCTTCCGGAAGAAAACTAGTTTTGAACGGATCATGAGGGTCCGTTCAGGATTTGCAGTGTTTCCCAACCTTACCTTATTATTTTATGTTTTTTTTAAAAAGGTTATATTGTAGTTTCAAGATATCTCTGAAGTATAAAAGTAGTACTACTAGATCAGGAAAACAATATGGACATGCATCGTCGCAAAAGCGTTACAAGACCACAAGTTTTAAGAGGGTAAACGTTGTTCTTTGGATTTTACCAAAGTTCATTCAAAACAATGTTTAGACTGTAGGATATTTAAGATAGCTGTTTAAATTGTATATTTTTGTACAAGTTCAGTGGGGTTCTTTTAGAAGAATCAAAAGACATGAAAACAAGGGCAGCTTCTTGCCCCAGATTTTGATGAATTTTGATACATCTTTGACAAACATTATACTTCTTCTTTAATGATGTTCCTCAAACAAAACAGTTAGCAAAATATTTGAATTGCCATGTATAATGTCACATTTTAATGTAAACATCAAATAAAGGTACCAAAATTTTTACTGGAGGGAAAAAAAACCTTAAAGCGGCACAACTCTTTATACCACTGGAGAGGGGGAAGCCAGATTACGAACATTTACACATGCATAGTGAGGAAAAGAAGATGTTACTAAATTCACGCATTTTTAAAATAGTTATCAAGTCTACTAAGCACCAACAATCCTAAAAATTTTTCAGCTTCATGATTTGTTTAAAAAAAAAACACACACTATCAAATTAACATTAAAAACAAGCTTAAAGTGTAGCTTGTCCAAAAAATAATTAAGTATGCCACTGTTTTTTTCATGTTACAAAAAACAGTGGCATATGAAATACACCTGCAAAGAATGCCTTTAACTCTATCCTACAGTGGATGGAGATTACAACAGCACATCATACATAGTCTAAAACTATAAAAGTTTTAGAATGCAGCATCTTGTCACCAAAAAAAGCTGATAAAACTTAAAGTATTTAGAAGATGCTGACCCCTTTTTTTTTTTAAAAAATTTTCAATGAATTTAAGCAAAAATAACATACATTTGTACATCAACTGGCCATTTCTGGTACAGAAACCCAGCGTATGGTAATATTACTGAATAAATGTAAATGCTACTTACAATTTTTTTTTCTTTTTAAATACATTTTAGACAAACTTTTTTTCTCCTTTTTTAATAGTTGCACAATTAACCTCTTAGCTGCTAGCTTGATGCAAACATATGTAACAATACACAAATTTAAAAATATTTTTTATTCCACATAAAAGCTGTCAAAATTCCGACTCATGTCAAAAATGCAAAATAATGGAATATACTGTAAAAAAAAAATTAGTTGCAAGTCTAGCAGCAAAGCAATTGAGAACATACTTAATATTAAAACAAAGGGAACTGTGCATCTATAGGTGAAGTCCAGCTATCTTAATTCTACTGATACAAACAGAATGAAAACACTCTCCCTGGAGGAAAAAAAAGTGATTATTTAAAATAGGAGTAAAAGCCATTGCTGCCCGATGAGCTCCCCAGGCTGAGTTCCTGGAACAGAGACAGAGGGTCGCTGCTCTTCTTGGCCTGCTCTGGCGGGGGCCTGGGCTTGGGCGGGGCCCGCAGAGCGCTGGCGTACGACATGGCGGGCTTGCTGCCTCCACAGCTCTGCTGGCTGCTGCTGCTGGCCGACTCCGCGATCTGCTTGTTGGGCATGAGTGGGGGGAACTGGCCGAGATGCTGCAGGACGCTGTAATTGAAGGAACTGGACCCCTCGAGGTTTTCAGGCTTCAGATGATCCTCAGGGGGTTTGCCGGTCTTGGGCGGAGCTAGAAGCAGAGAAGAGTAGCACCGATTTAAGGGCGAGCCCAGCGACCCTCAGGCATCTCACTAGTTCAGTGTGTCACAGCTGGTTCTCATCTCCAGGAACTCAGCGACAGGAGAGCCACAAGGACAGACAACTTCTGCCACAACACTCTGCAATCACAACACATCTGACTGAACTTCTCCATCTCATAAACACTTGAAGAAGAATTAACTACGTGAACTGTGATAACTAAACATATAAAACTAAAGGTCAAGTCTGAAGGTTTTGCTTCAAAAAACTAACTTGTGCCATTGCACACTTTGCTATTTATTATATTAACTGCTCACAGTTTGAAAATGGGAAAAAACAGGTTCTTTCTTAAATAAAAATGAGCTCTATATGCAGACTTCTGGTTAAAACAGCTTCTATTATTAACCTAAGAAACAGCAGCACCTGGATTCAATTTCTTAAAAATACTACCTTTTCTTGTAATATGTAAGGAAACAAGGAATAAGGTGGGGAAAGCTGCTGTAGACTTTACTTCACGTTTCCTGTCATCTGCCGAATTCCAAGGTCCTTTAATATTCGACTCCACTCTTCCTAACTAGTTTTACGGCCCCCAAATCATAACTGGTTTTAAACATTGCTTTTGCTTTCAATCTTTTAAAAGTTTAACTAACATTAGACTGGATTAAAATCATAATACATGTTCATTGAGGATAACTTGGAAATTACACAAAGGCCAAAGAAGAAAATAAGTCATTCGTATTTCCAAATACCAGAGCTAATTTAACTTGCGGGTGCATTTTTCCCTAAGGATGTCATATAACGCAGATATTTCATAACTTTTTAAAGTAATCTCTCATTTTTGGAAATATGGATAATAGTCAATTTTTCACTCTTCTACACTGATAAATGTTATTAGAGATAAATACCCCCAAATATTCACGACTGCTCCCTTAGGCTAAAGCCCTAGAGGCATATTCACGACTGCTCCCTTAGGGTAAAGCCCTAGAGGCACGATGGCGGGTCCACAGCACATACACAGCGAGAGGTTTTGATTAACTGCGGCCACGCTTCCCTGCAGGAAATACTGCCCCCTTAGACCCAACCAACAACGCTTGCTCATTCCTCTACTACATCACAACACTACTGTTACTATTTTTTTTAACTTCAGCTTCTTTTATAAATAAATAATTATCTTGTGGTTCTACTTTACATGTCTTTGATTACTGACATTTATGGACATTTTTCCTTGTGTTTATTACCTATTTGTGTAAAGTTAAGGAGAAAATATTTCATTCTTTAGTTTTAGTATTTCATTGATTCATTATGCTAATTTCATATTATTATTTTAAAACTTTAAAAATTCACAAAATTGTTCAAAATTATTTTAAGCCATTTAATAGCTTTCTGGAACGTTTACCACCTTTCTGTCTAAATGTCACTGATTTTGTGAATGAAACAATTGTTTTTAAGAGCATTAGTTTAACAAACACTTCAATATAAAAGTGGCCTGTACTGCCTAATATACAAAATAAACATTTTACTGGCTGTTCAAAAACTTACTATTTTTATTTACTTTACTAAGTCTTATTTACCCATATTCTCATCTTCATGACAATATAAGAGTTTAGAATGTTTTCAAGTAAATAATAAATACTTACAGAATAATATTTTAGAGGCAGTTTAGCCTAATGCCTACACGCTTATCTAATCATGAATGTAAGATCTCTGTCAATTTGACTTACCATATGTGCTCCTGGTAAGACAAACTATTCTTTAAAACTATGAATTTTACTAATCTGGCAAGCAATGACTTTTTTCAAAATACATATCTCTACCTAATCTTTAATTTTCATCTGTGCATAAAAAGAAAATGCTTGATAAAGTATGCCTTGTCACCAAGAGAAGTGAATAGAACCCGAACACATATGTGTTGGAGAGACGATCCCCACCCTCGCTGAGGACACAGAGGTCCCGCAGTGAGACTGGATCACCCCCTCGATCGCACAGGGTCTATTCTCATGATCTCCTCACTCAGCAGGCAGGCATTTACCAAGGTGATCAGTACCAAAATGGGAAATCCAAAGTTCAAAAAGGTCAGAGACATGAGCTTTGCTCTCAGGCTTGTAATTGTGGAGAAAATATGGCCATATCATGACCTCTTTCAAATTCCAAACCAATATAATAATGAACAGTTTCCTTCAACTCAAGAAATAAGTCTCAAACTTCAGAAAGAAGTTCCCCAAGTGGTGATTATTTTCCTTCTGATTCACCACCGGCAATTGCTACATTCCTCTAAAAATGAAATGAAAATATAAAATAGAATAAAATATAAAATAAAATAAGAAATACACACATACATACATACATACTGTTAGACAAGAAGCTGTGCTTCAGGATAGTAGTGATTTTGAATTAATTTTTAAACACTTAGCTAAGTGTTACTTTCAACGAAAGAATACTATTTGTCTCCTAGCAATGAAGAAAATAAGCATTTTATATTTGTGGAGAAGACACCATAAATGACATGTGCTCTGGGCACTTGCTCAGGAAATTTCAACTTTATCAGCTTTTTACTGATTTCGGCCAAAAGCTATCTTAAAATTTAGGCAGAAAAAAAGGAGAAATGATGTTGTCTTTAAAATAAATTATAATACACAAAACAACTAAGAAGTAACAAATTTTCATCACTTATTTGTAATTTAGATGTTTCTCAGGAAATTCAAATATGATGAGTGCATTTCTGTTAGACCTTTAAAATGACAAAGCAGTCCCAGGCAAAATACAACACTCTAACCATAGAAAGTACTAATGAAGGTTTAAAGATTAAAATGACCGTGTCTCTTGACAGGAAAGAAACCAATGCCTTTCTAATGCCTTTTGACCTACCACGTCTACTGTTCTAAAAAGAACATCCTCCAAAATGGGTCAGTCACAGGCACAATGGATTCACATTCTAAAGATGAACAAAATTAATTGAAAATACAAAGGTTGATGCTATCAAGGCAGAAATTCACCGACGATCACAGACTTGTTCACAAAGATAAATGACTGCAGCCTACAAAGAGAAGGCTATATAGATCGGAGAACTCAAACAGTATCATTCTTTACATTCCACATAAAAAAGAGGGAAACAAAGGAAAGATAAACGTGCACTCGCGTTCAAGGCTGAAGAAGACTTCAGACTTCCCAGCACACAGGTTTACAGCCATATCCATTCCAAGGCCTTCCTATGCCTTCTTTCATTTCTTCTTTGGACTTGGATTTCTCAGTTCATTAGAATATAAGGAATAAATACTGGATTTCTAAATCTCAAAATGTCAGACTTTACTGGTTTCTCTTATGGCCAAACTCTATTGTGTAGCAAACTGTCAACAACTTTATTGACAATAAATCCTTGAAAACTGAAATTGACCTAACCAACTGCCGCCCCCAACCCAGAAGAAAACACGAAAATCCAGAAAACAAGCTTTTCCCAAGCAAAGGTGATCTGATTTAGAAATGCATTCTAGGTTCCCTTACTTCTTTCACGCATTCACAGGTTAAAATGATCAAAATGATCAGTTCCCAAATATGGGTAGGTCTACTTACCTTCCAGACCATAAACATGGAACCAATATAGTCCTAAATTAATGTGTATCCTGAGGCACACCTGCGAGCTATGAGCATTAAATACTGTTCCAAGATAATAATGCGAATGGAAGGAATGGGAGAAGAAAAACTCCATAGATACGCAGGAGCTGAGTAGTTAAAACTGCAATTGTGGCAACCCCCAACCCTGTCTTACCTATCAACTCTCTGGGCTGAGCTGTCCTGCTGGATCCATTGCACGGAATGTTCTGATAGGGGGTAGATGAGGTGGTGTTTACCCAGGACTCCGGGGAGGAAAAGTTGAAAGAAGATTGGTTATTATGGTCCTGAAGCTCTTTACACTGGGCAAGGCTGTCTTGAGGAGTGCTTACTTCTTCAGAACAAGGCTGGACTGAGCTAGATGAGATTCTTCTTTGGTACAAGGGCCGACCAGGTCCTCTGGGTTCATACTACACAAAGAAAAAGGACAGTTCATAAATCAGTGAAAACTTACACCCCACTCTCTTATGCACACAGCAGTCTCACTCTATTAAGTAGAAATTCTCAAAAACACTTTCTTCTGTGACTATCAAAACCCCCAAAAAGCAGCCTGAGCTGTGGACATGGTGTCAGGAGACCTGGGGTCAAAACTCAGTTCTGGCCCTTAGCAGGTATTCCTATGACAACACACGTCTAATTTCTGACTCTGTTTTCCTGTCTGTAAAGTATGGGGCTGAACTACCTGTCTTCAGTTCTAAAGTTCTATCCACATTTTAGGTAACATTAGATTAAGAATAAGAATGAAGAAGCATATCTGCTCAAAATTAAATGGGGAAATTACAGTCACGATCAACTGAATCACAACATCTTGAACACATTCGTCCGTTTGAGACTCATCTCATGGGCCCTTCACAACCTCCTGGTTTGTCATTCCTTAGACCTGATGGTAAGACAGGGTTCCTCCCACCCAACAGAGGTACTCCCGATCGCCCTCTCTGCATGTCTTCCTTCGGAAAGTCTTCGACTGAAACGGAACATTCATTATTCTTCAACAAATCCTTCGTATGTTTGAAACCCAATTAACGTTTTTCTCCTCCCTACACTTGCACAACCAAAATTTCTTTGACTCTCCGACAGGATGTATTTGCCAGCATTTCATGATTTTTTACTGCTACTTAAGTGCCCTCCAAGCTCTCGGGCCCGATTGCTGTGGCCATGCTCAGGCTCGGTTCTAAAAGCAAAGGCAATACGGAGTAGCAGTCAGGTGTTCAGTCAGCCCGGCAGCATCACTCGGCAATTGGCCTAGCCTCTTGGGAACTTCATCTGTAAATGTGGCTTCCCTGTCCACAATGCCTGCCTCTTAGGGCTGCTGTGAGACCTGGGCAAGTTCAGCATGCATAGTATTTGGCACATAGGAAGGTCTGCTGTTGATGTAACATAATGGATAAGCGTCCGTGTTAGAGCTTACATGACAGAACAGGATTGGCTTTTTACTGCCCCCTCTCCCTCCCCCCAAAGTAACAGATTTGCTATTCAGTTCGTGGTCATTATGATTGGGAGGAAACTTTCTTTTACCACCGTTGTTACAAATAACTGGAAATCAGGAACTAGAGATTAGATTACAAAGAAGAGAGAGAGAGATAGGCACAGAAATAGCAGGATTTGGGGGCAATATAAGATATCACAAGCAGATATTGTCAGGCCAATGAAACGCGGGAATTTGTGGGCCTAAGTATGTGAGAGTAAAGTCGTCACGGACGGAACCACAAGGGTACAAACGGGAAGGGAATGGGTCTGGATTGGCTGCCTTGAGCAGAAAGGCGGGAAGGGGAGGGAGGAGAGACCTCTCACTGTTACATGAGGATGTCCAGGTCATTTCTACATTTCCAAAGTTTTAGCTACTGGATGAGAAAGGCGAGAGCTAATACTTCCATCCCGTTAATACCTTTTCTCATATGTTTTTATTGTTCTTCTGTCTTTATGTATAGTATCTAAATTCATCTTTAGTTTTACTCTGCTTTAAAGGTATTTTTTTCCAATGGTTAAGATCATTCCAAATTTGATGCCTACTTTCTAGACTAGTAACCATTCTAACTAGTGTCAACTGTGAATTAAATCAGCACATTTGAAATTTCTTCATCAAGGTTATTAACTTATGGTGTTGAGTAGAATAACCAACATTCCTAAACTGCTTTATGTTCTGTATGGCTAGGCAATGAATGAATGGTCACAGCAGCTTGTACAGGGTGCCGTTTTTTATCAAGGTTTGTTATGAAGATGATTAGCTCTTAGACTCAAAGTGAAGTGCTTCTTTTTATTACCATGACCTGAGTGTTCAGCCCAGTCAGAAACTGTAGGGGATCACATTCTAAAGGCTTTATGTGTGGGCTTCCCTGGTGGCGCAGTGGTTGAGAGTCCGCCTGCCGATGCAGGGGATGCGGGTTCTTGCCCCGGTCCGGGAAGATCCCACAAGCCGCGGGGTGGCTGGGCCCGTGAGCCATGGCCGCTGAGCCTGTGCATCCGGAGCCTGTGCTCCACAACGGGAGAGGCCACAACAGTGAGAGGCCCGCGTACAGCCAAAAAAAAAAAAAAAAAAAAAAAAAGGCTTTATGTGTGAATACTAAAGTACAAAACTAAAATCTGTTACGGCCTCAGAAAACAGGTTATAGTAATCGAATTCCCTGGCGACACTCATACAAATCCCAGGCTTTAACTTTATAAGCCCCTTTTGCAATGAACAGACATGTGAACCACAACGCTTAAACGAGGAAAACTAAAAATCAGAAAGCAGTGGAAAGCTGATATAAAAGGAGAAAATATTCAATTAAACTTTAAAAAAAATGTGTGTCATTTATACCTTCCAAACTGAAATCCAAAAAAATCACACAGTTGACACGCACAGTACTTGTGGAAGTATTGTGTAACATGTTTATAACAGCTCCTAAGCAGCTGCTGACAAAGATGAATGGGTAGATTAAGTATAAAATACAACTTCAAATGACATTATGAATGCAATTGATCCTCTGTTAGAAAAAGAACCAAAACTTGGCATTGTCTGAATGTTCTTAAAATTAGATATGTTGAAGATTTATCTATATGTGTGTGTGTGTACGTACACACACACACACACACACACACACACTCACACTCACACACACACACACACACACTCACACTCACACACACACTCACACACACTCACACACACACACACACTCACACTCACACACACTCACACACACACACACACTCACACTCACACACACACACACACACACTCACACTCACACTCACACACACACTCACACACTCACACACACTCACACTCACACACTCACACATAATATACATACGCACATATATAAATATAATATATAGATGGTCCCCTGGTATATCTACTTCATACAACACAGATGTAGGTAGATGCATGAAAATATGATTTGCTGCTTTGGAATCTGTCCTCAAAGGTAATTTGAGGATAAGCAGAGAAATCTTGCTGACAACTGAATGAAATGGTTTATACACCAAATAAATTCCCTTTTAGCAGTTTTGTAGTTTTCAGCATACAGACCCTGTACAGGTTTTGTTAATTTGCACCTAGCATTTAATTTTCCTCTGAGCTATTGTAATGGTACTTGCTCTTACATTTTGGTTTCCAATTGAATGTTGCTAATATATGGAAATGGGATTGACTTGTGTTGACCTTTTACCTCAAAACCTTGCTAAATTCACATTAGTCAAAATTAATTTTTGTTGGTTTGTTTTCTGGGTAGATTCCTTGGGTTTTTCTACATTGACAATCATGTCATCTGTGAATAGGGAGAGTTTTATTTCTGCCTTTCCAAACTCTGTGTCTTTTCTTTTTATTGATGGACTGCACTGGCTAAGACTTCCAGGATAACGTTGAACAGGAATGTTGAGAGTGGACATCTTAACTCCTTCCTTATCTTAGAAGCGTTCAGCATTCAGTCTCTACCTTAATCATGATGGTAGCTGTAGGACTTTTATAGGTGCCCTTTAACAGGTTGAGGAATATCCTTCTACTTCTAGTTTGCCAAGAGTTTTTATGAGTGGATGTTCTGTTCTGTCAAATGTGTATAGGCTTTTTTTTGCGGGGGGGGGGGGATGTCTATTGATATAATCATGTGATTTTTCTCCCTAGACTGTTAGTATGGTGGATTACATTGATTTATTTTCAAACACTGGACCAGCCTTGCATTCTGGAAATAAGCTCCGACATGATTGTAGTGTATTGTTCTTTTTTATATATTGCTGAATTCAATTTGTTAATGTTTTGTTGAGGATATTGCAGTGATGTTCACAGATATGTCTGTAGTTTTCTCTTTCTTGTACTGTCTTTGTCTAGTTTTGGTATCAGAGTAATGCTAGCCATATACAGTAAGTTAAGAAGTGTGCCCTTCTCCTCCATTCTCTGGAAGAGATTGTGTAAATTGGTGGTATTTCTTTACATGTTTGGAGGAATTCAGCAGCGAACCATCTGGGCCTGCAGATTTCTTCTTTGGCAGGTTTTTAAACTACAAATTCAATTTTGTTAACAGTTATAAGACTATTCATATGCTATCTATTTAATCTTCAGTGAGTTTTTGTAGTTTGTGGTATTCAGAGAAGTGATCCATTTTATCTAAGTTGCTGAATTTTATGCAAAGAGTTGTTCACAGTATTCCTTTACTGTTATCCTTTTTAATGTCTACTGGATTCAGTGGTATCTCCTCTTTCGTGCCTGATATTGGTAGTTTGTGCTTCTCTCCTTTCCTCTGTCACTCTTGCTAAAGCTTTATCAGTTTTTTTTTTTTTTTTTTTTTGCGGTACGCGGGCCTCTCACTGTTGTGGCCTCTCCCGTTGCGGAGCACAGGTTCCGGACGCGCAGGCCCAACGGCCATGGCTCACGGACCCAGCCACTACGCAGCATGTGGGATCTTCCCGGACCGGGGCACGAACCCGTGTCCCCTGCATCGGCAGGCGGACTCTCAACCACTGCGCCACCAGGGAAGCCCAAGCTTTATCAGTTTTATTGATCTTTCCAAAGAACTGGCTTTGGGTTTCACTGATTTTTCTCTATTATTTTTGTTTTCATTTTTTATTGAATTCAGTTCTCATCCTTATTATGCATCTTTATTATTCCCTTCCCTCTGCTTGATTTTAATTTATTTTATTCTTCCTTTTCTAATTTCTTGGGATAGAAGCTTAGATTATTGATCTGAGACATTTTCTAATTTCCCTTGAGACTTCCTCTTTCACTCATTTATTATTTAGATATATGCAGTTCAGTTCCCAAGTCTTGGAGATTTTCTGGTTATCCTTTGGTTATGCATTTCTAGTTTAATTCCATTATGGTCAGATAACATATTTTATTGGTGAATGTGACATCCGCACTTGGAAAGATCATATATTCTGCTGTTGTTGGTTGGAGTGTCCTATAAATGTCAACTAAATGCAGTTGGTTAATGATGCTGCTCGCTTTTTCTATATCCTGGCTGATTTCCTGTCTATTAGATCTATTAAATACTGAGACGGGAGAGTCAAAGTCTCAAACTATAATTGTGGATTTGTCTGTTACTCCTTTTAGATTTTGCTTCACGTACTTTGAAGTTCTGTTGTTAGATGCATACACACTTAAGACTGTTATTTCCTTTTAATGTACTGACCCTCTTATCAGTACTAATGTCCCTCTTGGATAACTTCCTATGCTCTGAAGTTTACTTTGTCTGACACTAATATAGCCACTCTAGCTTTCTTTTGATTAGTCTTTGCATGGTATGCCTTTCTCCATCCTTTGCTTTTAACTACCTATACTGTTATATTTTTAACGTTTCTTGTAGATAGCATATAATTAGAACTATTTGAAAAACCCATCCTGACAATCTCTGACTTTTAATTGGTATGTTTAGATCATGTATATAATGTAATTACTGATATGTTTAGATTTAAGTCAGTTGTCTTATGTCTTTTGTTTCCTGTTCATTTCCTGTTTTATGTTCCTTGGTTTTCCTTTTCCTGCCTTCTTTTGGGCTATTTGAACATGTTCTTGTAATTTCATTTTAATTTTGTGATTCTATGTCTCCTTATATGATTTTTAAATAGGTGTTCTAGGGATAATGGAATACATACTTAACTTTTCATCATCTGCTTAGAATCTATATTTTATCACTTCAGTTGAGATGTAGAAAACTTATTACCATATTCGGTTCTTTACTTTTCCTCTTTATGCTATAGTTATAGTTGTTTTATATATTATATCTATATACACTGAAAAACAATCAGACAATGTTATATATTTTGCTCTCAACTGGGAATTTTGATAGAACTCAAGGAGAACAGTTTATCATATTTATCCAGATATTTACTGTATCTGTTGCTCAACTTCCATTGCTGATGTGCCTAGTTTCCTTCTGGTATCATTTTCCCTCTGTCTGAAGAACTTCCTTTAACAATTCTTTTAGAGGAGGTCTGCTGGCTAAAAATTCTCTTAGTTTTCCTTTATCAGGAAATGTCTTTATTTTACCATCATTCCTGAAGGACAGTCTTGCAGCATATGCATTTCTGGGTTAAAAGTTCTTTTCTTTCAGCACTTTAAAAATGTTTGCCGCTTCCTTCTGGCTTCCATGGTTTCTGATGAGAAATCGTTAGTCATTTGAATTACTGTTCTCTAATGAGATGTGTTTTCTCTGGCTTCTCTCAAGATTATTTTCTTTGCTTTTTGCTTTTAGCCATTTGATTATAATATGCCCAGGTGCAAATTTCTTTGGGTTTATCCTATTTAGGATTCACTCTGCTCCTTAAATCTGTAGGCTTATGTCTTTCACCAAACTTGGGAAGTTTTCTGCTATTATTTTGTCAGATATTTTTCAGCATCACATTTTTTTCTCCTCTCCTCCTTGGACTCTGATGAAATTCAAAAGATTGAATATTCAACCTCTGTTTTTGTCCCATAGGCCTCTGAGGCTCTGTGTTCCTCCCCACCCCCACACCCCATCCAATCTTTGTTCTTTCTGTAGTGCAGATTAGGTAAATTCTATTGATCTTCAAGTTCACTGACTCTCTCCTCTGTCATTTCCATTCTGCTACTGAGACCATCAAGTGAGTTTTAATTTTTGGTTATTGCATTTTTCAGTTTTAAAATGTCTATTTGGTTTTTTGTTTTTTTTTTTTAATATCTTCTCTTTCCCTGCTAAGACTTTTTAACATTTGTTTCAAGAGGTCTGTGATTGCTCTTTGGAGCATTTTAATAATAAGATGCTTTAAAGTGTTTTCAGATAATTCCAAGGTCTGTATCATCTTACTGCGGGCACCTGTTGATGGGCTTTCCTGTGTGAGCTGAGATTTCCATAATTTCTCATATACTGAGTAAGCTTGGATTGTATTATGGACATTTTAAATATTAACTCATGAGACCCTGGGTTTGTTTAAATCCTACGGAGAATGTTGATACTGATATTTTTGTTTTAGCAGGCAACTGATCTGGTAATGTTAAGTTCCAACCTGTCTTCTGTGGGCTATGGTTTCAAAGTCAGCTTAGTTTTTAAAGCCTTTGTGGTGCTATCTGGATCTGCACTGAGTGCCTGCCACTCTGGATTCAGTCCGTGACCTGGGCAGAGGTCTATCCATCAGCTCAGTTCTCCATGTCTTTGGTATGCTAATTAGGATCTGATCCATGTATGTGTACATCAGACCTGGGCCCATGAATTCATAAACAATTCCAGAGTCACTTTCTTAAGCTCCTCCTCTCCATGAGCTCCCTGGTGATTTCTAGGTCCTTGGGAGCCCCCTTGATAGTCCTCTGACCAGAAACCACCCACTCCCACAACGTGCAGAGTCTAGGGCCAAGGGGCAGGAGGACAGACAGGAAAAGGCAACAAGGTCTGGCCCCACCCTCCTGGCACCACAGGCCCACCAAGCAGAGATGGCTCCCCTCCCTCAGAGTGCTGGCTCCCATAAGCTTTTGCTGTGATCAGGGCCATCACAGTGAAATTTTTGACTCCATATTGCAACTAACCTTTAAGAAACTACTAACTGCCAAGTTTTGGTGTAGTATCAAGGGAGAATATCTATAATTATCTGAAAAGGTCATTAAAATTTAAAATCCCTTTTCCAGGTACATATCTGCATGACAGAGTTTTCTTCATATACGTCAACCAAAATGACATATTGCAGAAGATTTGCAAAACTGAAAAACTGGCACTCTTTTCACTAAACGTTTTTGTTTTGGAAAATAGTTATTTTTGTTAACAAGGAATGAGTTTATTATTATAATTTTTAAATGAATTGATATTTATTTTAAATTATTAGTTTTAAACACTGATAGCTTATATTAAAAAAACTGTTGCTAGATATTTAAACATCACATAAATAAAAGTTTTTGAGATCCTTCTGACGTGTGCATAAGGCTATTCACTGAAGCACTATTTTTTTTTTTAATGGAATTGGTGGATCGCTTGGTAAACTCTGATTTTATTTTATTATTTTATTTATTTATTTTTATTTCATTTATTTATTTATTTTTGCTGTGTTGGGTCTTTGTTTCTGTGTGAGGGCTTTCTCTAGTTGTGGCAAGCGGGGGCCACTCTTCATAGTGGTGCATGGGCCTCTCACTATCGCGGCCTCTCTTGTTGTGGAGCACAGGCTCCAGACGAACAGGTTCAGTAATTGTGGCTCACGGGCCTAGTTGCTCCGTGGCATGTGGGATCCTCCCAGACCAGGGCTTGAACCCATGTCCCCTGCATTAGCAGGCAGATTCTCAACCACTGTGCCACCAGGGAAGCCCTGAAGCACTATTTTTTAATAGCAAAGGACTGGAAGCAATCCAAATGTCTGTCAATAGGAGACCAGTTCAATAAACCATGGTACAGCTACATAATGAAAGTACTATGCAGCTGTAAAAAGAACGAGGAAGCTTTCTAAATACTGCTATGGATGAGCTCTGACCTATCATTGATACACAACAACATGTATAACATGCTACCTTTTATCTACGAAAGGGTGGTACATGTACATACATAAGTATCTGCTTTTATTTTCAAAAAGAAATAATGAGAGGATTAATTTAAAAAAATAATTGTTTTCTATAGGGGGAAGGGATAAGGAAGGAGTAGAGTCAGGAATGGAAGTTTAACCTGTGAATATCACTTGTTTTATTATTTGGACTTTGGGACCATGTACTGATAAGTGCTTCCTAAAATCAAAATTAGATTTGAAAACTAAAACCAAATAGAAATAAACTCAAATGTTTATCGAATGAGTGCTATAACCACACACAGAAGAATTATTTCAGATACCTTTAAAATCCAGTTTTGTTTGTTTGTTTTTGTTTTTTTGCGGTACGTGGGCCTCCCACTGCTGCGGCCTCTCCCGCCACGGAGCACAGGCTCCGGACTTGCAGGCCCAGCGGCCACGGCCCACGGGCCCAACCGCTCTGCGGCATGCGGGATCCTCCCGGACCGGGGCACGAACCCGCGTCCCCCACATCGGCAGGCAGACTCCCAACCACTGTGCCACCAGGGAAGCCCCTAAAATCCAGTATTTTAACTAAATATATCTATGGGATATAGCCTTAGGACAAAATGAACCACACAGATGTCTTCAACTGCATTTATTGCTAATTTAACATCAGTACTGTTATTATGAAACTATTACACACACACCCTTATCTATCTATATCTTATCTATGTGTATGTATATACATATAAAGCAAATAACTAGCTGTTAGTCCTTTATTAGGAACAATGATCTCTAGTGTAAAGTGAAAAACACAAATATTAAAAACCCTATAATCCTTCATTGACTTGGAAGTATCAATATGAACTCATGATTTATTTTTCTCTCAAAAAACAAAGTACTTCCCGGCTCTGCCCAGTGAAAAAGCAGGGACAAGCAGTACCAGAGAGCACCTTCAGTACCAGACTACAGTCTCCATCAGGGCTGCCCTGAGAAACACCTGATTCCTGGTCAGGGGCGGAACATGTACGAGATGAGCTAGAGACATCTTGTCCTGCCTGAAAGCAAGGAAGCTACCAAAGGTCACTGTCAATATGTCAAAGAACACAGCCACCAATATGAAGGGGCTCCCACTGGCCAGAGACATAACAGTGTGTCACACTGCAGAATGGCTACAATGAACTGAAAACTCAAATATATAATGATACCTGATTCATGATGATATTCCAAAGGAAAAAACGGTGAGGGGAGCCTGAGTGGTCATCTCTGGGGCCTGCTAAGGCACCATTACTCTGAAAATTTAGGGCAAGAAAACAAAGGGCAAGAACTACTCATTTTTTCTATATAGACCAGATTTGAAGGAATGAAACCTTTAGTGAGGAGAAGTTCCCTTTCATAGAAGAAAAATAGATACAAAAGAAATTAAAAGAATTTTAAAATCGCCATTTTGCCATCTCTAATGAAACAACAGTTCTAAACAATAGTCATCAATAGCTGCCAAATCTGAAGGTCGCTGGGAACTTTTAAAATTGGTGGATCAGACTGCTATCATCTGATCACTGATAAACGTTAATCAACTTAACATCACTAAAGGTAGAAAAGCAGGTATTATGAGCATCTTCCCCTGTATGCATATGAACACACACCTTCACTTAAAATGATATACACAACCTGGTAATTTCTCACTAAAATGTCACAGATATCTTTTTATGTCATGAAAACTCATTTATTACACCATATTTAATAGCTGCACTTTATTTCTTCACTCATTTAAAGTTGGAAAATTCTAATGCCCGTAGGACCAGGTCTATAACCTAAATGTGTAATGTAAATCAGACCAGGTGTTGAACAATACGGAGTTATGCTGTGATGAACTAAAGAATACATGCCTGGCACTCAAACTAGTCAAATTTAATTTTCTAAAAAACCACTGAACAAGTTAAAAAAAAACAAATCTGGACAATCAGTCTGTACTCTCTGAGTTTTATCTCATTTCTAGGATATTTAATAATTTTTCACGACTTTACAAATTTACTCGTCTAAAATACCACTGAATTCCATCGCTTTACATCTTGTTCAACTATAAATTTTCATACAACATGAAGGTTATTGGTTCACTAACAAAATTGATTCTCTGGAGATGCTCACGTTTTTCTTTTAATCTAAAAATATGTTTTTGGCCTGGATTTGTGTGATCCAAGTAGAGGCAATGTAACCTTGACCTAAATTAAAATGTCAGGGACACGCAAAGACTCTGGGGCAGAAACCAGACCTTACTCACTTGTGTATTCCCGGCACCTAAACACCATGCCTAGAACCTAAAAGTCCTCAATAAGTATTCAACAAAAGGATTTAAACGTTTAATGTTGAACACATACCATATTTTCTATTTAATTTCCCCAAGCTTTGAAGAAGAAATTCCTGACTATAGAACACTCTTGGGCTCTACTTACTTCAATTTAGCTCCCAGTAAGGTTATGATCTTACATCTAAAGCAATGTGCTATAGTTTTGTCGACTTACCTAGGAAGAAAGAAACTAGGAGAGGAGTATCACTGTAAGATTAAAAACAGTATTAGCAAGCCAGGCAATGTGTGTTGGATAAACTGTAGTTTGCAACAGTAATGTCTATGGGTTCATGTCATGTAATCTACTGAAAAGGACTTGATAACTTCTGAAACTGTATTTTTTTTTTAAAGGCATGATCCCCAGTTAATGGTGGAGACTGGCCCAAGACTCCACTAAAATGATAATAAGCGAACATAAAGGATCTATAACAATCAAGACTGGATGACTGGCCATCAACATAGGACACATTTCTGGAACACATGGAAGACTGTCTGTGGAAGAAGGATGGAGTTAGAGCTACCAGTTGAGAGGAGAATCAGTCCACTCTGCAGGATTCCAGAGAGGCTCGGGCCTCAGAAACACAAGCTACAATGGAAAGTGAAGGGAGGACGAAGGGATAAAACGGGAGGGATTAACTGAAAGTCTGTACAGAGAACAAGTAGTCTCACCCTGCACTCCTCCGCAACAACCAGAAGATTCAAGCATTAAAAAGTCCCCAGGGAAAAGCCTGCCAGGCAGTGAGTCATTAAGGAAACGTGAAACTCCCAAACTGCGTTTCAGGGACACAGATAATCAAGGGTTACCAGACATTTAAAGGGAGTCTCCAGCGTAAAAGATGGTCACAGATAAACAGGAAAAAAGGAGGGCCCAGGAAAAAGAAGTAGCAATTACGTTTTAAAAATATTTTTTAAATGCTTTTTTAGTTCTTACTAAAAATCTAAGACAAAACAACAACAACAAACTCTCAATTGGTTTCCTCAGAAAAGGCACTGCATTTATAAAAACAAAAATAAAATGCTATGAAAAAGGAAAAACCTGAGAAGGAAGAACTCTTGGAAATTAAAGAATCTGAGGGCTCAAATGTAAAGTGTGATAGAAGGGTCTGTAGGTAAGATGAAGGAAATCTCAGACAGCAGGAAAAATACAAACATTAAAATGTGAGAGGAAGAAAGAATCTGAAGAATCCAGGAAGTCTAACATCTTATCAACAGAAGCTTCAGGAAGTGAGAAACAGAGAAAAAAAGATGGTAGGCAATTAGCAAAGAAATAATACAAGACAGTTTCAAAGAGCTGAAGGGTGTGAGTCCTTCAGTTGAGCAATTCTGTCCAAAAGACCCTTCCGTGGCATGGGAGATGCTGGGGACCTGCACTGTTCAGTAAAACGGCGCTGAGCCACACGTGGCTGCTGAGCAACTGAAATGTAGTTAGCAGAAACAAGAAAGAGGTGGTTCTATTTCACCGCATTTCACATCACATCAGATCCATCAGGAATCCCTGTAGATCTTAGCTACAAACAAACCTTGAATTTACTTCTCGCCATTACTACTGCTCCATCATAGTCCAAACCACCATCATCCCTCACCTAAATAATTATGCCACTCTCCACCATTTCTTTTGTATTATTTTAAAATAATTATTTTTAAAATAAAATGCATTATCTTAACAGAAGTTTGAAAATGTCAATGTCACATTAGGTTGATAAGATTCAATCATAATAGAAGCAAAAATTTATCTTAATTTTCAAAACCACAGTACATTTATCTCTGGGTTTTGTTTTGTTTTTCTTGAAAGAAAGGTACACTAAAATGAACGTGACTTTGTACCAAAGTGCATTAAAATCAATTTAGGTCTAAATAAAGATAAATACCATTTGAAAGCATTTCACAGGCAAGGGCACTTACACTCTGCAAACAGTATTTTCCCACCAAGCGATGTTCTTTTCCTACATCCAAACACAAGGTAATAGAGGAGATCCTAGAAGGAATGCAGTATTACATCTAAGAGAGAAATGTCAGGTTCACTGCTGTGACATTTTGAGCTACCTTGACTCATTCTGGCTCTTGTCAACTCTTCTTGAATGTGAAACAGTCAAGTTATCAATTATAGACCACAATCCCTCTTACGATGAAAATACGTCAGCTTGACATAAATAAAATAGTACACAGAAGTTTACCTTCAACTCATAGCTATGATAACTCTGAATAATTATAACTATGAAGAATCACAGTTATCATAATTAATTTCAAAAAAGAAGGTAATGCCAGAGAATTCTGTTTATAATTTTTAAAGAACATTGAGAAATAAATTCCTTATAGTTAATCTTCTGATATTTGAGATCTCCAAGTTAATTATCTGAGCTGTCAAACATTTAGTAGGTAGAACTGGATAGCTCTAAGAATACGGAATTCTAAAATGAACCATCTCCTTCTCTCTCCACCACCATCCCCCCCTTCTCCGCAAAGGAGAACTTCATATAATTGAAGATTTAATTGTTTGGTCTCAAGAACATGATTTGTCTCACCCCTGGCCTCACCCACCCACCTGCCACGTCTACTTCATGTAACTGCAATCACTTCCTGCTTTCTCGGAGTAAACCTTATTTGTGGCATAAGGATATGAACAACAGTGTGATGCTCCAGAAACAACGCGAGACCGGAGGTCAGGAGTCTCAGCTCTGCTGTGATTAGTAACTGCTTGAGCTCTAAGTCCTTCAACATCTCACTGCCTCAGTTTCTTTTTAAAAGGAGGAGTCAGAGTAAGTGATCTTCAAGGCCTTGACTAATCCCAAAGTTCTAAGTTTTACTTTAAAGCCTTCAAAAAATCAAAGTCTTTGTCAATGAGAATATATTTTAACTTTTTATTATTAAAAAGTCCAAACATCCATCACCGACCTTAACAGCCATCAACAATTTGATGTATTTGCTAAAATAATTAAAGTGTTATGACATATACAAGCCTATTTAAGTTATTTAAATTAAAAAAACTATAGAGAGCATGCTAACTGATTACAATAGAATGCATTATGGGCAATGAGTTTAAAATTTCAGATTTTCTCCCCACAGAGGGAAACTCCTATGAAGTACACTGAAAGAGAAGGGCCCGCAAACAAAAATTTGAGAAAAAGATCCCTTGCCTATAAAAATACATATATATTTCTGACAGAGAACGCCCTTTTATTTCTACCTCCACTTCAGTCCTGTGGGCCCTTAGGCTGTTCAATACATAAACTATACTTTTCACCTTTTATTTCTTTCTTCTTTTCTTATTTCCTGACCACTTTTTGTTTCCTGTTGCCTTTGCCCAGTTCTCAGTTTTTCTCCTGAAGAGAAGACTGCTCTTTCTACACACATCTCCTGCCGAGCAGACCGCTCCTTTACTTCTAGATGGCAACCCTATCAATGACTGGCATGCAGAATTTAATTTTAGAGTCCTCAGGTCTTAAATAATTTCATTATTTATTCCTTAAAGGCTTATTCTCCTCTGCCGGAGATCCTTAGTCCTGGGTTCAGTATGGACTCCATATATGTTTGTGTGTTTATAAACATTCTTCATGCTTAAACTGTGAATTTGTTATGTTGCTAAACATATGATCATTATTTTCTAAGTCCACTGCTAATATCTCCTTCTAAAAATCAAAGTGTAATGCTAAAGTTTCAAAAGCCATTTAAGAAGAAAAAGCTAAATGACTAAACTCATGTATGAATTTCTAGTTTTAAAGATTGTTGTCAGTTTAAGTAAAAATTCATAACCTGCTTACCACTGTTTTATAAGGTACACCTCTAATGTATAAGGTTAGCAAGCCATTCACATGTATATGTATAAATAAGTAACTGGGGGAAAGGTTAGCAACCTAATGAATTAGGGCTCTATTTATAATTATACTATCAAAGCTAATCACTAAGGAAGAGCTAAATGCTCTGGTGGAAATTCCAAGTCTCATTAACTATGGTGCCAGAACCTTTAATTAAAATAGAGCATCTCATTTAAATGATTAGCTTTGATAATTTAAGCATATTCATGCTTAAATTACAGGTCTGATTTATTAATTTGTTGATCACTGTCTCTGTTATATGCATTAGATGGTGTATTAGATACCACATAGTGACGATCTGAGAAGACACTTCTGAGAGGACAGCAATCCTACCTGGTCATGCAACATAAATCATGACCTATCATCATGCATCCACCTTTCAAGTCAGAACAGGCAGACTACGTTGATCAGCCAAGAATATAATCTTCAAGCTACATCTGTACCATAATACCTTGCTCCATAGAAGGAGACTTGGCGGGGAAGAGGGAGGATGATTAGACAACAGTATTGAAATCACTGAGTATTGAAGGACAAGTACTTCCTGAAAACCGTTTTGAAAACTAACCTCAAAACTAGCTGTTTGAAAGAAAAAAATGAAAATAAACAGATGGGTTAAAAAGTGTCTTTGTTCAAAAGCCAACACATAAGACAGAACTATTTCAAAGCAGATACCTCACAGAGGCCTACTCGTCATCTCTAAGACGGCATAAGTAAATGCTGATTTACAGGAAGCTGATCAGAATGAGCGACTTACAAGAATTCCGTTTTTGTTAGAAGGCCACTACAACAGTACCACCAGCGCAGCACAAAAATGTGCAGCTCCAAATGCTTATTTGGAGACTTTTACAATACGACACTTTTAAAAGGAACTTTCCATTTATTACTAGTGAGGACTTTTAATCAAACTATTATTTCATGGCAAAGTACCTCTTAAATGGCAAAAGCTTTGCTCTGCACCAGTGTTCTGCACTGCTGGCTCTATGTTAAACAAAAGTTTTTTAACGTGATAAAACTATCTCCACTTAAGAAGAATGAGGATTTCTCTCTCAAGATAAAATAACTGGAAAGTAAAATGGGGGGGGAAAAAGGTCCTGTTCATAAACAAAAAGCAAGGAAAACTCAACCTAAGAATAAATTTAACCAGAAATGAAAACACTAGTAAGAATTTTACAGAGGAACACTCAGAAAACAAAGAAAAAAGGAAGAGAAGGAGGGAAGAAGGAAAAAAAATTAAAATATAGAAGACTGTACAGTTCCTAAATGAGAGGTTTAAAATATTTGTAAAGACAAAATTTCCCCCAATTTAAGCTATCCATTTGATATAAGTGAAATTAAAACCTAAGAAAGGTTTTTGTTTCCGTTTCCGGGAGAGGAGTTCACATAGGTATTCTAAACTTCTAGTAGAAAAACCAGAGAATAACCTCTTCTCCCCGGCACTCCCCAAACCGAAACTGGAAGAAAAAAACAAAGTAATAAGGGAGACATCACACTATCAAATTAGAATACCAGAAAGTCTCAAAAATTAAAACAGTGTAATTCTGGTACAGAAACATATGGACAGATGAGGAGAAAAATAGAAAGTCCAGAAACAGATTGCAGTATATACTGAAGAACTGCATCTTACTCAGAGATTAGATTGTAAAGTTATCATGCAAAATGAAAAACCTTATTCAGATCAAAATTACCCTTGAAAAAATCCCAAATCATGCCAAAATTACTAGAAACTGAATGCTTGGAAGTTCAGAAGCCAAGAGGTAACTTCTATTGCTGCTCCTTGCATTTCACCTCCCCCTCCCCCTAACAGCAGTGAGTTGAAACACAAATGTGATACAGTGGTATTATGAAGAATTTAGTATTTGACAAGAAAACTACTATCTAGTGAGTATGCAATCATTTAATAAAGAGTATGAGAACAACTGGCTAAATATTTGGAGAAACTTAAATCATAACCTCAAGCTTACACTGAAATGTGAAATCAAATTGGAGCAATTTATCAATCTATTTCCAATCAGGAATGGTCTGTAACCTGGTCCAGGTAAGGAAGGCACCTCTGCTCTTTGTTCTCCTTATCTCATCACATCAGTAAAGAACCAGAAGTGGGAGAGGGTGCAGGCGCTACAACCAAACCACAGAGCCCTAGCTTCATGCAAGCAGCTGAGGGCCGGGGCTTTTGAGGTAGGTAAGGAAAATGCATGGATTGATGCCTGAAGCATCTAAATGAGAAGACTCTAAAAATTTTAAGTAGCAAAAAGTGCCATTGAGTAGGATCAAGATCACGTTCAGGGATCTTGGCCTGGTAGAAAGAAAGGTTTGATGGGGCGATATAACTGAGCACAGCAATTAGGGAAAAAAATTGTTTCACGTCTCCGACAAGTAATACCCCTCCATGACAGCCACATGTTCTCACCTGTGAATGCTATGAAGAGCTATCTGTTACTGTAGGTGAACAAAATTGGCTATCCCAAAATGTCTCTCTGGCTTGAGGATTAATTTAGGCTGATTGTTTTTAAGGCCCAAAAGACTCAGGAAGAACCTCTGACCTTCCCGCTAACTGCCTAAAAGAATGCAGATAGAGGACCTGTTCCAGGAAGGGAGCTGTCGCCAGAGATCACTATAGTGCGAACTAAGTGTCTAGACAGGGAGGAACCCAGAAAAGCCTGTTTGTTAAAATTCCTCTCTGGGTCCCACTGGCTGCACTGCCAGCAAACCACACACTTGACTTTCCATCTCCAAGCCAACTGCCTTCCTGCACTCTGAACTCCAACCACCACCCCACATCCTTTTGTCTTAGCTGAAGATGGTATTTAAGGTGAGGGCTTTGACCATTTTGGTGAGTTACTCAGTTTTCCTGGGTCTCTCCCATGTATAGATGATATTAAACTTTGTTTGATTTTCTCCTATTAAGCTGTCTCATGTCAATTTAATTCTCAGAGCAGCCAGAAGAACCTAGAAGGGTAGAGGAAATTTCTTCCTCCCCAACATTACAGGAGCTATCCTGGTATAGTGAAATGAGGAATAATTTCTCTAACTTCCACATTTTCCATGCTGACCAGGTATATCATTTGTCAAAAGAAAATCAAAATTATTATAAAAAAAGAGAAAACTAATGAAACACAACATGAAAAACCGTATCTGTTCAAGTTAACTGTTAAGCTAACATCTAGATGTTTTCATCCAACATAAGCTTCATCTACCAAGGTTTCTAGCAATGAAAGAATTAACAGTAGGTAGGGAAATAACACATTTTTCTGTATTGTTAATGTTAAGGAAATTATTTTAAAAGGTTGGAAATAAACAGCAAACATATAAACCATTCATTCTGTGAGATGATTCATGCAAAATCGTTTTATGTACAACATAACAGACAGAAGTTATCCTAATGTACTGAAAACGTCAAATCCTGTAAATGTGGTAAAAATAATATTTCCCTTGTCAAGGTATTTTCTTCAGTGTTGCAAGTCAGTCATCATTTGTGAATCTCATGCATCAAAACAAAGGTGACCAAATGTTTTTGCAAAAGTAATTGCACTCTAAGAACCCACTGACAATTGAAGGTACTTATTCATGTACTCACAGCTAAACAGTAATAACAAATGTTAAGAGCGCAAAGGTACAGAGAACTTAAATTCCAAAACTAAGAAACATTTAAATAGATCAACGATTAAAAGTACACTATTCAGTATCCAACATTATTTAGCAAAGTACAAAACTTTATAAAACCTTATAAAAACTGTGGCATGTTATTTCCCCCAAACATTATGAACTCATTCTACTGGTTAGATCAAAATAGCACAAGGGTTATCAGTAAAAATGGTGGAACGAGGAACTCCATAAAAGCAATGGAAAAACTGACAAAAACCGTCACAATCAACTTTCTTGGAATTTAGGAAACTAAAGCTTGCAGCAACCAGGGGAGCACTTAATCAAGAGAAACCAGAAAATTTCAGTAAGAAGAGCAAGATTTGCAGTATTTTCATTTCCCACAGGCCCATGCCCCTGCTTCTCCAGCTGAGTGGTAGCCTTGAAAATAAGACCCTGCGTTTCCAGCGCTACTATCAGAGCAGAAGGGGCCTCACTGTCCAAGAGCTGTCATTATTTGTTTTCACCTGTCTGGTACAAAACAACACTTGACTCTTATCTAACTCAGAACTCAACCAGTGCTGAAGGGGCCATACTGAAAATACTTACAAGGCCGATGTTTTAGTTGCTGCTGCCTGAAGCAATGGATAGCAGTTGGACCAAACAACAGACTAACAAAAAGCTTTGGAGGAAAGGCTGGGTTATAAGATACTTTAGGGAATAAAGACTTCGAATAGCTCCGACCTGTTCCTCCCTGGGAATCTAGAAGACCACACACATGCTGTGCACGTGCTCAGGAAAGGCCAGAAAAGTTCTCACCTCTGGCTGATCTGGAGGCTGGAGAAGCAGGAAGTTAAAGCTGAGGCAGAGGTGTAAACTGCCTGGCCGAGTACGGAAGGTGTGCGCAAACACACGTACACACAGACGCCTCTGCAAAAACTGGGCGATGTTTTTGGAACGGGGTGGTTGAGGAAACCTCTGGGCGACGGCTAGTTGGTCACTAAGCCCACGGAAGAAAAACTTCAGAGGCCACACACAGCAAATACTGACTTTAAAAAATTAGTTCAAAATTTAAAAATTAACTTTAAATTTGAAAAATTAGTTCAGAAAAATCACTAAACAAACAAATGACAACAAAATCAAAAGGCAAAAGGATGAGAAAAGACATTCCATGCAAATGGTAACCAAAAGAGAGCTGGGGTGGCTATACAAATATCAGAAAAAAACATACTTGAAGACAAAAATTGTTATGAGAGAGAAAGGATATCATATGATGATAAAAGGTAGACAAGGAGATTCAACAATTATAAACATACGTAAACCTGAGGACAGAACCCCAAAATACATGAAGCATAAACTGACAGAATTAAAAGGAGAACTACACAATTTAACAATAATATTTGGAGACTTCAACACCCTACTTTTGATAATGGATATAAAACCTAGACAGCAGACCCAAAGGAAAGAGAAAATTTGAACAATATAAACCAAATAGACCTAACATATCTATATAGAACATGCCACCCAACGAGAGCAAGATATACATTCTTCCCCAGTGTACTGGAAACATTCTCCAGGATAGGCCACACAACAAGTCTCAATAAATTTTAAAAGATTAGAATTATACAAAGTAAGTTCTCCAACCACATGGAGTGAAATTAGAAATCAATAACAGAAGGAAATTTGGAAAACTCACGCCGGAAATGCTTGTCTTCCTCTAATTTTGCCAAAAATGTACCCTAAACATTATACTAGAAGTTCTGGCCAGGCAATTAGGCAAGAAAAAGAAATAAAAGACATCTAGATTGGAAGGAAAGAACAAAACTATATTTGCAGATGACATTACCGTCTACATAAAAAATCCTAAGGTATTCACACAAAAAAAATCTATTAGAGCTAATAAAGAGTTCTGCAAGTTTGCAGATATACAATCAATTGCACTTCTAAACACTAGCAGTGAACAATCCAAAAAATGAAACTAAGAAAACAATTCCATGTACCATAGCACAAAAAATAATATGATACTTTGGAATAAATTTAACAAAGAAGTGTAAGACTTATAATTGGAAAACTACAAAATACTGTTGAAAGAAATTTTAAAAGACCTAAATAAGTGGAAAGGTACCATGTTCAGGAACCAGAAGACTTTATATTGTTAAGATGGCAATACTTCCCAAGTTAATCTACAAATTTAATGCAATCCCTTTTAAAATCCCAGCTAGATTTTTTTTGCAAAAACTGACAGACTAACCCTAAATTCCATATGGTAATTCAAGGGACCCAGAATAGCCAAAACAATCTTGAAACAGAAAAACCAAGTACCAAAGACTCATACTTCCAAATACAGAACTCACTACAAAGCTACAGTATACAAGCCAGCATGGTATTGCATGAGGACATATATAGATCAAGGGAGAGAATTTAGAGTCCAGAAATAAACCCATAGGTCTGTGGTCAGTTGATTTTTTGACAAGGCTGCCAAGACCATAAAATGGAGAAAGAATGGTCTTTTCAATAAATAGTGCAAAGAAAACTGAACAACCACATGCAAAATAATGAATTAGACACATACCTCATAAAATGTACAAAAATTAACTCAAAATGGATCAAAGAATTAAATGTAAGAACTAAAACTAGGAAAGGTAGATGTAAATCTTTGTGATCTTGGATTAGACAACAGTTTCTTAGACATGACACCAGAAGCAGAACGACCAAAGAGAAAACAGATAAATTGGACCTTACCTAAATTAAAAACTTTTGTGCATCAAAGGATACTCTCAAGAGGGGGAAAAGACAGTCCACAAAATGAGAGAAAATATTGCAAATTATATGTGGTAAGAATGAGCCAATCAATGATGAGCCAATCAATGAATACTGGAACAATTTGAACAAATTACCTCCAAAACCCTACAAATAAGATATAGAAGCTTCCCTATGAAACTTGACTTTTTAATCAGCATCTGTAGCAGAAAATTTGCAAAACATGAATAAATTATTTCTAAAGCCTTTAGAAATCACTAAGGAACTGACAAAATGAAGCTAATGTCAAAAAAATATTTTTCATATCTCAAAATTCAAAGTGTTTACCCTGCTTTAAGAAGACATCTGTGATTGATAATGACCACACGAGCTTTACACATTCTTACCTTTAATCACTGTAAGCTTAACAAGAACAGCTAGACAACATTTTTATAGTCCACACCGAATGTACCATTTTTGAAATTTTATAACCTAGAATTACTAAGATTTTTATATCAGTGAAGGTCCATAAAGATGCTCTTTAGCAATACCGAAGTATAATTCAGTTTACCCTGGATTGCTTAGTTTAGCAGAGTCAATTCTACGTTGAAGACTGCAAATTCTGATATTTGGGAATCAGTGTCATTGTGTATTAACTGCCCCAGTCTAAGAAAACACCAGGATGAACGACAGGAGAAAGAGCACAGCCCTTGCAACTGACCACTGGCTGAGAAAACCAACATCTATGGAAAACCTTAATGAACAAATTTGTAATTAACAAATATAATGTAAGTAAAAAGATGAGCCACTAAAAACCATTTCCCCAGATCAGACAGGATGAAGCTTCTTGAATGAATAGCCTCCTCAAGTCAGTCAGATGTTAAGTGTTCTAAAACAGCAATAAAAGGCTTCAGGTTGTAACAATGACCATTCTACAAAGCCTGAATTAGCGTAATAAAAGGGGAAAATTAAAATAAGTTCCAAGAACAGCCTCAGGTAAATCAATGAAATTAGAACACTCCCTCATCACACCATACACAAAAATATACTCAAAATGGTTTAAAGACCTAAATATAAGACATGGCACCAAACAACTCCTAGAAGAGAACACAGCCAAACATTTTTGAATATAAACCACAGCAGTATATTCTCAGACCAATCTCTCAAGGCGAAAGAAATAAAAGCAAAAATAAACAAGTGGGACCTAATCAAACTTAAAAGCTTTTGCACAGCAAAGGAAACCATCAACAAAACGAAAAGACAACCTAAGGAATGGAAAAAAAATATTTGCAAACAACCTGACCAACAAGGGGTTAATTTCCAAAATACACAAATGACTCATACAACTCAGTATCAAGAAAACAAACAACCCAATCAAAAAATGGGCAGAAGACCTAAACAGACACTTCTCTAAAGAAGACATACGGATGGCCAAAAAGCACACGAGAAGATGCTCAACATTGCTAATTATTAGAGAAATGCAAATCAAACCCACAGTGAGGTATCACCTCACACTGGTCAGATTGGCCATCATCAAAAAGTCTACAAATAATAAATATGCTGGAGAGGGTGTGGAGATACAGTTACCCTCCCACACTGTTTGTGGGCATGTTTAAGTTGGCGCAGCCACTGTGGAGAACAGTATGGAGGTTCTCTAAGAAACGAAAAATAGAGCTACCATAGGATTTAGCAATTTCACTCCTGGGCACATACCCAGAAAAGACAAACACTCTAATTTGAAAAGATACATGCACCCCAGCGTTCATAGCAGCACTGTTTACAATAGCCAAGACACGGAAACAACCTGTCAATCAACAGATGAATGGATAAAGAAGATGCAGTGTATATATATACACACACACACACATACATACATACACATACATACATGCACACACACACACATACACACACATCTATACACACAATGAAATATTTCTCAGACATAAAAAAGAATGAAATATTGCCATTTGTAGCAACATGGATGGACCTGGAGAATATCATACTAGGTGAAGTAAGTCAGACAGAGAAAGACAAGTATCCCGTGGTACCACTTACATGTGGAATCTACAAAATAATACAGATGAATCTATACACAAAACAGAAACAGACACATAGACATAGAAAATAAACTTATGGTTTACCAAAAGGGAAAGGGAGAGGGGGAAGGGATAAATTGGGAGTATGGGATTAACCGATACAGAATACTATAAATAAAACAGATAAGCAACAAAGATTTGCTGTATAACAGGGAATAGTATTCAATATCTCATAATAACCTACAATGGAAAATAACCTGAAAAAAAATATATATATATAACTGAATCACTTTGCTGTACACCTGAAACTAACACAATACTGTAAACCAACCAGACTTCAATAAAAAAATAAACAACTCTTTAAAATGAAGCTGAAAAATAAACAAGTTGCAAGAAAATATTATCTTTAGAAGACTATTAAATATAGTTAAGATCTGTCCACCGTCACCATCAAACCAACAAATATTGATCTTTTTCACAATCAACGATCCTGAAAGGAGAAGCGCAGAAGAAAGACATTTTACCTCTTCTAAGCTGGGGAGCGAAGAGGACGACACCGTGCGAGCCGACAGCGGGTGGAAGGGCTCTTGGCTGACAGCAGGCTGATGGCTCTGCATGTGCACAAAAGGGGTCTGCGGTGGCCTGGGCGGCAGTGGAGGTAGGCCATAGGGAAAACCCGGCCCCATCAGGCGATTCTGCTGTAAGTTGGCAAAAGTCCACGCTCCATCAGGTGCCAGGCATTTCAAGGGAGGAGGGGCGAGGTGTTCAGACGGCAACGAGAAAGGCGAATTGAACAGCTGCGGCGGCAGGCGCTGTGGAAATGCTGGGTTGCTGGCTACTTCGAGGTCTCTGCTGCTGTCACTGAAGTTGGAAAAGTGGGTGCTGTGGTCTGCGCTGGGCGGGGGCGAGGGGCCTGCTGCTGGGCTCCGGGTCTGAATTTGTCTGTATTGCAGAAGTCTCGATTGAGGTGGCGGCATCTCAGCTAGTTCCCGGGTTTCACTTTGATCACGATTAGACAGTTCTCTGATTAAGTCTTGAAACCTACATAAGGATGATGAAATATGAGGAGGAGAAAACAAAAGAAAAGCTTCATCACATTAAGGAGAGCTTAATCAACTACATGTGTAGTTTTTACAAACAACAGCATACTACTTAATCAGAACTAACGTTAATTCATCTCAAGAGCAGGAAGCATTAACACTCATAGGCGCTGAGCTGAAGACGCTAAATATGGCCAAGTATCTGATTTCTCTCTTTTCCCTTGGTGGTAAAAACAGCTGTCCTGGTCTTTACCATGCCTTTGGCAACTAACGGCTGTAAAAGGTCACCATAATGGTGGATCTTATTCAGAAGGGATTAGGAAACACTTCAATGCATTCACATGACACCATAAAAACAAGTTTAGAATGAGGACTGAACGCTCGAACATCTATACTTAAAAGACGGTAGAATTTCGTGCTACTAGAAAAAAACATATTGATGATAAATTTATAATTTTTAACTTTTAACCTCTAATTTAATCCTGTCCTCTTTGCATTATGACTGAGTATGAAAAAGCCACGCACAGTGATGGCACGTTTCTCTCAGAAGGGCTGCAAAGCAAGAGGCCACAGTAACTCACGAGCCACAGCGGGAGGTCCACGCCTAGACTTTCAGAAGAGTTACTTCTCAAAAGATGCTCTGTATTTTAGAGTCAATCGACAGAACTGTGGAGCAATGTACCTAGAAGGCCGGCATCCAATTTCTTTGGGACAATATTCCAGTCTGAGGCTAAAAGGACACCACTCAAGAAGGACAACAGTAGGGGCTCGTGTCAGTCTGCTGGGATACCTTGAGTCAGCTGTTTCTGCTTCATCTTCGGCACTGCTGGGGAGCTTCCAGTCTGCTCTCACTGGTGGCTGATGTAATCCAATGGGCGGCTGGGGAAGATGCTGGAGGTGAGGGTGAGGGTGAGGATGGTGATGGTGTGGGTAAGGAACACTGCCCTGGCTGAGATAGGCGTGATGCTCACTCCACTGCTGTAACCGCACCTGCTGCTGCCGTAATGCTTCCAGAGCCACACTCCCATGCACACGATCTGTAGAAACATTGGTGCGAAGTTTATGTTTTCAGCATTTAGGGTTTCAAGTTAATTCTTTCAAGCGTTTCTACAACCAGATATTCTCCAGAAAGAAATGGCTACAATTTGAGTTTTGGAAAAAGCATATGTTTTCTTAACTTGCCAGTAACTCAAGTTATGGTGATGATGATGATTCTTCCTTACCTACATTACGACATAACCTGACATCAGCTGGATGCTTAGTATTATATAGCATTTGGAACTAGATTCTGATTACCACGCTAACTGATTGATTCTTTTGCTGGCGTTATTTGAAGAAATGAACCAATCCTGACTCAAGAAATATTGTACAGCAATGTCATCTGAGTAAATCATCTCTGAATTTGTCACATCCAGCAGCGATCAGAGAACTCACCTAAAGCCTCTCCTACAGGCAGTCCTGGGGGGTTCTCATCAGTGAAGTTATTCAGATGTGAAGGAAGAATGGGGCCGGGCTGCGCAATGGCTCGCAGAGGACTGTGGCCCCCCTGCAGCATGGGAGGGGGCTGCTGCTCAGGAAGTGCAGCCTCTGCAGGAGGGGACTGTGGTCGATGAGAAACCGGAGTATTAAAAAAAGCACTGTTGGGGCCTGCCTGACAGGCAGCAGAGAGCTGAGGCGGCGGCTGGCCCAGCGGATTCTGCTGCGGGACTCCCTGATTCGGGGGGGGCGGCATTTGATTTGGTTGTTCAGGCAGATTATTCTGCTGCTGATGTGACAAGGCGTGCTGCTGTGGAATTGCAAACGGCGGTCTTGGCAGCTGGGGAAGTGGATGAAAATGGCGACTGGGGACTGCATACTGCGCATGGGGAGCAGGAACAGGGAGATTTATGTGTCTTGGGTTGAGATTGTCTTTGCGATGAAATTTGGGATAAACAACACCAGGACGTGATTCAGGACTTCTGTTCTGTGGATTTGATTCCAAATCCATCTAAAAAAAAGAAGAAGGATTTTTTAGCTGAGGAAGATCTAAGTCCTGTGGTTCACCACCTTTTCCCACCCCTAGCACATCTAAAAGATATGATCCATTCTTATCTGTAATAGCAGGAGCGCTGGGGGCCCAATAAATCACTTTCTGACAATCAAACGAGGGAATATTCTTTAAATTAGGAACGATGAAACAGAAAAAAACCCACATATTAAATGTGAGTCACAAGGAAAGATACTACTATTTTATTAGCATATCCACTTTAATTCCTTTAAAAACATTATTTTTATTTTCACACTTTCTTCCTTGGAAAGATAACCATTTACTTCCTTCTGATATAAATCATTAAAATGTGTTCTTTCCTTCTGATTTTATTGTTTTTATACATCTCTTCCTCAAACGTATCTATATTAATATAAAAAAAGTCTCAGTCTAAATAACTTTGAAGTGAACAACAAAAAAAGTACTATATCACCTTTGCATTAAAAGCTTGGCTGTCAATTTTTGCCATTATTCCTTCAACAAACACTTACTGAGGGCCTACCAAGGACACTGTGCCTGGGGCTGGAGATAAAAAAACAGTCTCAGTCTGTACCCCCAGGAGTGCAGAGCGGGGGTTGGCAAACTACGACCCCCAGGCCACTTCCAGTCCACCGGATTTCTGTGCATAAAGTGTTACTGGAACACAGCCACAGTTGTGCAAGTTGACACACTGTCTACGGCTGCTTCCTCACTACAATGGCAGAGGTGAGCGGCTGCAACAGAAACCACACGGCCCACAAGGCCTGAAAATTTAGTATCGGGCCTTTCACAGAACAAGTCTGCTAAGCTCTAAGCTCTGGCTTAGAGTCCAGTAGAGGATACCAACGTGTAAACATAACATTAGAGGTGTTGTAAGAGGACGTGAGATGACATCCTGGAGCCTGAGAAAATTAAAGGTGACTTCATGGAGATAATGATAATCTTGCATAAAAAGCTGGAGTTTTTTAATCTAGTATGAGGGAAGTACATACTAGATAAAGGTAACAGCTTACACACCGAAGCAGATTTGAGACGAGAAGCTCTGTGCACACGGAGCTACAACGGGACTTACATGCGAATCTTCCCCTTCTTGAAATCAGATGAAACTGCAGAAGCCCAATTACACGAGACCCTGAATGAGTCAATACTGAGAATAAACATGTTCTTAATCCTGTAAACTGTGGCAAGCTACCAAAGGTTTTTAAGCTAGGGAGTGCTGTCATCCTTCTGAAACACAAGTCTGATCTTAAGTGACATGAAGCTGACCACTCTCAAGAAGACAGAACAAGCAGTTTGTTCCTGCACTGAAGCTGGGGTAACCCAGCAACCAAGCTATTGCCACAGATGGCTGTGATGTGCCAGTCATGCCCCAAGAGCATCCTCATGTCTAGCTCAAATGGACCAAGGTTAAATCTGGCCAATAAGACCCTGAAGACTACTGGGTATGTATAAATTATCTCAGAAATGAAATGAGATGGATGGTAACTCTGCCCCAGTCTTCCCAGGCAGCTGCAATGCCTGCTCTTCAACTGTCTCAGAACCTGATTAAGGCTCTTTATCAACAAACATTTTCCCCTATAAATCTTCATCTTTTTAATGACTGAAGCGACATTTCAGCTGAGATACACCTTTCTCCAGAAGATACTGTTGACAGGCACACGCTGATTGCATGAGGGTGACCATGATTAGATGTCAAGGTTGTGTCTGTGGATAAGATGATGTTTCAATTGCCTTCTTCACTTCTGACTTTGAGCTGGACAAGAAGCTGGGCCAGTGTCGCAGAAATTTAGATCAAGACTGTGCTCCTCTACGATACTACAACAGGCTAAGCAGGGGAGATGACTGTAAATTCTGAAGGAGTCTGACTCTAATATTATCAGAATTAGATTCTCCTCTATTGCTTTCCTCTTAATCCTGAGTCAAGGAGAGCTAGGACATTTTCCCCCTAGGCCCCAGGACGAAGCATCAGGGTGGAAAAGAAAATGAAACATGTCTATCAGGTTGCCTAGTCCCCTAACAGGGAAAGACCACAACAGAAAATTTTAAAGAAGGACGTGAGAGACGTTTGGCTGTCTTGGCTTCAGCTGCTCTGACAGCACCTAAGACTCTCCCGGTTGGGTCTGTCCTAACCCTAACCCTGGCCCTCTGACTACCGGTGCTGCTGTTGTACCGCCCCCCACGCCCTCTGCTTTCTCTCTGCACCCGTTCCCAAACACACAGGACGCCTACTCTCACTGCTGCTTCCCTCTTACTCTATCAGCAAGCTCCCCTGGCTGCCTAATTGGCACTGCAGCTCCTCCAGTGGGTACTGAGCCCTTCCAGTTGTATAAACTGTGAGTCAGGGCTGCTTATGAGGCATAAGTACCTGAATACAGAGAACAGTTGCTTAAAGCCAGCCTGAGGTTGCAGATACAGATTTGGAAGTCACCATCAGGGAGCAAGTAATGGAAATTGTGGAATTGGACTAGTTTATGGTAAGAAAGCACAGAATGCAGAGAGAGCTATATGCGACCATGACAGAACCCTGGGAAACCCCAACTTAAGGCCTAGGGACAGATGGGAAGGGGTGGACAGGAAATTATAAAAGAGACAGAAGATCATGTAGAAAGAGTTGTGATAAGTAGAAATGTGTGTCAAAGAAACCAAAAGAAACAAGATGGTCAAGAAGAAAGAGGTAGAAAATAGTGCCAAATACCAAAGAAAAGTCAAGTAAGGCTACAACTGAAGCATGTTCATAAGATTTGGTCACTTTGAGTTTTGTTTTGTTTTGTTTTTTTTCCTTTGGCTGCACCACTTGCAGGATCTTAGTTCCCTAACCAGGGATCGAACCCAGGCCCATGGCAGGGAAAGTGCGGAGTCCTAACCACTGGACCGCCGGGGAAGTCCCTGGTCACTTTGAGCTCAACAGTTTCAGTGAAATGTTAAGGCCTAATACTAGTCTGTGTTGGTTAAGGGACAAATAAGAGATGAGGGGAAAAAGGAGAAATTAGGCAGTAGCTATATAAAGGAAATAAAGGCCAAATAAAGTGTCTTTTATAAAAACAGTCTATCAATCAATTTACTTACAGGCTGAGGAGGAAGAACAAGTAGCTGGAAAGAATCTGAAGATAAATGAAGAGAAGGGACAAGTTCTGTGAGGTGACCAGAAGAGGAGAGATAAGTCTTAATGGAAACTCTTCCTCTGAGATCGGTGATATAGAAGGATGTTCAAGGACACAGGAAAAGTGTGAGGACTAAAGTTCTGAGTTAAGAGCGTGAAATCCTGATGAATTTCACTCTAAGGCAAGGTCATCCCCTGATCGTAAGAATAACAGGTAGAAGGTAAGCAGGCATCAGAAGAGCTGCTGAGAAAACTGGGCAAAGGGAGCCAGGCACGTACAAAAGAAATGGGGAGGCACCCCACAGGTTCCCTGAGATCAGAAAGCATGAGTTTCCAGTGGCACTAGTTCAACCAATGATTTGATTTTCCCTCACTGGTTCACGAGCACAGAAGCAGAAAAAGCAGATGAACAAACAGGTTAAGAGTTAAGGATGCACACAGCAGGTGTGACGAGAGGACAAGGTGAGGGACTTGAGGAAGTTAAGTCTGCCTTTCACGCTATAACAGCTCTTCCCAATCTGAGATAATTGTTAGTAACACATCTATAGCTGTGTCTTCATTTATTACTTTATCATTGGAAGTCTCTGAATTCAAGTCTATTGCTAAATAACGCAATTTGAAAAAAGTATTCTGATAAATAAAATAGTGTAGACGAAGAAAAGGTGGAGGGAGAGAGTGCAACATGACCCACCAGATCCTCATGAAACAACACACATAAAAGATATACATAAAAAGGTAGATAATTTTCTTTAAAAGACCAGGATTCCAAGATGATCGATCAAACTAACTCCATCAGAACAATGCATTCCCTAAAGGTAAGCCACATACCTGCTTTGATTCTGTAGGCTTTTTCTCTGGTGTCCGAATCTTATTAATTTCAGGTCCAGGATTATTTGTATCACTTTTACCTAAGAAAATATTTCAAAATTCTTATAAATTGTCTTCAGTAGATGTTACAAAATGCCAATGACTATCCAATATTAGACAAAGAAGCAGAATATTTTAAACATTTTTCAACAATTATTAATTATTACTGCTTGGGTTTTGTTCTTAAATCTTCAGAGCTGCAATTTCTCTGCAAGAAAGAAAATTTATAAATGAAGCAAATCTCTCTGACAAGGCAAAAACTTAATAAGGGAATAAGCTTAAAATATCAACTAACTCCAAAGATAACTGCCCATTCTCCAGGAATTTACAGCCTCATTTTCTTAAACTAGACGTAGAAAAGGCCTATTTACAAAGGTTTACTACTTTGGCCATTTACGAATGCAAAAATCCAAATAATGCGTCAATGTAATTTAGTAAAGGAATCTAAACTAAATAAAGATATTCTGAAAAGAATGCAGTTATACTTTTAAAAGTAATAGGTATCAAACTAAATATAAGTGGATGACAAACATTAAAGGAAGCAATATTAAGGTTAAAAAAATCACAATTATAATAGACAATGCTAGTTCCCGCATGTGAAAGGCTTTTAATCTATAAGAACTAACTACTGGATATTTTAAATCCCTTGAAAGAATCCTTAATTTGGGTTCTTCCTTGAAAACATTCTTTTAAGAATGCCACTGGAACCTTGTGCCAGAATAGCCTTACTACTCAACTTTAAGAAATGAAAACTACAATGTCTGAGATGAAAAATACACTGGATGCAATTAGCAGATGTTTAGACACTGCAGAAGAAAAACTTGGTGAACTTGAAGGCATAGCAATAGAAACAATGCGAGGTGAAACACAAAAAGAAAAAAGAATTTTTTAAAAGATGAAAAGAGCATCTGTGAACTGTGGGGTAACTTTAAGAAGCATAATAAATGGGTAGTTGGAATTCCTGAAGAGAAAAAGAGGTGAGGCAGAAACAATTTCTGAATAAAGGTCAAAAATTACCAAATTGATGAAAACTGTAAACCCACAGATACAAGAAGCTCAACAAACCACAAACACAAGAATCATGAAGAAAACTACACCAAGGAATATCATTTCATCATAAACAAACTACTAAAACCAGTATAAAAATAAGTTCTTAAAAGCAGTCAGAGAAAAAAAAGACATGTTATATGCAGAAAAGCGAAGATAAGGATGACATCAGATTTCTCACTAAAAATAATGTAAGCAAGAAAACAGTAGAGTAACATCATTAAAATACTGAAAGATAAAAACTATCAACCAAGACTCTATACGCTGTAAATAAAAACATTTTCAGACATACAAATGCTGAAAGAATTCACTGCCAGCAGACCTGAACTACAAAGAATGTTAAAAGAAGTCCTTCAGGCAGAAGAAAAATTACTGAAATAGAAACATGAATATACAGAAAGAAATCAAGATTACCAGAAGTACTAACTACATGGATAGATATAAAAGATTATTTTTCTTATTATTTAAAACTCTTCAAAAAGATACTTGCCTCTTTAAATGAAAATAACAATGGTTGAGGCTTATAACATAAGAAAAGTAAAATAAATGCATGATAACAACAGATAAAGACCAGAAGAGGAAAACCTGAAATACTCTGAGGTTCCTTTTCTGTACCTGAGTGGTAAAACATAAACGGGAAAGTAAACAGTGTTAAGTTAAAGAACTCTCAGAACGGGAGAAACTATTTACAAAGGAAGCAACCAACAAAGGATTAATCTCCAAAATATACAAGCATCTCAGTATCAAAAAAACAAACAACTCAATCCAAAAATGGGCAGAAGACCTAAACAGACATTTCTCCAAAAAAGACACACAGATTGCTAACAAACACATGAAAGGACGCTCAACATCACTAATCATTAGAGAAATGCAAATCAAAACTACAATGAGGTATCACCTCACACTGGTCAGAATGGCCATCAGCAAAAAAATCTACAACAATAAATGCTGGAGAGGGTGTGGAGAAACATACACTGTTGATGGGAATGTAAATTGATACAGCCACTATGGAGAACAGTATGGAGGTTCCTTAAAGAACTAAAATAGAATTACCATAGGACCCAGCAATCCACTACTGGGCATATACCCTGAGAAAACCATAATTCAAAAAGAGTCATGTACCACAATGTTCATTGCAGCACTAATTACAATAGCCAGGACATGGAAGCAACCTAAGTGTCCAACGACAGATGAATGGATAAAGATGTGGCACATATATACAATGGAGTATTACTCAGCCATAGAAGGAAACGAAACTGAGTTATTTGTACTGAGGTGGATGGACCTAGAGTGTGTCATACAGAGTGAAGTAAGTCAGAAAGAGAAAAACAAATACCGTATGCTAACACAAATATATGGAATCTAAAAAAAAAAAAGAAAAAAAAAAGGTTCTGATGAACCTAGGGGTAGGACAGGAATAAAGATGCAGGCATAGAGAATGGACTTGAGGACACGGGGAGGGGGAAGGGTAAGCTGGGATGAAGTGAGAGAGTGGCATGGACATATATACACTACCAAATGTAAAACAGATGGCTACTGGGAAGCAGCCGCATAGCACAGGGAGATCAGCTCGGTGCTTTGTAACCACCTAGAGGGGTGGGATAGGGAGGGTGGGAGGGAGATACAAGAGGGAGGGGATACGGGGATATATGTATATGTATAGCTGATTCACTTTGTCATACAGCAGAAACTAACACACCATTGTAAAGCAATTATACTCCGATAAAGATGTTTAAAAAAAAAAAGATACCCCACATCCAAAGACAAAGGAGACGCCGCAATGAGACAGTTGGAGGGGTGCAATCACAATAAAATCAAATCCCATGACCACTGGGTGGGTGACTCACAAACTGGAGAACATTTACACCACAGAAGTCCACCCACTGGAGTGAAGGTTCTGAGCCCCACGTCAGGCTTCCCAAACTGGGGGTCCGGCAATGGGAGGAGGAATTCCTAGAGAATCAGGCTTTGAAGCCTAGTGGGATTTGACTGCAAGACTTCGACAGGACTAGGGGAAAGAGAGACTCCACACTTGGAGGGCACACACAAAGCAGTATGTGCATCAGGACCCAGAGGAAGGAGCAGTGACCCCATAGGAGACTGAACCAGACCTACCTGTTAGTGTTGGAGGGTCTCCTGCAGAGGCAGGGGGTGGCTATGGCTCACCGTGGGGACAAGGACACTGGCAGCAGAAGTTCTGGGAAGTACTCCTTGGCATGAGCCCTCCCAGAGTCCACCATTAGCCCCACCAAAGAGCCAGTAGGCTCCAGTGTTGGGTCGCCTCAGGCCAAACAACCAACAGGGAGGGAACCCAGCCCCACCCATCAGCAGACAAGTGGATTAAAGCTTTACTGAGCTCTGCCCAACAAAGCAACACCCAGCTCTACCCACCACCAGTCTCTCCCATCAGGAACCTTGCACAAGCCTCTTAGATAGCCTCATCCACCAGAGGGCAGACAGCAGAAGCAAGAAGAACTACAACTCTGTAACCTGTGGAGGGAAAATCATATTCGCAGAAAGACAGACAAAATGAAAAGGCAGAGGACTATGTACCAGATGAAGAAACAAGATAAAACCCCAGAAAAACAACTAAATGAAGTGGAGATAGGCAACCTTCCAGAAAAAGAATTCAGAATAATGATAGTGAAGATGATCCAGGACCTCGGAAAAAGAATGGAGGCAAAGATCAAGAAGATGTAAGAAATGTTTAACAAAGACCTGGAAGAATTAAAGAACAAACAAACAGAGATGAACAATACAATAACTGAAATGAAAACTACAAGGAATCAATAGCAGAATAACTGAGGCAGAAGAACGGATAAGTGACCTGGAAGACAGAATTGTGGAATTCACTGCCATGCAAGAGAATAAAGAAAAAAAGAATGAAAAGAAATGAAGACAGCCAGAGACCTCTGGGACAACATTAAACACAACAACATTCCCATTATAGGGGTCCCAGAAGGAGAAGAGAGAGAGAAAGGACCCGAAAAAATATCTGAAGAGATTACAGTTGAAAACTTCCCTAACATGGTAAAGGAAACAGCCACCCAAGTCCAGGAAGCGCAAAGAGTCCCAGCCAGGATAAACCCAAGGAGAAACACAACGAGATACATAGTAATAAAATTGACAAAAATTAAAGACAAAGAAAAATTATTGAAAGTAACAAGGGAAAAACGACAAATAACATACAAGGGAACTCCCATGAGGTTAACACCTGATTTCTCAGCAGAAACTCTACAACCCAGAAAGGAGTGGCATGATATATTTAAAGTGATCAAAGGGAAGAACCTACAACCAAGGTTACTCTACAGGGCAAGGATCTCATTCAGATTTGATGGAGAAATCAAAAGCTTTATAGACAAGCAAAAGCTAAGAGAATTCAGCACCAACAAACCAGCTCTACAACAAATGCTAAAGGAACTTCTCTAAGTGGGAAACACAAGAGAAGAAAAGGACCTACAAAAACAAACCCATAACATGGTGATAGGAAAATGGTGATAGGAACATATATATTGATAATTACCTTAAACGTGAATGGATTAAATGCTCCAACCAAAAGACACAGGCTCACTGAATAGATACAGGAACAAGACCCATATATATGCTGTCTACAAGAGACCCACTTCAGACCTAGGGACACATACAGACTGAAAGGGAGGGGATGGAAAAGAATATTCCATGCAAATGGAAATCAAAAGAAAGCTGGAGTAGCAATATTCATACCAGATAAAATAGACTTTAAATAAAGAATGTTACAAGAGACAAGGAAGGACACTACATAATGATCAAGGGATCAATCCAAGAAGAAGATATAACAATTATATATGCACCCAACATGGGAGCACCTCAATACATAAGGCAACTGCTAACAGGTATAAAAGAGGAAATCGACAGTAAAACAGTAATAGTGAGGGACGTTAACACTTCACTTGCACCAATGGACAGATCATCCAGACAGAAAATTAATAAGGAAACACAAGCTTTAAATGACACAATAGACCAGACAAATTTAATTGATATTTATAGGACATTCCATCCAAAACCAGCAGATTACACTTTCTTCTCACGTGCACACAGAACATTCTCCAGGATAGATCACATCTTGGGTCACAAATCAAGCCTCAGTAAATTTAAGCAAACTGAAATCATATCAAGCATCTTTTCCAACCACAACGCCATGAGATTAGAAATCAATTACAGGGAAAAAAAATGAAAAAAACACAAACACATGGAGGCTAAACAATACGTTACTAAATAACCAAGAGAGCACTGAAGAAATCAAAGAGGAAATTAAAAAAATACCTAAAGACAAATGACAATGAAAACACAATGATCCAAAACCTATGGGATGCAGCAAAAGTAGTTCTAAGAGGGAAGTTTATAGCAATACAAGCCTACCTCAAGAAACAAGAAAAATCTCAAATAAACAATCTAACCTGACACCTAAAGGAACTAGAAAAAGAAGAACAAACAAAACCCAAAGTTAGTAGAAGGAAAGAAATCATAAAGATCAGAGCAGAAATAAATGAAATAGAAACAAAGAAAACTATAGCACAGATCAATAAAACTAAAAATTGGTTCTCTGAGAAGATAAACAAAACTGATAAACCTTTAGCCAGACTCAACAAGAAAACGAGGGAGAGGACACAAATCAGTAAAATTAGAAATGAAAAAGGAGAAGTTACAATGGACACCGGAGAAATATAAAGCATCACAAGAGACTACTACAAGCAACTCTATGCCAGAAGAAACGGACAAATTCTTAGCAAGGTATAACCTTCCAAGACTGAACCAGGAAGAAATGGAAAATATGAACAGACCAATCACAAGCAAGTAATGAAATTGAAACTGTGATTAAAAATCTTCCAACAAACAAAAGTCCAGGACCAGACGGCTTCACAGGTGAATTCTATCAAACATTTAGAGAAGAGCTAACACCCATCCTTCTCAAACTCTTCCAAAAAACTGCAGAGGAAGGAACACTCCCAAACTCATTCTACGAGGCCACCATCATCCTGATACCAAAACCAGACAGAGATACTACAGGAGAAGGAAATTACAGACCAATATCACTGATGAATACAGATGCAAAAATCCTCAACAAAATATTAGCAAACAGAATCCAACAACACATTAAAAGGATCATACACCATGATCAAGTGGGATTTATCCCAAGGATGCAAGGATTCTTCAGTACACACAAATCAACCAATGTGATACACCATATTAACAAACTGAATAAAAAACATATGATCATCTCAATAGATGCAGAAAAAGCTTTTGACAAAATTCAACACATATTTATGATAAAAACTCTCCAGAAAGTGGGCAGAGAGGAAACCTACCTCAACATAATAAAGGCCATATACGACAAACCCACAGCAAACATCATTCTCAATGGTGAAAAACTGAAAGCATTTCCTCTAAGATAATGAACATGACAAGGATGTCCATCCTCGCCAGTATTATTCAACATCGTTTCGGAAGTGCTAGCCACGGCAATCAGAGAAGAAAAAGAAATAAAAGGAATACAAATTGCAAAAGAAGAAGTAAAACTGTCACTGTTTGCAGATGACGTGATACTATACAGAGAATCCTAAAGATGCCACCAGAAAACTACTAGAGCTAATCAATGAATTCGGTAAAGTTGCAGGATACAAAATTAATGCACAGAAATTGCTTGCATTCCTATACACTAACAACGAAAGATCAGAAAGAGAAATTAAGGGAACAATCCCATTCACCACTGAAATAAAAAGAACAAAATACCTAGGAATAAACCTACCTAAGGAGGTAAAAGACCTGTACTCAGAAAACTGTAAGACACTGATGAAAGAAATCAAAGATGACACAAACAGATGGAGAGGTATACCATGTTCTTGGGTTGGAAGAATCCATACTGTAAAAATGACTATACTACCCAAAGCAATCTACAGATTCAATGCAATCCCTATCAAATTACCAGTGGCATTTTTTACAGAACTAGAACAAAATGTCTTAAAATTTGTAGGGAGACACAAAAGACCCTGAATAGCCAAAGCAGTCTTGAGGTAAAAAAACGGAGCTGGAGGAATCAGACTCCCTGACTTCAGACTATACTACAAAGCTACAGTAATCAAGACAGTATGGTACTGGCACAAAACCAGAAATATAGATCAATGGAACAGGATAGGAAGCCCAGAGATAAACCCATGCACCTGTGGTCAACTAATCTATGACAAAGGAGGCAAGGATATACAATGGAGAAAAGACAGTCTCTTCAATAAGTGGTGCTGGGAAAACTGGACAGCTACATGTAAAAGAATGAAATTAGAACACTCCCTGACACCATACACAAAAATTAACTCAAAATGGATTAGAGACCTAAATGTAAGACCAGACACTATAAAACTCTTAGAGGAAAATATAGGCAGAACACTCTTTGACATAAATCACAGCAAGATCTTTTTGAGATCTACCTCCTAGAGTAATGGAAATAAAAACAAAAATTAAAAAATGGGACCTAATGAAACTTAAAAGCTTTTGAACAGCAAAGGAAACTACAAACAAGACGAAAAGACAACCCTCAGAATGGGAGAAAATACTTGCAAAGGAATCAACAGACAAAGGATTCATCTCCAAAACATATAAACAGCTCATGCAGCTCAATATTAAAAAAACAAACAATCCAATCAAGAAATGGGCAGAAGACCTAAATAGACATTTCTCCAAAGAAGACATACACATGGCCAAGAAGCACATGAAAAGCTGCTCAACATCACTAATTATTAGAGAAATGCAAGTCAAAACTACAATGAGGTATCACCTCACACCGGTTAGAATGGGCCTCATCAGAAAATCTGCAAACCACAAATGCTGGAGAGGGTGTGGAGAAAAGGGAACCCTCTTGCACTGTTGGTGGGAATGCAAATTGATACAGCCACTATGGAGAACAGTATGGAGGTTCCTTAAAAAACTAAAAATAGGGCTTCCCTGGTGGCACAGTGGTTGAGAGTCCACCTGCCGATGCAGGGGACACGGGTTCGTGCCCCAGTCAGGGAAGATCCCACATGCCACGGAGCGGCTGGGCCCATGAGCCATGGTCACTGAGCCTGCGCATCCGGAGCCTGTTCTCCGCAACGGGAGTGGCCACAGCAGTGAGAGGCCCGCGTACCGCAAAAAAAAAACAAAACCAACTAAAAATAGAATTACCATATGACCCAGCAATCCCACTACTGAGCATAATATACGCAGAGAAAACCATAATACAAAAAGACACATGCACCACAATGTTCACTGCAGCACTATTAACAATAGCCAGGTCATGGAAGCAACCTAAATGCCCATCGACAGACGAATGGATGAAGATGTAGTACATGTATGCAATGGAATTACTCAACCATAAAAAGGAATGAAATTGCGTCATTGGTAGAGACGTGGATGGATCTTGAGACTGTCATAAAGAGTGAAATAAGTCAGAAAGAGAAAAACAAATATCGTACATTAACGCATATATGTGGAATGTAGCAAAATGGTACAGATGAACCGGTTTGCAGGGCAGAAATAGAGACACAGATGCAGAGAACAAATGTATGGACACCAAGGGGGGAAAGTGGCAGTGGGGGATGGTGGTGTGATGAATTGGGTGATTGGGATTGACATGTATACACTGATGCGTATAAAATTGATGACTAATAAGAACCTGCTGTATAAAAAATAAATTAAATTTTAAAACTTAAAGGAAAAATAGATAAATACCAATTATATTTGGAGAATTCAATATTCTTTTTTTTTCAACGTAGACAGAAAATCAGCAAAGATAAAGTAGACTTGAATAATCGTATCAACCAACTTGACCTATAGCACTAGAGCACTCCATTCTTCTCAAATGTACATGGAACATTTATAAAGATACACCATATCCTGAGCCATAAAAGAAATCTCAATAAATTCAAAAGGATTCAAGTCATGCAAAATATGTTCCCTTACCACAATGGAATTAAAACTAGGAATCAGTTAACAGAAAAATTCTTAGAAAATCCCCAATAACTCACCCAAACTCACCTTTCTAAAAAATCCATGGATCTAATTTTAAGAGAAACTAGAAAGTGTACTGAACTGAATGAAATAAAAATAGAACACTGGAATTTTGTGGGATACACTACTGAGGAGGAAAATTCTAACACTAAGATACCTCTATTAATCTAAGCTTTTGCCTTAACAAAATAAGTGCAAGAGTTGTATTCTAAAAACTCTTTTTTTTAAAAGGCTGAAAGTAAAGACCTTAAGGAAGAGAGAGACACCGCGTGCATATAACAGAAGACTAAATATTAAGATGTCAGCTCTCCCCCAAATTGACCTACAGATTCCACACAATCCCAATCAAAATCCCAGCAGGCTTTTTTTTGTAGAAACTCACGAGCTGATTCTAAAATGTATGTGGAAATGCAAAGGACCTGGAATACACAATTTTGGAAAAGAAAAACAAAGTTGGAGGACTCATACTACCTGATTTGAAGGCTTTTATGAAGCTACAGTAATCAAGACAGTATATTTGGCATGAACAAACATATGCATCAATAGAAGATGACAGAGACTTCACATAGGCAGTAAACTGATTTTCAACAAAGATACCAAGTCATCTTAATGGAGGAAGGAGAGTATTTTCAACAAACGGTGTTAGAACAACTGAGCATACATATATGTAAAAACAAAACAAAATGAGAACAAAAAAACCCTTCAATTCTTACCTCACACCACATATAAAAATTAACTCAAAGGAGACCTAATATAAGAGCTAAGACTATGAAACGTCTAGAAAAAAACACGGAAGATCTTTGTGATCTTGGATTAGGCAAAAAAAATTTGATGTAACACCAAAAACATGACCCAAAGAAGAAAAAGTTGGATAAACTGGACTTCATCAAAAAGGTAAACTTTTATTCTTTGAAAGATACTGTTGAGAAAATCAAAAGGCAAGCCATATCCTGGGAGAAAATATTTTCAAAACATATATCTAATTAAAGATTTGTATTCAGAATGTATACAGAACTCTTATAACTTCGTAAGACAAACCAATAAAAAAGTGGACAAAAGATACAAATAGACACTTCATCAAAGATATACAGGTGGCAAATAAGCCCAATGAAAAGATACTCAACATCATTAGTCATTAGGAACATGCAAATTAATACAACAATCAGATACTATCAGATACCCATAAGCAAGGGTAAAATTAACAAGACTGACAATACCAAGTACTAACGAGAATGTGGAGCAACTGGAAATCTCACACGTACCAGAAATGAAGAATGGTTTGGCCGCTTTGGAAAACAGTACGGCAGTTTCTTATAAAGTTAACGAATGTGCTCAACAAGCTCAGTCCTGGGTATTTACCCAAGAGAAATGAAAATATCTTCAATAGGTATGTTCACAGCAGCTTTGCTCATAAGAGCCAAAAATCAGAAATAATTAAGGATAGATGAAAACAACTGATGGAGAGATAAGAAACACTGTGGTTCATCCATATAAGGGAATACTAATCAACAGCAAAAAGGAACAAACAACTGACACAGACAACACAAATAAATCTCAAAAGCATTAAGCTAAGTGAATGAAGCCAGACACTATGATTCCATTTATATGACAAACTAGAGAAAAGACCAAGGTATAGGCACAAAAGTCAGATCAGTGGTTGCCCAGGGCTGGGGCTGGAGGAGGAAAGTGACTGCAAAGGGACAGGAGGGAGTTGTCTGAAATGTAAACACCCTGAATCTTGATACTGGTGGTGGTGAACAGCTCTGTGTATTTGTCAAAACACATCAAACTACATTCTAAAAGGGTGGATTTTACTCTATATAAATTATACCTCAATAAACCTGACTTTAAAAATTACACAGGGCAATTTTTCCTTATTTATAATTCTAGTAGACAAGAGACTACGATTTGCATAAGAAATAACTTCTTTAAATAAACTATTGCCACAGTACCATTAATGTTTAGTATGCTACAAAAATATTTTGGGTCAACAAAAATGTTTAACAGGAGAGGGTTTTCTGTCTCAATTTTAAATGACTACCATTTAAAAAAAATCTAAATATTAACATTTTTCCAGGAAATTGATACCATCAATCGTAAGTGGTAGGTTACATCTAAGTTTTGTATCTGTGCACATATCTGTATCTTCTGGAGAGAGGATCCACAGTTTTTACATCAGATTCCTCCTCGAAAAGGCTTATAATCTATGAACGAGTTAACACTCGCACTGTTAAAGGAAACTTATGCGTTGATACAACCTGGCATGTCGTCAGTCTAGGAGCACGAGAACAGCACAGCAACTCACAACCTGGCGCGTCGTCAGTTTAGGGGCACGAGAACAGCAGCAACTCACCGTTTCGACTCTGCTCATGTTGGTCCTTCTCCTGATGCTGGCTTTGCGTCTGCCCTATGCTGACAGGTGGGTGATGCCCAAGGCCATAAGGTATAGGAGACCCCCGCCCATGTGTCTGTAAGAGGTTCATATTGTAGGCCATGGCTGCCTGGTGTGTAATGATTCGAGGATCAACTGCAAACCTACCCTGGTATCCTGTCCATGGTACCTAGGTTATTATAAGAAATAAAATAATTGCTTTCAGTCCATTTTGAAAGGCAAACTGCTATAGTGCTATTAATTAGGAAAGAGCAAACACGCACAGAGATGTTAATTTTATCAAAATGAATAACTACAAAATGAATGCTAATAGTACCAACTGGTAGAATGACTGCTATATCTCAACTGGCAAAAAAAAAAAAAAAAAGCTCCTTGAATCTTTAGTATGTAAGGGAAAACTGACCACTTCCCTTACACACTAGGTTAGGAAGAAATCAAGGACTTAAAATTGGTAATTATTCCTTGAGGCATCAAATCATTTTATAGTCTTGAATCAATTTCCCTCAGTATGAATGCATATATGTCACTGATTACCATGAAAACTGTCTTTTAAAGTCATAACTGCATAGATATACAGTTTAATAAACTTGAATAAGAGAACAGGGAAAAAATTTAAGAAAAAATTCAGTCTAAGGAGTCTCAACTCAAAAAATATGTATTACTATTTTATATGAATAACCAAATCATTTAATGTTCATTTACTGTAGGCAAAATTCAAACAGGTCATTAATTTAATTAATGCTTCTGATTAATTAAACCACAGAAACAGAAAATTTCTTTAGGTGTGTCAAAATATATAATCTCTGCATATTAATATAAAATGAATAAACACAATGACATCTGAGCTACCACCCCTATTATTTTATTATAATACAACTGTTAAATTCAGACTCTTAGAAATCTTTAAAAGTCTCTTTGACCTAGTAAAATGAAATATAAATCCCAAGGGACTTACTATTTAAAGCAGATGATGTATAATGTTGCCAGGCTGTCTGGGAAGAAATAACTCAGCTAAGATGGAAAGTCTATGGGGAGTCGACATAAATGACATATTTCTTATTGACAGTTATTCTCACTGGCTGCCGGGATTGTGAACCACCATGACCAACATGGCTGGAAAATGTTGGCAGCTAGGCGTTTTTGCATTTTGGGGGTGTAGGCAGGGGTGCCAAAGATCCTTGACAATGATCACCTCTACCTGAAGCTACAGTACTTATCTTAAATGAAGAAATATTTTCTAGGCTAAAATTCCTGAATTTGGAAATATTAGTAAACAGCAAATTTTTTTAATTACCAAAATACTCAAAAATCTTAAAGAAAAGAAAAATGAGTTTTAACATAAGATGGAAGCCCTCTAAAAATCTATAGTCTTAGAAATGATTTAATGATGTTTTTAAGTGCCAGTAGGATTTCATAAGGTGTGGAATTTCTCAGATAAATTTAGATCCAAGGGAGCTAGGCTAATCCAAACCTTTTTGCCTCCTCCAAAGAACTGTATTTCTTAGGGTTAGTGAATTATATAAGAATGAAAAAGCAAAAGATAAAATAAAACATCACTTTACAAAACAAGAGTCCAATTTACTAGCTCTGTTAACTTTTGGCCCAATTTTCCCCAGTAAAAATACTTAAGACAATACAAAGGCTTTTCAATCAAAACACCCAATTTACAGATTTCTTCATAGCCACTGACAAAATTGTAACAAATTTTAAGCAACAATTCACATTTCTTTGGTCATAAGAGCTGCTTTGAATGAAAGAAGCTTACAGACATTGAAAACCAAAAAAAAAAAAAAAAAAAGAAAGAAAAGAGAGAGACAGATTAGTAGAACACTATTTGGGATAGTCACTAATTTACTGAAGCCTATTTTATCTTATTCATTCAATAGAGAGTATCTTAAACATCTACTTACAGGTAAAGGCACGGACATAACTACATTCCCTCCATAGACAGCAGGTACATAAAGAATACTTGTCCCAGTGTGAGGATCTATTCTTTGAACAGGGCTTGGAGATTTCCCCAAATTTGGGTGAGGTCCAAGAGGAGGTGGAGGGGTATATGCTCTAATAGGGTTGCCAATAAGCACAGAAGGATTGGGCTGAACTGGAAAACAAATAGAGAAAGGATGCACTCAATAGCTGTACATATTCACGTAGACAAAAATAATTAAAATCATCCAACAGCAAAACACATTCCCCAGCTTTGCCATAAGGTATCTTATATTCAAAGAGTTATCAGTGTGAAAGAGTAGAGCATATTAAAAAAACAATCACTTTACCATATTCCCTAAAATTAGCTTGAGATATACAAAGTATTCCTTGTAAAAACTAGCATAATTTTAAATGTCTTGCAAGGAGCTGGAGATGTGTCCTTCAAGAGAGAAAACCATACAGTAAACATTCTTCTGAGACTAGAAAACGTAAACAATTCTTCAGAATAAAGTTTTGAGTTGCAACTGTAGCACAGCCACATACAAAACAGTTAAGCAGTTATTGTTTTAAGAGCATAATTCTGCAACATTTTAAATCACTTAAATAAACTTTATCTTGAAAATTTGTATACCCAACATTTGTAGGATATAAATATGTTCCAAAAACTTATGTTGCATAGGAGGCTGAAATGTTCATCCTCAAAACTTCTATATATATGTACCTTGGTACCTACAAAATCACCTCTTTTCAGAAATGACATATCAAAGCATTCACAAGAACAGATGTGTTGAATAAAAGAGTTACATGAGCTCCAAAGTGTCAGTGTGTGTGTGTGTGTGTGTGTGTGTGTGTGTGTGTGTGTGTGTGTGTGTGTGTCCCTCTCCATCCTCCTCTTTCTAAATGACGAAATTTGGAATAAACGTCTTACATCATAAAAGCAAGCTTTCATAAGGCTAATTTTTCCACTTACCAATTCCATCATTCTGGAAATGATCATTCTGGATATGATGGAGGCTTTTCCCCTTTACAGAAAAACACAAATGTATAATAATTTAAACACACCTAATATTAAAGAACAAAAACCATTTTCCTCATTCCATGCAAAATAAATGTATATAGCAACAATTAAAATGTAAAGACTGTGAGTCTGTAATTAATAACCGTTAGAGGCCTTTGAGCCAACCTTCTTTTTAAACATTAAGTCAGGGACTCCCCTGGTGGTGCAGTGGCTTAGAATCCGCCTGCCAATGCAAGGGACATGGGTTCGATCCCTGGTCTGGGAAGATCCCACCTGCCGCAGAGCAACTAAGCCCATGCACCACAAGTACTAAGCCCACGCACCGCAACTACTGAAGCCTGTGTGCCTAGAGCCTGTCCTCCGCAACAAGAGAAGCCACCGCAATGAGAAGCCCGCACACCACAATGAAGAGTAGCCCCCGCTTGCCTCAACTAGAGAAAGCCTGTGCGCAGCAACGAAGACCCAACACAGCCAAAAATAAATAAAATAAAAACATTAAGTCATGGTGCTAGGCCTCAAGTTTCCTCAACATCAAATTAAGGATATCTAAAATTCTTTTTTCTTTTTAAATTAATGTTTTTATAAAAAGAAATATGCATCAATATGACTGAAACCTAAATTCTATTCCTTTGCAGCTTCTCTATAAATTTTCTATGAATTAAATGGTGAAGTGTAAATGCCGTTTTCAAGGGAAAAATATCAATCTTCAACTCTTGAGGATGAGAACCTCTAAAATAATAATATGAATGTAAATATGCTTTGGGGTTTATGATATTTTGAGTATGATTCATGGCATCAAACTGTAAAATTTACTGAAGGAACAGGAAAATGCACAGTGTCATAATCTGCTTAAGAGAATGTACGAATTTTCTAGAAAGCAATGTGGATGTCAAAAGCATCAGAAATGTACATATGCTTTAACCCAATAATTGCACTTCCAGGAACCTAAATGTCCATCAGTAGAAAATTTATTAAATAAGCAATGGCAGATTCATACAATGGCATGCTAGTCTACCATTAAAAATGATGACTTTGGGGCAGAAATATGTGAGGAAACATATGGTTCTGAGTTTCTAGACTAAAAAAATTTTTTTTCTCTTTTCATTGGCTAAATGTAACACACAAAGCCATTACACAACACAAGTAGCACATTATACAACTTACCCTTCCACCACGTAAATTTTTTATTTGTACATTATATCTGAAAGCTTAAGTGGGGGGATAATGCCTATAGCAAGAAGAAGAATTTGTTCTTGACCAAAGCAAAGGTACAGTGATGCTTCACTTATCTCCCTATCCGCCAGCAACTTTAAATATTCAGGTTAGCACTAAACATCAAAGGCTTATGGTCAGCTGGTTAGCGACGGGTAGGCAAGGGCAGCTAAGCTCCAACTCTTAAAATGTCAGAAAAAAAACAGTCAAGAAAGAATCAGAGTTGCTCCTTTAACCAGAAGAGAATGTTCACAGTGACTGTCGTTAGCTATTAAAAAAAAAAACAAACAAAAAACAAGCTTCTGAGGAATAGAGAAGTGAAAAGAAAAGCAGGCAGAGGAAAGGAGAAAATGGCACACAGCAGGGACGGCAGCAACAGGTGGAAGATGAGAGGCGTAAGCAATGAGAAGTGACCACAAGAGCAGCCAGAGGCAGACACGCTGACAGAAGAAAGGAGAGCAGTGACACAGCAGAGATAAGACCGTTCCAAGAGGCTAATAAACCATTCAGATTTCTCAGCCTCTGAGGACTTGTCAACCAGGGGCGGCTGTGTGTCAGGTGGAGAAATCGCTGTCACTGGGTCAGTGTGGAAGGCACAACAGGCCCCCCAAAGACATACACACCCTACTCCCTGGAACCCAGGAGCTGTCATGTCATGTGGCAAAAGGGGCTCTGCAGATGTAACTAAAGACTTAAAATAGGAGGATTATCCTGGATTATCTGGGGCGATCCAATCTAATCACATGAGCCCTAAAAGCAGAGACACCTCTCCAGCTGAGTCAAAGAGATGTGGAAGAAAAGCAAGGAAGAGATACAAGTGGTAGAAGGGGAAGTCAGAGATGCCAAGAGAGAGAAGGCTTCAATGCACTGTTGACAGCTCTGAGAGGCAGAGCCACATGCGAGAACTGGAAAGAAGCCTCCAGAGCTAAGAATGGCTCCCAGCTGACAGCCAGCAAGGAAACAGGGACCTCAGTCCTTGCAACCACAAGGACTGGATTCTGCCAACAACCTGCATGACCTTAGAAGCAGATCCTTCCCAGAGCCTCCAGATAAGAGCCCATTCGACCAACACCTTGATCCTGGTCTTGTGAGACCTGGAGCCAAGAAACCAACAAAAACCTGGACATCTGACTCAAAGGAATGTGAGATAATAAATGGGTGTCATTTCAAGTCACTAGGCTTGTGCTAATTTGTTACAACAGCAATCGGAAGTCAATACAAAGAATAACCATAGCCTGGACTGATCCTGCACTGCAAAGCTGGAAGCATGCCAGACAACACACATCAGCACTGGGTGCTGTGTGATAAACCAAGTGAAAAGAAGCTTGGGAAGGACCTAACTACCTAGGGCGCTATCTGTTTAGGCCACTATTGAGTCCCTGAGCTTAGAACATCGCCTGGCGCCATGAATACTGTTGAACGAATGGGGGAAAAAAAGCAAGCTGGGGCCTCTCACAAAAAGATAGTGGCATATCTGCAAGCACAATTCAGCACCCTGTTACAGTTCAATACGGGAAAACTCCTCTAGCATGTTTAGACTTCCCATGCAACTGCAGAGCAGTAAGTGTGCTTGGTCTATACAAAATATACAGTGTTTGGCAGCATATAACTAAATAACAAGGCAGCAGTAAGCTAGAGCTAACTATGTAGAAAAGTCATTCCATAATGATAATTCCAAACTTCTGCTAATAAACCTTCAGGAAGTATGTATACCTTTGGTAGAAAGCTTATAAGCAAATGTAGTTCACATCATCTGTTTTTTGAGGACCATTTTTTTTACTCAACCGTTTATTCATTCAAGTATTTATTGTTTCATTCACTCATTCTTTCATTTTCCATTTATTCATTCAACAAATGTTTATGAGGGCCCACGATATGTCCACCCCTGGCTGGGCACTGAGGCTACTGAGCCACATAAGTCTGACACGTCTTCTGATGTCTGGACCCTGAGACACAACATAAGCAGCTACAGACAGTGAAGAACAATTCACAAACTAAAATCTATAAAACAATGCTGTGGTCTTCTCAGAGGACCCATTTCTGAATATTATCTATCCTCTGAAGAGTTTTTATAGTATGTACAAATGGATCTGTCCCATCTTCGCAAAGTTTCTGAACACTGTTCCCAGCACGTGCCCAGGAGAAAGCAGACTGAAGACAAGCAAATTGTTTTCCTACGTGCTGATTCTGTAGGCACCCGTGAAACAGATGCCTTCCTACAGATAAACGATGCCTGGAGAGTGGGGCAATGAGTCTTATCTAGGACCACCTGCTCCTGGATCCCCTAATATCTGTACCTTCGCTAACCCTTACCAGAGAACCTACATCTTAGTGAGGAGGATAAAGCCATTTGATTGGTGAAGAGCTAGGGGTAGGCTTTGCTGCCAGACACAGTGCTGAGGGAGCAGGTCCTGGAGCACGTGTAACCATCACCCAGCATTCTGATGATTTTATCTACATTAAATCTTACTGGGATTTTAAGTCTTAGGCTAACATTAACCTTACTAGTTTTTAATATTTCTTATGCACAGAATTGCATTAAAAGTTAAACATTAAGGAAACTTGGGGGGAAATTATATGGCTTAGTATCCTGTTTTAAGAAACAGCACGCTTTTCTTGCAAGTAAATTCCCCTTCATCAAAAGACTCTAGCATATGAAATAAAACATCTGGAATTTGTTTCAAAATTCTCCAGTGCGTATATGTGGTGGTGGAGTGGTGGGCTGACAGCTGAAATAAGATCAAGGATAAACTGATAGTTAATGAAGCTGGATGATAGGGAATTCATTATACTCATCTATTTATGTATATATTTGAAATTTTCTACAATAGAAAGTTGGATAAAAAAAGACTCCAGTACAAATTCAATCCTCAGAACAATTTAATAGAAGTAAAATATAGTACTGGGGTGTGAAGGGAGAGATGATGACAAAAGTAACCTTTGGCTCACTATAACTTAGTTACCTAAAATTATTATTATTATATATGATATAAAGAACTTTAAATAACCAGGTATATAAACAATTGAGTGAACCTCTGTGTTAGTGACAATGAAATAACAGATGATATCTACTGGATCAGTGAAGAAAACTTCCCAAAAAGTTAAAAAGGAAAAACTGGGGAGATGGCTGCTATGGTCCTTAACTACACAGCCTTCCTACTGAAAGAAGGAAGCCCCATGCACTCTCCTGGACGCATCACAGCCATCATTCACGTATCAGGTGTTTACTGAGCACCCACTATGTGCAGGGTGGGGCTAGGCACTAGAGGCCATAAGAAGTATACAGAATAGGATTTTTGTCTCGGGGAGTTTATAGTGTTGGAAAAGCAAGTGGATTCAACATATATTTTCTTTACCTTTAAAATAAAAACAAAAAGCAAATCACAGGATCTTGCTTAGGGTCAGTACACATTTGATATAATGGCTTGAATCTAGCTGCATCTATGGTACATTAATTGATGCTAACATTGATCAATTAAGTAAAAAGTTTATTGTAGTTATTGTATTTAAGAATGTGCAAAAGGTATAATGTCTCTGAAACATTTAAATAAAAAACAGTAAAATGTAAAAGTTTCTAACTGGGTTCCCACTCTTCACCTACTTTAAGCTACTTGCTGTTCCCTGGAGAGCCTGCTCTCTCACACCTCTTGCTTTTCGTATGAGCTCTTTGTTAAGCTTCACTCATTAATCTTAAAAATACTTCTAAGCACCTGTGATAAGCCAGATGTTGTTCTAGGCACAGAGGCTAGAGCAGCAAATAAGACAGGCAAAAATCTCTGCCCTAAAGGAGTTTCTGTTCTAGTTTCTGACAGTCTCCCCAATCTTCCACTCACTCCATCCCCTCGGTGAAATTACCCTGAAATCTCCACTGTGGTGGAGTGGTACTTCCTCTGACCGTTACCCATCTGCCGCAAGAACACTGGGGCTAATTTGCTTCTCTACTACCTACCGTAACAGCTGTCACACAGAAGAAACTTAACTATTTGATAAATAAGTTGATTATTAATTTATCAATAGTTTAAACTTTAGAAATCTAGAGGATTCAGTTATGCAAAATGCTTAATCTGCTTAATCCCAAGTAACTAAAGCATTATTGCATATCAGGTCCATTTTTATTAAACTCAGACAACAGTACATTAAAACAGAAAGCAGTTCTCGTCTCAGTTTAATATTTACTCAGCTAAAAGTTCTTCAAGATATTAAACCAATAATTATTTCTTGCACATTAAGCTTTACATTTTTAAAACGAAGCCCCAAACTGGCATACTCTCTTAATTCATGTCAATAAGTTTAATATCATGCTGATGACTATAAATACACCCCCAAAACCAGAACAAATACTAAACATGCCACACTCATAACTTTCTTTTCTAGACGGTAAGTGCAAGCATTTTTTTTTCAGGCAATCTAGCAAAGAAACCAGCTGTTTCTGACCAAAATAACTATAGTTCAAAAGTAGACATGGGGGCCTTGATTCCCCCCCATCCCATCCCATCCCAATGACTGGACTACTTCTTATGCAACAAACACTGGTCAAAGTCGATTAAAGTAACCTTCAAGCAGTCAGCCGAATTTTCTGTGTCAAACACCACTTGAATTGGTCACCAGCAAGAGGTTAGAGCTATTTTCTTTATACAAATAGTGCTATTATTATATTGTTCCTTATAAAAATATGCTGTAAAAGCATGCTATATAATATTCTATAAGAGCATGCTTTTAATATGTGTGGCGGTCTTTTAAACTGCTTTGTTTTATTCACATCTTGCTAAAATAAGTCTATCAGTAGAGAGGACCGGGAGGTTATATTATACAAAGGGCACCAGACCTAACCAGGTACCTGAAAACTTTTTTTTTTTTTTAAGATTTTTTTGACGTGGACCATTTTTAAAGTCTTTATTGAATTTGTTACAATATATTGCTTCTGTTTTTTTATGTTTTGGTTTTTTTGGCTGCGAGGCATGTGGGATCTTAGCTCCCCGACTAGGGATCAAACCTGCACCCCCTGCACTGGAAGGTGAAGTCTTACCCACGGACCGCAGGGAAGCCCCCTTGAAAACTTTTTGAGGATGACTTATGCCATTAAGCAGCATGGCTAAACACCACACTGTATTTTCAATTAATGTCCACACTGGACGAGTTCCTTGCAGAAACTGGTTGCCATCAAATGTAACCTTCAATTCCAACACGTAAAGTAACCTGCAGCCCAAGAAAGCTCTGACGTCTCTGCACTGTTCTCTCTTTAACCTCCTCAGTTTCACTGACAGGCTTTACCTTGGGGGGTGACTGCTGCAATCTGTTGGTATTTCCCGTGTGCTGCACTCTCAGAGCCCGGGGGATAAATTCAGGTGCCAGTGGATTCAACACATATGTCTTCTTTAGTTCTAAAGCCTCTAGCTGAGCTTTGATCTGTTCAAAAGTGATTCCATGTAGGCTATTATTTTCATGACACAGGGCAATAAACCGCTCCCAAAATTTCCTACAGAAAAGATTTAGAAGATCAGTTTATAATTTCAGTGGACGAGATCACAGAAATGACTAAAAGCAACTAAAGATTAATTTCGAATTCCCCCACCCCAACCCCAAATCCTTAGGCCCAGTATTCATCTATGATTCAGGTATAATCTTCCCACCAGATCACAAGACTTCAGAAGTTTGGTTCTGAAACTACAGTCATGTCTAGTACTGTGGAACATACAAATTCTGCTCTCCATTAATTCTGGCTGATCAATGAAAGTAACATGGTTAGTGCTCGACTATGCACACTAATTTGGAATGACAGATTTTGTTATCCACACAGTAAGCAAGGATTTCAAAATTGATAACTCATTTTATCAAAGATTTGTACTTCTAGGCATACTCAGCATATACACATTTGTATGTATACATATATATATTATATACATACACACACACACACACACACACACACAAATTTGAATTATGGGGCCAAAGTAGCCTGGTGCTGGGTGGGTGACTAAGAAAAGCCAATTCAGACATAAATCTGAACCACAAAGTAAATAATTCTCATAAGGAACTTAAGAATTAACCAGTTATTCCTACATTTTTCTTTTAATTAACTGACGCTTGTCACAGCAAAGCTCATAACATTAATTGACTAAGTTAAAAGAATTAAATTATGAAAAACACAGGAAGTTGGAATGCTAATTTTTTTTTTTTAAATAAATTTATTTATTTTTGGGTGCACGGGGTCTTTGTTGCTGCTCGTGGGCTTTCTCTCGTTGCGGTGCGCGGGCTTCTCACTGCGGTGGCTTCTCTTGTTGTGGAGCACGGGCTCTAGGCACGTGGGCTTCAGTAGTTGTGGCTCGCGGGCTCTAGAGCGCAGGCTCAGCAGTTGTGGTGCACGGGCTTAGTTGCTCCACGGCATGTGGGATCTTCCTGGACCAGGGCTCGAATCCGTGTCCCCTGCATTGGCAGGTGGATTCTTAACACCACTGTGCCACCAGGGAAGCCCTGGAATGCTAATTTTAATGATGATTATTTATCTCCTAATCAAATTAATAAATACTAAAGGAGAAAAATACATTCAAAATTAATCCAGTTGTACACTGTTGCTCCTGAAGTTTTGAAAATTGATCTCCAAATATTAAAAATATTATATATTACAAAAGATGACATATAAAAAGTTTTAGGATTTTGAATGACTATTATAAATATGCATACCTATCTTTGGTATGAGGTTCAAATAATGTTTTACTATGCTATAAAAGATATGTGATATGGTTTCTTCCCAAGTTGGTATCCTTGTGTCCAGGTGGACAGCAGGTAATCAAGATGGCTTCAAGAAGCATAAATAAAAAGGTTTATATTATAAAAGTTAGTATATGAATGGGAATGGAGTTATTAATACATTCATAAAACTTTGCAGATTTTCATTTCAAACTATGTTTCTCTTACATATGCTTTCTACCATCTTTTCTAATTTTTTAAAGATGAGTTTAAGAAATGGGTCCAGAAAAAATTTCAGGCCTCCATGTCAACAATAGGAAAGGTAAAAATGCTATAAAATATTAAATATGTATTTCCAACAATAAGACATAAAGGCTAACAAGACACTCATTCAGCTACAGGAAGTGTGTGTTGCTAAGAAATGCACACTGAAAGCTGCCCTTTATTTTTATTCTTAAGAACCTTTCCATAGGAATCAAATTTTTTTTCTCATAGTCTGACAGCTAAGGAAAGACTATCTTCAACATAGCACTCAGGATATAAAATCCAAAAACTTTCCTACCCTTTTGATAAAGAACCCCAAAATATTCAACTGTATTAATATTTATCAATACAATTCTACTACATCCTGTATTAAAAAGGAAGTTTTTTTGGTCTAATTGATAAAGTAATAATTTCATAGAGTGGCATTTTATATTCGTGTGAACTTCAAGACACAGCAAAATGAGGAGAGAATGGATTGACTTTACTACAGCCCAGTTTTTGATTTTTATTTATTATAACATATTTTCATTTCCAGCTTACATAACTAAAATGCTAGAACTTGCTCTATTTCAAGCTCCATACCCTGTCCCTATACGCTCTTACTTACCTCAACTGCACTGAAGTAACATCGAGTTAAGCAGAACCTTTAAACCACCTCACACGTCACAAGAAGCTGGTAGCTTGGTGACAGTTTTCATCTACAAGATCCCAGGGATCTCAAGGAAACAGCCTTTGAGTTAAAGGAACCGTTTCAGAAGCAACACTAAACACTTGCTAGAAGCTAATCAAATTCAACTAATTCCAAAAGCAACCTGGAACTTCCATCTTAAATCTCACTTGTCTTTTGATAGCCTAAGGGAACAGCAAAATGGTCAAGCACGTGGATTCTAGAACTAGGCTGCCTGGGCTTCAGTCATGGCTCTGTCATTCAGCAGCCCTGTAGCGCTGGGCAAGTTATTTAACCTCTCTTCATACCTCAGTTTCCTCATGTGTAAAACAGGGCACCAACAGTGTTATTATTATTATTATACTTTTATCACTAAGAAGACTTTTATTTCTCACTTTTAAACTTTCAGAGAAATGTATTCTTTCCTTCAAAAATTCTTAAAGGCAAAAATATTCCTTTCTTCTCTCTTTGTGAAGGCTCTTTCAAAGACCATTTCACACTGTCCTTGAACTCAATTCTTTAATGAAATACTACACATGGCATTATGAGGCATTTCAGAACACATAACTGGAAGATCACTTGAGAATTTCAACAACACTCAGACTGAAGAATTCACCACTATGATTATTTAAAGGCTTCACCAACTCTCAGCGCCTCCCTAAAATGTTAACATGTTAATTTTTTTTCTAGTAATGTTGGTTAGAAAACCCAAGTGTGTCTCTACGTTGTGAACGTAAGTGTTACTTTCAGAAGACAAAACCTTACGTTCAATCACTGCATGAACCCAAAGTCTGCTTGCATTTTCATGCTAACCTTGCTTCTAGGATCGCTGATAAAACATTGAAAAATCACTTGGTGTCCTCAGGTCATAGAGAGAGAGGGTGTCTGTGCACATACACACACCTCTACACGTGTGAAATAGGTTTATATCTCACTGAGCAGGTGGAATTCGCTAATGAAGAAATTCGGTTCAAAGAGAGATCTCTTCCAAACTCTCTGGTTTGGAAAAACGCATGAACACGCCCCGCCTCCCCTCCCCCATCACCTCTCCTCACTCAGTGTAGATTTATCCACGCACACGCCTCGCTTCCTCGGAAAGGCAGGGTAACCCAGTGAGGTCAATCTGACATCTGTCTGAGTGAGACACTTAGTAGCTATGTGGTCCTGGGCAGTAATTTAAACGCTACATCAGGCTGCCCATTTAAAATGCAAATAAAATACCCACATTACCGGGTCATTAGGATGACTGAGCGAGGCGAAGTGTACAAAGCACTTGACCTAGCACCTGGCACAGAGAAAGCTGTCAATAAACAGCAGCTACTACATTAATATTTGTTTGTTTGGCAAGTGGGAGAAGGGAAAGTTCCCGCCATTCATTTAGGGTTAACAGAAAAATTGTTTAAAAATCCTTTACAACAAAAAAGATTATACAACTGGTTGCCTTCTAAACTGGTATAGTAAACACAGTAATCATTCCTTGAAAACTTGATCAATATTTGGAAATACCATATTAGTTTTTTATAAATATCAAATGAGCAAGGGAGAGAGACATCCTGATTAACTCAAACTATTGATACAAAGAATTCACGCCTTCATTAGTATAGTACCTAAGAATCACATTATGTCCTCCAGGTTTACCTGTATTATGAGATTAATTTAATTTCTAATGAAACTGGAAAGAGTAAAGCATAAACATCCATAGCCTCAACTATCAGCTCCTGGGTTAGAGCTGATTAAACTGTCCAAATAACAGATTATCAGCATTCCCATTCAGCTATGGGTCACATGATTTTCTCTCCCTACACAATGTACTGAACTCTCTGAAAGTATTTTACTTAGCTTATAAATTAATTTGAGGGCCTTGACACACTCCAGCTGAGTAGTAAGAAATAAGCAACCTGTAGGCCTGGCTTCAAGTTAAAAATTAGCCCTGGATCATTCTGATAGCATGGCCTCAGGAAGAATCATTCACCTATTTGCTCTGAGAAAATAACGACTTATGTCAGAGAAGGGGTGAAAAATGCTGATCTCATGTAATTCACAGTATAATATACCTCTGTGGAAAGGGGTAATGATTTTAAAAAATATGCATGTTGGTAAACGTTTGGGGTTATTTATAAAGAACGTCCAAAAGTAATGTCACTCAAGACTACTGTTATACCTATTTATTCCCACAACAGTTTCTAGTTGCTTTTAATACATGTCAGCCTACTTTACATGTGTTAATCTAATAAAATTCTAATCAAACTGTATGTGTTCTCACATTTATCAAATGATAAATATAAACAAAAATGGTAAACTACCACAGCAATATTCTAACCAAATATATTTGCAATGAACAGTAAAGTAACTAAAGTGAACTTCTCAGGAAGGAAGCCAAATTAATAGACTTAGTTTTATTCATTGGTATCTTGGAATTAATATAGTTCCTTCCCCAACTTTTTGTCATTAGTGGCTAAAAATTAATGGAAATCTATTTTTAAAACAAGAAACTAAAGGTATTTTACAATAGAGCTGTTTAGCTATATATAAACAAATCATGGACCATTCAAGTTTTACTTCCTTAAAAATAAAAGGTTATTCTTCAGAATGTAACCATAAATTAAACTCTAGGTGATTAATGGCTTTCCCCTATAAAGTATATTAACTTCTTTTGGAATCTTAAACTCTAATGTATGCAGCTTATTCTTAAAGGTCCCAAATTGTTTCCTTTGCCATAGAATACTTTTTTCCTGCTGAGACAGGAAAACAGATAATAAAATGCTGCTATATCTATATTGCAACAGAAAACTTGGTTTAAACGGGCCACTTCCTAACAACTTTGTCTACTTTAACATATCACGAAGAAATAACTACCCAAGGCGTATTTGAGACCATCGGCACCTCTTTCTACTTTTCTGAACTCACTCTGACAGGTACTAGAATACTTAAAAAATTTTAAGTAATCCCTCGTGTATTTCTTTCTTTTTCATAAAGAATATTCTAAATTTCTGTTCAACTGTTTTTTTGTAACATAGTTTTTCAACATTGCATAGGCCAAGTCTTATATTACTGGCTTCATACAGTTAAAAGTCCTATTAACTAGTATAAATCGTAAGTGTACAAGGAGAAGTTTTTTATTTATGTTGATATTTTAACATTCCTTATGGCTACAATCTAAGGAATACTAACAGTTCTTTCCAAATACAAGTAACAACCCTTTTTAACCCCCTAATTTTAAGATCCTCTGGATTAACCAGACACAAAGATTTGCACTGAGAAGCCTTGAGAGAAAATGAGAAGGAAACTCATCAAAAACAGGCTAAAACAATAATGAAGGAAAAAAGAGGGGAGTATAGGTATGAAATTCAGTCTCCATCAAAGACAACGCACACACACAAAACCACCTTCAGGACCTCGCACTGGTCAGTCCCTTGTCCTGGAGCACTCTTACCCCAGGAGCCTGCGTAGCTCATACCCTCAACTCCAGAGTCAGCTTCTCAGTGAGGCCACCTCTGACCACACACACCATGTGAGATCACAAACCGCCCACCCTACCCCATCACTTCTAATGCCCCTTGATGTTCTATTTCTTCCACTGAACTTACCACATAAAATACTACAGTGTTTTTATTTTGCTTACTGTCGGTGTTCCTCTCCTCCCCAATAAAATGTTAAGCCCCACAAAGGCAGAGATTTTTGTTTTGTTCACTGATGTATCCTCAGTGGCTAGAAGAGTACTTAGAACACAGTAGGCACTCAGGAAACACCTTATGAATGATGATTGATTCAATGAACACACAATTTCATGTACAAAATGAATAGGCTCAAAGCAATATATTTTTGTGTTCCCACTGGGTATTAGTTAAGACTAAACTTGATTTTAATTAGCCAGGAGGTCATATAAATATGTGCATAGGGATGCAAATTACTCTACATTTCCCTCTTTAATGTCGCAAACACTAACACATAATTACCTGCATCTTCCAATAGAGCACAGAGCAATGGGATCACCCACCACGGCAACCAGGGACTGTGCTCTTGTGATGGCAGTATTGAGAAGCTTATAGTTAGATAAAAAACCATAATCTAAGTCCTCTGTGGAATCTTCCAGCAGTTGCTCTTTCTTTTTAATTGGTGTCTGTTTATGTTTACAAGTATGTCTTGTACGTACTGTGCTAAGAAACAAAACTCTGAATTGCTTTCCTGTAAAAAAAAAATAATTAAAAATAAGAGGACTGTTATTCTGAGCCATATAATAAAAGCATTTCATTTTTGAAATCTTATTGCTAAATAAGAGGTGTTGATGAGAATGTGGAGAAACTGGAACTCTTGTTCACTGTAGGTGGAAATATAAAACAGTATGTGAAACACTATAGAAAATACCATGGCGGTTCCTCAAAAAATTAAACATAGAACTAACATATGATGCAGCAACTCTACTTCTGGAAACACACCCAAAAGAACTGATTCCATAAGGAAGCCTAGAGAGAGACTAGTCTGTACATGTTCTTTCTTACATCGACACATCTCTTCCCTCATTCTATGACAAGTCTCCACAGATGCGAATACAGTTCTAGTGTCAATTCTTCGTTCTCTCCTCTCCAGGCCAAACAATCCTAGTTCCTTCAACCATTTCTGACTCCACAGGGCAGTTTCTAGACCACTAACTATGCTAGGTCGTCTCTGGACGCTTCCTAGTTTATTAGTAATATTCTTTCTAAAATGCACACCCAAATTCTGCGTGATCTGAATGCATGGTATACTGGAGCTATTTTTTTCCCCCATAATCTAGAAATTGTATTACTCTTATTATTGTATATTACCATGAAACTTCAGATTGTACTGGGCTTTTCTGGCACTCACATTATAGTGTTGCTTCACTTACTTAAATGCACAAATTTCATAGCAACTAATTACATGAAAATTTAAAAGAGTTGCTTTATTCACTTAGGAAAATCTAGATGAAGAACAAGCTATGCCTTTAAAAATTTGCTTGACAGGTACAAGCTTTTAAAAATCTTTATAAACAAATTAGTCCTCAGATACATTATAACAACAATAGGTGTTGTATGCTACTGCGATTGCAACTACAGCATACAGATATTTGCAGTTACAGTCATGGAGGACATCCGTTTGTTGATACTTCTTTTATTTGGATATAGAAATTGAACGAACATGTAAATGAGCTCGACCTTGAATTGCCAAATTTGGCATTAAAGAACTTGGTATGAAACGAATACATAATTGCTTGTCCAGAAAAGAGATCTTGAAAACTAAAAATCCAATGTGCACACACTTTAAGATCTAACCATTTGAATAACTCAATTCATTTCCATTAATAGCTACCTTGAACATTTAGAACCCTTTCGACGTTAACATCAGATAATCTCTTTTTTCGAAGTTCAGCGCGTATCCTGAACACCTGGTCGGCATACGGAGTCACCACACCAATACTGCCGTCATCTAACTTCCCCCACGCTACTGGCCACTTCCTTCTTAACTCTTCCACACGTTCCACCACTTCAAAGACCTTTAAACAAACGTACATGTATACATATTAAAGTTATACAAGTGCTTGGAGAAAAGAATATGGTAACTGAAATCGATGTACAAAGGATTCCATTTTAGCAAATGTCGTTTTAAAACCACCTCAAACCAGGAATAATGCTTTGCTGATGTGAACACATTTTTGCTTACATTTCAAGCAGTAAATCTCTACAATAGTGCACCCAGTGAAAACGTGAAAATCGGAGACGAGCTAACTGGCCATTGGCCCCACCCCTTACCTGGCCCCCCTTCTCAAATGGGGACAGGATTGGGTTCCTGTTTAGAGAGAGGCGCGTGGGACCGGCAACCCCACGTTCCCAGTATTTCTCAGTCCACTCTGTAGCTCAGGCCGATGAAACCCATTAGGAGAGCCCTAGAGTCAGCGCCGCCAACGTCTCAGCAGTGCGAGGGCTACCCTTCCTCCTCTCCCCGTGGATATAAGTAAACAGAACAGCCAACAGCTGGCAGCAAACCGCAGCTGGGACTGGGGCAAATCTGGACCTCAGGACAGACTCTCAGAGTTCACTGCCTTCTCATGGTACAACTCTGCCCACGCCCTGTCATTAACCTTGCAGTGAAGGAAGCCCGTATTTTACCATCTGGATTTTCTGGACCCCACTTAGTGAATTAGAGTAGAACTTTTAGTGTAGTTTAATCTACTTTGATTCGATGAATTCATCAAACAAATAGTGTTGATGCTTGGCACAGTAGGGGACAAAATGATTACTAAAACACGCTCCTTGCCTGTGAAGAGATTACTGTATAGTTAGAAAACAGATTCCTAATTTAAAATACGTATTATAAGGCAAGCTCAACAGAGGGTCAGGCAAGAGTCCAGGGGCAGAGAGAGGAAGGAGAAAATTTTAATGTCTTTTAAATACATTATTTATTTACTATTTGTTAGTTAATATCTACTTAAATTTATAATAGTAAATATACAAAAATTTGATAGTTTTATTCCTTTTAAGAACTCGAGGATTAATGGCCAGGATGCAGTTCCCACTTCCACATATAAATTCAGTGAATGACAGAGGAACAGACTCTAGTCATCCTGTTGTTATAATGAAATAACAGCAAGTGAAACAACTACCCAGACCGTCCAAGGATTCCGATGAGTCAACTGGATTGAAAACATGGCGCTCTCACCCATAAGGAACAAGCAACACATCACCAGTTCTCCACTTCGTCCCTCTGTTACCCCTTATATAATAGGCAGCATAAAACTGTAGTCAAAATACACAGGCTTGGAATGGTATGAGGAGCTTGGGGAAAGCCCTCTCCCAGATAGACATCTATGAAGCTGGTCAAGGCCAACAGATAATCGTTCGAAGTCTCTGGAGACGATCAAAGAGCTGCCAAGACACTGAGAAGCGTTGTTTCACCAAAGTCTACAGGAAGTCAGGAAGAAGAGTGGAAGGCTGGGGCTGCCCCGCTCTCCCGCAGCCCCCTGTCCTACAGGACTGTCTCAGCAGCTGAGGGGTAGCTCCCACCTGCTCCAGCTCCCTGGGGGGAAAGAGCTACTCCAGGCGGTTACAGCAGTGGATGAACATCAGAGATCTCGTCTGCCCCAGCAAGGTGCAGCAGGAGGCCATGAGCAGCTGGCAGCACCTGGGTGGCACCTGTTCCCCTTCCCCACCTCCTGCTGCACAGGGAGGGCCTGTGTGGGACAGTGGGTGAAGCAGGCTGTCTCCTTCGCTCGTACCATAGTCAACACGGTAGAAGTCACAGACAAAAACAAAATCTTGATAACAGCAACAAAAAAACACCTCATCACTTACAAAGAACTCTAATAAGATTAACAGATGACTGCTCATCAGAAACAATGAGGGCAATAAAGCAGTAGGAAAGCATATTTCAGTGTGCTGAAAGAAATAACTCAATAATCTAATATCCAGCAAAACTACTTTTCAAAAATGAAGGCAAAATAAAGACATGCCCAGAAAAAAACAAAAACTGAAAGAATTCTTTACTAGCAGACCTGCCCTAAAAGAAACACTAAGAGAAATTCATCAGGCTGAAAGCAAGTGACACCAGACAGTAATTTGAATTCACACAAACAGAGCATACTACTAAAGGTAATTACATGGTTAATTATAAAAGACAGTATAATAGTATATTTATTTTCCTTTCTCTTCTTAACTGATTTTCCAGCCAGCAGTTTCCAACCTGAGTGCAAAAGTAATAAAGGAAACCCTAGAGTTATTTGTCAATATTTCAAACAGGTAAAGAAAAGTTTACCTTTTGCTAAAATTAATTGGCACAGACTAATTAAAATGTCAAGTTTCTTTACTTTTGGCTAGGAGTTTATCAAGTAGGTACTGTCAATTTTCTTGTACTGACTTCTAACTACAGGCCTCTGACCAATTTTTTAATGGAAAGATGAATTACTATTACCTAATAAATGGCATTTTTTTGGGTAAATAAAATGAGTAAATCACGGGACTCAAGGGAAGAAAGGGAGATGGAGATCACATATCACGAATCATTCTTCTAATGACCAACGATGCACACATCCTCCCCTGGGTTTCCTGAAGTCCAGAACTCCACTCCCTTGTAACAGCCAGAACCAAACCTCAGGCTCTCTGGCCCGCTGGCCCCTAAAGACATCACAGGTGTTAGTCTGCTACCTCATCTGACCCCTCATACTCCCCACATTTTCTCTGAACTTAAAAAGTCAGAAACTGTGAGAGAACCACACACGTTGCAGCACATAATGGGTTAGCACCATCGTCATGTGGGTCTGTGTGACCCCCCGGAGCGCAGGATTCCACAAGTCAAGTCTTTTTACTCATGTAAAATGATGCCTCATTGGAGTGTGCACTATAAATTGTGACCTCAGTCCATTTTAGATGGCTTCTTTTAAATGAGGTTCTGTATTTTGGCATAAGACAAAATGTAAATCAAAGTTTTTGTTTCCCATGGCAGATTCATCTTAACAAATCAATGTTACACAAGAAAGAATAAACTTCCATACTATTTTCATGTAAATGAAGTCAACACACAATAAAATATCAACCCAAAATTTTAAATAAATGCTTAATAAGACCAGACTACATATATGACTGCAAAAATGTCAACAATTTGCAAAAAGGACTAAGGTACCTCTGCATTATTATAAAAAGCTGTGCTATTTTTCTCTTGTACATCTTCCCCTCGTGCTGTAAAGAAGGTTAGTGGGTAGAAATCCTTGTGTGCTGGCTGCTTTCCACTGGCCATCAGTTTGCCCTCATAGAAGAGCTCAGAGGTGTAACTGCAGAAAAAGACCGAAATAAATATATAAATAAAAAGTAACCTATCATCAAAATTAATTTTACCCGTAAGAAAAAATTACCAGTCAAATTTCACGTTGATTTATGCCCATGATTAATTTTAATCCAAACATCTAATACCCATGATGCCAAGATTTTCACCAAAATTAGCCACAGCAATGAAAACACAGTGGGCTCCTGGTATACCACCAATAAATGAATTGACCTGGGGAAGGCATGAAGCCAGAACATAGAAAGAAAAGGAAGAAATGACGACAGTTCAGTACTAGATGGAACTCTTTGTTTCATGAGGAAATTTGCTAGCTGTTATGGTTTTCTGTACTCAAATTTTTTAAATGTATATTTTTATTTATGTGGATCATATACTTATGCAAACACAAAGATCTATAGACACTGAAACAATACACACAACTGAAGGGTATTCCAGTCAACTGTAAAATGAATACTCTACTAATGAAGATATTACGTAGTACTCGATTCATCACTGACTGTAGCAAATGACTGGCAACAATAAAAGAGGAATCACATTTCGAGATATTGATAAAAGCCATATTTAAATCTAAACTTATTTTTATATCTCTCCTACTGCTTTCAGAGAAACCTAAAAATTAGTTTCACATGACCGCCATAATCAATATTATTAAATTATACTAAACTTGAAAAAATCCTAAGATTTTGGTGGTGACAGTGACAGGAATGCAGCACAAAGGGGCTTCCCAGGGTGCTGGGAACATTCTGTTTTTTGGTCTGGATGCTGGTTGAGGGGTACGTTTGGTTTGTGACTACTCACTGGGCTACCATTTATGATACTTTTACTTGTATAGATGCATACTATGTTTAATAGAGACCTTTTAAAACTTTATTACTAAGTTGCATGGTTTTCTTTCCTTCCTCCCTCCCATCCTTCCTTTCTTTTCAAATAGACTCCTGGTATAACACAGCCAGACACACATGCGCAAACCATTATGCGGCTTGTCAACATATTTGTTTACTACATCATGTAGTTTTACATATACATTATATATTTAGTCACAGAAAAATATGTTTATAGCTAGTAGAACCTGAAGTTTTTGTTTCCAGAACTGCCCTACTATAATAAATTACAACTGACTTTTGAAGTATACTTTCACAGACATAAAATTAAACATAATTTGCAACACTAGGGACACCATGTAACTCTGCTGGGAATAATCTGTCCCTAGGAACAGTGCTGTTTTGAGTCCCCTTCCACCGGACCACACAAAGTGTGACAGAGGGCAGCTCACACCTACCTGATGATAGCTTCGTGGGAGCGGTAGTTCTCACACAGGAGGATCCTGCAGGGAAACTCGGCGGGGTAATGCTCATAGAGCCGGTCAAGCAGTGAAACGTGAAGGTTTCTCTCCCTGGCAAACTCACTGTAAACGAAAGGGCTGAGCTGTAACAGAGAGACACATGGCGAGAATTTAACTAAATACACAAGCAGCATTTTTTTAACTTACTTCAAAAAACCCACCGCGCGGGAACTCCGACGCACTAAACCTCAGCATGCTGAAGGCTGGAATAAGCAGGGTCAAACGGATGTTTCCAGGAACAATTTTACTACTATATAGAATGAGGCTAAATTTTCTAACTTTTCGTTTCAGCATGCCAACACTAACCTAGAGTTTCTACACATAGGTTAATAAAGGACTCTTCCGGGCTTCCCTGGCGGCGCAGTGGTTGAGTCCGCCTGCCGATGCAGGGGACGCGGGTTCGTGCCCCGGTCCGGGAAGATCCCACATGCCACGGAGCGGCTGGGCCCGTGAGCCATGGCCGCTGAGCCTGCGCGTCCGGAGCCTGTGCTCCGCAACGGGAGAGGCCACGACAGTGAGAGGCCCGCATACCGCAAAAAAAAAAAGACTCTTCCAACTTAATAATAAATAGCTACTACCTTAGTAATTTTAGGGATGCAACCCACTGCATCATTGGGGGAGTCAATCAACTGTCTCACTAAAATTAAGCAACTATTTTAAACAGTGAGCTAGCAGGATACACCGCCTATGACTAAAACACTTATTTTTAATAATTAGCAAAAAAGCCATCTTTATCTCGTAAAGTGTAAGGAGCCATCCTTGATTATAACTTTGATGCTAAGAACAAAATTAAACTTCTGGCAAAGAAACAAAAACAGAACTTGTCCCTCTACCTTCAACTCTTTCCTAAATGGATAGCTACAACACTGTGTAGGTTCAATCTCAACCAACTGTGACAAAAGAGAAAGAACCTCAAACTGAAACTTTGCAAAACTGATATTTTAATAGAAAAACTGTAATTTTCTTTCATGCACCGGTATTAAGATCAGACAAGTTCTTTGAGATTTTGGCTATTATTTTTAATTAGGCACTTTGTTTCCCATGATAATGAAAAATTAACCCTTCAGGAAAACAAATGTTGGGGACAGGAACTGGGGAATCGTAAGAAGGATAATTTAAATTTATTTGATAAAGAAAAGTAAGAATCAAATATTCATACTACAGAGAACGGAACTTCAAATTAATAAACATGACAATTAGAACACTGATAGACTCATTCATTCCACTCTCTAGCCAAAGAAGGAAAAAAAGTGGGGTGGGGTAGCAATTTTCCTTCAGAAACACCAACATTTTCCACTATTAGTATAGAGATATTTAAAGTACTTAAACTGACATGCATGGCACAATTTCATAGGCTGTTTTAGAAAACAAAACATTAAACATCAAAATATAACAGAAGTTTCTTTCAACACGGTGACTCAGAGGGCACTCACCTGCATGTGGTCACCAGCCAGGACAACCCGCGTGTCCTTAGTTGCTAATGCTAGGGGCATAATGGTTTCACACTCCATGGCCTGGGCAGCCTCGTCTAATAGAACGTGTGTAAAAAACCCTGCGAAGTACAGTATAAACACAGGACCGCATATTACAGCAGTGATAAAGGGAGGAGTAGTGTTTTTCTTTTAAGGAAAGAGTTTAGTGTCCTGATTTAAGAGCTGTGAGTACTTTTAATGCCAGTCCTCAATTTAGAAGATCATATCTTTAAATCATTATTTAAAAATAGAAGTTGAAAGGAATAACTATTTTACTCAACAATAGATATGTAAATGACATCTGGTACTAATGGCCCCAAGACTAACAGTTAAATCAGGACACATAAAAAAGACTTCAAAAGTACAAGATAGCAGCTTTTCACCACAAAGAAAAGCTGGCAACAAAACAGTGATAGGCCCAAAATCCTTTCACTATTTATTTGCTAAAACACCAAAAATAAAACAATGGTAGTTTATAAGTAACTTTAGCTTAAACACATACATTAGACATTAAAGAAAATCATACCCAAAATCTAATATAAAGGAGAAAGTGATAATCTAACTTTGACCAAAAACAAAGGTTATCTGTTAGCAAATTCACTATTTTGATTATTTAGGTTTAGTGTGTGTGTGTGTGTGTGTGTGCGCGTGCATGTGTGCGTACAGATGATATACAATGTTTTAGCCTAAGACCCTATCCTGGCTGTAAAACTATCACCAGTCTGAAAAAGAAAAAAACAAAAGTGAAACAAGTATCAAAAATGTACATTTTCAGATATCCCCCAGATGCAAACACCCACGTCTGGGTTACTGCTGCCACTCACACTGAGGCACAGGAATCTGTGTACAGAAAGGAGGAAAAGCCTCTTTGCCCCTAAAAGAGGAGACAGAAGAAAAATCTTGCTGTCTCAATGTGTAGAAGTAAATGTTGCCCCCTATGGCTAGCTCACTGAGGTAGAGAGGGGGGGGCCCTGTTTTTACTAGCACAGGAAAGAACACAAAGTAGCTTCTCTGACCAGTTGTAACTCTCTAGATTAATTAGCCTCCTGTGAGTTGGCCCAAGAACCTAACCTCTGTTTCTATGGATAGCAACAAGTTCCAAACAATCTGTTTATACAACTTCCTAATGCAACTTGTTTCTAGGTTGGGAACTTTCTAAACCTTACTGACTGGCAGTAATAACCGCCACCACCATCACCACCATCATCACGGTCCATTCAAACAAATGGCTGTGTTGACAGTACAAGTATCAATAACTGTTGTCTATTTAATGACAGTGGCCCAAGCATGATTTGGACACGTGCATTTTTCTCCCTGTTGAGGAGAATTTGTGCTTTTTGTTCTACAAGACTAATTAAGGAAGATGACTATATAATTATAGGATCAAACTGGAAAAAACTGAGACTAGTGAAAAAAATCTGTTTTCATTAGATAACATTTTAATTAAATAGAACTAGGCTTAAATCAGGAACTGAATAAATCATGAAATTGTTATACTGTTGCTTAAGCTAGTAAAAGAAACCTGAATTAGTGAGACTGATTTAGCCTGAGCCTTGGTTGTCTTAGCTGTAAAATAACCCTCCACAGAGTTGATATGAGAATTAAATAAAGTATAAACAATGCCTAAAACAAAGCAGATCATTGACTTGCAATGAATGTTCTACACTCTTGCTCTTCAAAGCCATTCTTTCCTCTTCCTCAAAACTATACTGTTTAGGAGGCTTGGGGCTTTAATTTACGTGGCAAGTGTGCAGAGTGTAGTCATGACGTAATGAGACTGACTGTTAAATAAACACACCAACATTTACAAGTAAGTGTTGTTCCATCAAAGAAGTCAGCTGCGGGGAAATATAGCTCATTCCAACGGGTGCAGCCACTGTTCAAAACACTTTTGAAACTCTGCTTTTGTAACTGCCCTCACCGCCAGCTATGAGCTGCGTGCACAAGAAAAATAAGTCTCATTACATGAGAGGCACGTCTCTCTCTTTTTTTTCAACCCCTAATGGTATTGCTCAGTGTGATAACCTACCTTATTTACCAGATATGCCTCAGAAAGATTTTGAAGCGTTTCTAAAATTAACTCTACCCTCAAAAAAGAAAGTTTGGCCACTGTTCATTCTTTAAGATAAACAGAGGTTTATCAAGGGCCTCCAGGTGTCTATACCCTGGGCCAAGTGCCAGGAATACAAGATGAAGAGAACTGTCTCTACCTTCCAGAGACTTAAAAGAATTTGTCACTGGCTCTGAAAGCAATTCCAAAAGGAGAGAGCAAAAAAGCGTTGACCAATGTCAACAATTATAATAAAGCGGTAATAAATGAATATTCTTCCAAAGCAACTACCTTAAAGTGATACCACATTTTGATGGTTAAGTTCTGCCACATTTATCAGAACTTCTTGTCACCATCTGTCTGTACTTTGTATAATATTAGTTTGATTTTACATAGTTCCTGTACTTAAATAATCTTAATAGTATGTCATAAAAAAACCTATCATGATTGTTGTCTCTACCCTGTATTAATGGAAAACTATTTTAAAATTAAAAACTTGGGAAAATTGTAAAAAGACCAACACTGTCCAAATTTGAATTTTTCACATGATCAATAGTAAGTAAATACCATCTGATCAATTAGAGAACAAACAGAGTAGCAGTCACTAAAATGTCTAAACTAGGGGTTGATAAATTTTGTGTATGTGAAGGGCCAAACAGTACACATTTTAGGTTTTTTTGGCCATACAATCTCTGTTGCAACTACTCAACTCAGCTGCTGTAGCACAAAATAATCCACAGAAAATATAGGTAAATAAATGGGCATGATTGTGTTCCATCCAATAAAACCTGATTTACAAAAACAGACAGTAGGCCAGATGCGGCCCACAGGCCAACACAACCCCTGATCTAAACTGAATGCAGAGCCCTGTGCATTCAGGCACCCCTTCTGTGTCTTGAGTCAGCATACCAGGTTCAAGGTCCAACTGACAGAGGTACTGGGAAGTATTCAACGTAACAACAACCACTCGGTGCTTAAGAATATCTTCTTTCTGTGGCATCTGAAAGGTGGAATGTGCGCTTGAGATCAAACAGTACTGATGCACAACTGGGTGGACAGTCTTTACCCAGCGATTTCTGAAATATACCCTATAAAAGAAGATAACATTTCCTATTTATACTTATTAACATCTTACCAGTACCTGATTATCAAAATAGCGACATTATGATGTTAAGACTACAATACCTGGAAATTAACAAATAAGTCTGGTAACTGTTAACACTCTACTGGATTAGAATTTAACATACAACTGTAACTCCCCCCACCAAAAAATGAATCAAGCAGAAAGTATATACACTATGATAAGATAAATATCTAATTATTTTTAAGTGTTCAGAATAATCTTACAACAGAATGACACACAGAGTTTCATAAGCATTCGTTTTTTTACTTCAGAACATTCCCATTTGGGAATTATTTTTTTTTCCTAGAATATTCTTACAAAAATATACTTATATTTTAATTATCTATGCTAATAAAATATAGTGAATTGCATACTTACAAGAGAAATTTAGAAGTTACTTGCATTTCACTTTAGAATATATTCTTATACCTATATTTAAATAGACCTCTATCTAAAGTTCTGGAAATTTAAAAATAAATTTAAATTCTGGACCATCAGAAAAATCTTAAGAAAGAGCATCTCGTCTATTAATTGCAAAAGAAAAACAGAAATAGGACTCATACAACAGATTACTAAGATGGTACAGAAACAACTCATCCATCCACCCACCCACCTCCCCCCATCCCTAACCTACCCACATCACAAAGATCTGCTGGGTATCTACTATGGTCCAGCACAGAGGCAAGTCACATGGCTTGCAAACTTCCATAAAGACTTTGGATTTATTCTGATTTCAATGGAAAGCCATCAGAGAGTTGTAACAGGGCACATGTCATGAGACACGCCTTAGGTTGTTAAAGGACCCCTCTGTTTCTTTGGACAGAATACACAGTTTTGGAGGCAGGAAGAGGGCTGGACAGTGATGTGGTGGTAAATGTTGAACTACCAGCCTTCGGGGTGGGGGTGACCTGATCTGCAGTGTTAGCTGGTTTCTGGGGTATAAAACCTACTATCATGGCCAATTTCACATGAACTTGGGAAGATATGCACATGATTGGCTCTCACAAACCAGTACCAGCTGCTCCATCAGACCAGGGACTGGGAGAGAGGCAGGGGGAGGGGGCAATATCAAGGAGACCCATTAGGAGGCTGCTGTAAGGATCCAGACAAGAAAAAATGATAGCTTGAACCAGGGTGGTAACAGTAGAGATGTGAAAATGGTCAGATCACTGCATATTTTGAGAGTAATGCTGACAGAATTTACTGATATACTAGATGTGGAATTTAAGAGAAAGGATGTTCCATGGCTTTGAAACTGGATGAGTGGCAGTAGTGGTGATAGGGAGGAACAAATTTGGGGTGGGAATTGAGAATTCAGTTTTGGACATATTTAGTAGTAGACATCCAAGTAGAGATATCCAGTAAGCAGAGGTATTTATAAGTTTGGAGTTCAGAAGAATGCCTAAGACAAGAAATATACAACTGAGATCATACTTAAACCCTGAGACTAGAAGAGCTCACCTGGAGAGTAAGTGTAGATAAAAAGGAAACTAGTTGGAAGAATGGCTGATGGACCACTTCCACATGTAGAGGCTGGGGAATGGAGGGACACAGGAAAGGAGACTGGGAAGCAGCAATCAGTGAAGCAGCAAAGAACTTAGGAGACTGTGAGGGTCCAATCAAGGGACATAAACTTCCGTGTCACTAAATCGTCTGGACATTTTCCGGGCCCATCACGTTACTTATTAGCAGCATCCAGCTCTGTGGTTGCTCCCTCCTTGAAATATTCTCTCCCGCGGCTGCCATAACTCAACCGCTCCCTGCTTTCCTTCCACCTCTCTAAGCTGGTTCCTCAAGGCTTAGCCTTTAGTGCTCTCATCAAGCTCTGTCCTCTCACCTGACAATCTCATCCCAGGCCCATGGCTTCAATTACCACCAATACCCTGATGACTCACACATTCTTCTCTCTCCAGCCAAGACCTCACCTCTGAGCTCCAAGATGCATATCCAACTATTTATTTGACATCTGTCTCCTCTAGAGCGTTTCAAAGGCAGCTCAAATGTCATATGCACAAACACTAACCTCATGATCTTCTACAATGTGTTCTAACCCTCCATGAAACAATTAAAACTGGTTGTCTTTTTTTAAGCAAAGCAAAGCAAAAAAAAAAAAAGCATTTAATAAATGTCCCTAACTTATAAATAAATTGTAATAGAGGAAAGTAATGTATTTTAAAAGCATTACTATGATAGGAAGGACTGTGGAAGTAACCAACACCACTCCTAAAAGATGTAAAAATCTTAAACATATTTTAGGTTTTAATAAAAAATATTTAATCAAATCAGCAAAGCAGAATTTACTTTTAAATATATGAAAAATCTCATTTTACAAATTATCTGAAACAGTATTTACAAATTATGATTCCATTAATATTAACTTACGTGTGTGTATTTAAGCATATAAATGACTAGAAATTAAACTGTAAAATGTTAGTAGTAGTTATCTCTGACTGGTAAGGTTATAGGTAATTTTTATTCTTCATGCTTTCCCATATTTTCTTAAATGAACATTTCATTATAAAATTGAAAAATTCATTTTCCAAATTACTTATCAAATCTAACTCCAGGCACTGCTTCTTTCTCAAAGAAAAAATAGAAATTGAAGTTCTAAGCCTCATTACTGACTTTTTTGTAGTTACCTTGGAAAGCTAACTCAAGATGAAGTTAGTAAGAATACAAAGTTTGATCATTAGGCCCATTTCGTTAAAAATATAATAGTCTAGTGCTGACTTAAAAAAGACTTAAATATTTTCTCAGTACTTTCATTTTGTGCAACATTTAAGGTAGACACTGTCTATAAGATTACTTAAAACACATCCAACAACATTTTTCAAAATTGGAAAATTGACACTTTCACATCCATGGTATAAAAGGTGACACCAACTAAGTAATTTACATATTTCTAGAAATAAACTGTCCACATACCCCACATGAATTATACTGAAATTTAAAACAGAAGACTGTCTGGTAATATACCATTTCAATTCACTGAAGTTTTATTCATGTATTGAATTCATATGCAATGAACACCCCCAAAATATTATTACATAAGATACTACAGAATCGGAAAGACCTTATTTATTTATTTAAAGATCTTTATAAAATAACATATACCTTCTATTTGTCCAGAAAACAGTAAATGTCCACTTTCTCCATAGATAGCCTTTATCTAATAAGTGGTAACTCTGCCAGAATCAGCTACTGATTTTCAGAAGCAGACACAGAAACTGTTTTCCTCTCTATTCCATTTTAAAATCTTCTAATTCTAATAAAGTAAGAAGTAAAAACTGAAACTAAATATAATTAAAATGGATTCTAAAACCTCCATCCCCAAATAATTTAAGCTCAACTCCTGGCAACTAATAGAATTTTTATACATTTTAACGACAAGTGTGCATATTTAAACATATTTACTGTTTTAACTATTTAATGTTTATGGCTATTTCCCTACTTTGTCACGTTTACTAGGGCCCACTAAGCTACAGTGTGGGAAGGTAAACTTGTCATCATCACTCTTATTCCACAGAGACAAGTCTTCAAGGTCACATGCGGACACTTAGGGCCCTCTTGTGTTCTTTCCCCTGCGTTCTGGGACAATTCACATAAAGCTGATCTCCCCAGAGTGCTCGGCCATTCTAATTTTCTCTACTGCATCTCCCATACCACTCATATTTGTTGTCCATTAGGAAAATTATAAATTAATCTCAGTTAACATAATAGATGGTGCTAATAAATCCTAACATTTCAATGTAGTAACCCTCCTAGGAAATACATTCACAAGTTAACATCTTTCCTGAACAGAAAAACTATGGCGAAAATACAGCGCCACATAAAGGCCCAAGTCTTTTCTTATTTTATTCCACTTATTAAATGAAATAACATGAAATTTGTATTTAAATAAATTCAAATATTTTCTGCTAGAGGGCAAGTTTCTGTATTTGGGCCACTACAACCATACATAGACCCTACTGGAACATAACTTCTTATCCTACATGTTTAGATGCACTACATGTTGGATTGTAACGCCCAAAACATAATTTTACATGGGAAAAGCTAAACATAATGCTAGCCAAATAATGGAGTTCAGTGTTTATCAACCACAGCTCTCCTGCCCCAAATGTCAAATGACCTATGCTAGGTCAACCAAGCTTTGAGGGGTCTTCACTCCACTGTTTCCAAGCCAAGTACAATGATAAATGAGATTGTCACAGTTCCTACGTAACATACATACACAAACATAAGCACACACACAAGCTCTACCAACAATAAAACATCTTATCGACACTGAAGTAAGAACACTCACAGCAAAAATGCTACTAGCTAACTCAATTTCACTTAGGGGCTAAAAAAGATTAGAATCTGAAGCAAACTAGTTTTCGATGAATTTATCCATTGGTAAATATCACATTTTCATTTATAGTGACTGTACACATGTGATATTTTCTTATCAAATAAAACTGAGTTCTACTTAAAATACTTATTTCTTCTCTAATTTGTCTTCAGAGTAGAAACAGAGTACGGCATAAAAACCTGTGTTAACAGGCCATGCCACTTTTTTCTCTTTTGTTCTTTTTAATGCAATTGCAAAATCATTCGAATGGCTTTGCTTATGGTTATTAAAGAATTAAATAGCGTAACCTCATTTTTCCATGCCTAAGCTCAACTAGAAAGAAAAAGTTAGTGAATTATGATTCAAAAGTATGGTTAGAAATTAATTTTTAAACAATAATTGTATTTGAACAACATAGGGCATGATATATTAGTTTGTAAAATGGCAAAACTAAACATTAATTCATATAACAATGAGAGCAAATGGTATAATAACCATTTAACGGTTCTTTATTGTTTTCTGAAGAAAAGGATTTTATTCCCCCACAACCCTATATCTAAGAACATTTCATATCCATAGACACTTAGTAGACCTGTATTAACCTAGAACTTTCTTTATCTCTTAAATGATAGCAAAGAGCTATAAGTACCAGTCGGTTACACCGTGCTGCAGAAATCACTTCAATTTCATGCTTCTCTAAATGTGTGGCGTCTGTGAAATTACCTGCATGATCACAGTCAAAATTTTATTTCCATAAACAACTATCACTGCATGACTACTCTGCCATGCAAAATATGCTAGAATTTTAATTAAAATTGATCTAATCATAAATTTATATATAGTAGCTTTTAGAGGAACACATCAAAATCGGCTCAGATTGTCACCACATTTTTTACATACAAAACTTAAAAAAGGATGTCTTTCTCTTTACTTAATGTTTAAGAAATGAATGGTCAAAGATTTTTAAATTTTTCCTTAATTTAAATGGTTTCTTCAAAAGGCATAACCTCCAAATGCCAATGCACAGTTAAAGATTTTGGTTTTCTCAAAGTTACTAAAATCTTTATAGACACCTTTTCTTAAGAATAATAAAGTATGATACAGAGACATAATAAGCCTTAAAAGAATACCTGAGAGGTCTTGCCTGGGGATTGCCTGCTTCTACATATGGATGTAAATAATCCTTTATGTAGAGATCAGCAGCACTATTAGAATGGGTGCAAATGAGAATCCTGCTGAAATAAATGGTGCAAATAAAAAGAATGATGAAACACAAAACCATTCAAGCAGTATAATACCAAAAAAAAGCAGTGGCCATTTTAATATAATACATTTCCCTCAACCTACTCAGTAACCTCTAACATATTATTCAGTTATGCTTTTAGGAAATTATTACTAAAGCTTAATTACTCTTTAAGCTGTAAAGGAGATAAGTTCCCCCAAATTATTTTTAAATCTATCATATAAAATTGTTTTTTAAAAACCCAACCCTTTTGGCACTAACATTTATCACACTCTCTTAGCAGACTTGGCGTTTTGAGGACTATTTAAAAGCTACCATTCTCTATGTTGCCAATTTTTAAAAACAGTACGTTTTCAGAGAATTCAAATTTTAGTGCTTTGGGGTTTGAGTGTGGCTCTTTTTCTTTATTTGTATCTTTTTTTAATTTTTACAAGCAAGATGAAAATCGTCTCTCTAGCCCTTGCTTTGTCTTCACAACAAGGACAGAAACTGTGCCCTGCTGATGAGACCAGGGCACACACAACGCCATCTCACCTGGTCTCCTGCTGCTGGAGAATGTGCTTGACGGCCTGAGCTAGGGTGAATGTTTTGCCGGTGCCATAGGGGCCGATGATGAGAACAGGAGGCAGCTGTATTGAAAGTGGGGTCGTAACGGCCAGAACAGCCTCTTTCTGTTTTGCGTTTAGCCGAGGATCCAACTGCTCATCCCATTGTCTAAAGAAAATTAATATGTAAGTTATTTTAAACACATGCATCTTATTCATAAGCAGAACATGGCACACAAGTATCTTGAATTTCACTGAACCATTAAAAATACTGACATAACATAGCATCTATAAAAACAAATGCTTATTCTAAAACTACTTTTTAAAAAATTCCCAACAAAGTCGGTGTAGGGTGTTTTACTACTCTGATCAAAATTCACTTTAGTTATCCTGTCCTTTCCAAGTGCAAAAAGATTCTGGTAACTAACCAAGAGACATCACAACACACTTCCAGTCTAGTTGCTATGTAACAGCAGTTTCTTTGCATAGCAAATAAAATGGAAAAGGGAAACTAACTGATTTTCAAATTCTAATCCATTGAAAGACCTCTCAGTAAAATTTAAAACAAAAGAAAAAGAGAAAAACCTGTGTCACTGGTTAAGAGATATCAAACTTTTACAAAGTTCTTAATTCAGAAAATAGCAGGGTTTTTTTTAAGGTCAAACAATATGAAATGTTTTCTGATTATTTTCACACACACAAATAACATACATACGTCCTATTTTTCTGGGTACAGAACACCTGTCATGGCAACACAAATGGCTGTTGTAATGAAATCTATCTTATTAGTGTCCCTTCTATGACTTGGCTAAGTTTTGAAGATTTAAATGGACGGCAGATGCTGAAAGGGATCAAACTAAGTGGAGAATCAACAGCATTCTTTCTCATAACTACAATTATAATACTAAATATTGCAACAACTATGGTAAAAATGATAGAGATGTAAACCAAAATAGGAAGGGCGTGTAAAGAGACTCTTAGAAAATTTGCAAAATGCCTACAAAATAATCCTGAAATAGGAGGACACAGTTTAGACAGCAAAATGCCCACTCCGTGAGGCTACACTCTACTCAAACAGAAGCTAGTTATTTATGGAAAGTCTTCTTAACTCTTTCAGTTTCAAAAAATTATAACTAATGCTATATATTATGATAGATAGCTTCAAACAAACAAAATTCTCCTAATTTAAAACCTTAGAAAACAAATTTTAAAAACAATTTTAAGCATATAAACATGTTATTATTTATTTTTCTGAAATTTAACTTTTTTTAAGTAAAAAACAAAAGGACTCTGACCAGTGGCACTAGATTTCCTGGAAGCCATTCACGAAAACTCCAAAGAATCCCTCAGCATTAACCAGTTTCTTTACTCATAATTCTGCCAGTACCTAGCAATGCTCCATCTCCTATAAATAAGGAAACTCCTTTAGGTAAGTACTAAGTCCAGAGCTACTACACGTGGCAGACACTGTGGAATGGTTACCCCCAAACCATCTGCGGTGCCCGTCTCTTCCTCCTTCTACTACTGAGCCCAGGCAGCTATAATACTACCTTTCCAGCCTCTGTGGCTGGAGACCCAACTCTGGTCAACGAGACGTAAAAGAAGTCCCTCAGAAGGGCTTCTATACCCAATAAAACAAAACAAAGCCTCTCTAGAAGAAAGCCTTCCTGCTCCTTTGCCTTCCTCCTTCACCTTGCTGGAAAAAGCTCATGATAAATAAAACTGCAGAAGCCATCTTATAATCATGAGGCAACAACAGGCATCACGAAGAAAACTAATATGCTCTCTAAGTAGAGAGAAAAGGGAGACTAGGTCTGCAAAGGTACTGCTGAGCCCCCGTACCAGCCCTCGACCACCCAGCTCTGGGCCTCTACTTCTATTTGTTTAAGCCACAGTCAATCCAACAAACTGTCGCTTGCATCGATACCTGACCACTATGATTCTACAATACCTGACCCCAATGGTTCCTTTATCTGTACATGGAGGTAATGATACTTGCATCAGATAGATATTTTAAAGGATCAAATAAGATAATGCATGTAAGCTATTAGGAAAAATAACTGAGCAATAAGTGCAAAATTAACTTTGACTTCTATTACTATAATATTTTCTGAGGATCTCAGAAAAAGAACATATTACTTGACCAGCACACACTTTTGAAAATCAAAAAATGTTTTTAGAATACCCTCTAATCTCTCAAATTTGGGGACTTTAATGAACTTATGAATGAGATCGATATTAGATTATATACATAAGTATAAATCTAAGAGATTAGTGACAGATTTACAGGTATAATTCTAAAATATGTCGATATCTCTTCGTTTTATTTATATAGACCATTCTACTTGTCAATTGTTTCAGTGCAAATAAACGCTTCAGAGTAGATCAGAAACTTTACCAATGTGAGTCATCTCTATAGTTTCTGGTCATGAATGATGAACATTTACAGAAAGCCAATAAGTAAAACAAATTGTCTCTATTTATTATACTACCTGCTTAATAAAGGGAAGAAGATTTACAATAAACATGCTGGTAAAAGTCATCTCTGAATTTCACAATTAAAACAATGTAAAGTCTCTTCAAGTTTACTCTGAATAAAATAAGAGTTATTTTATTCCCTGAACCATAAGTTCTTTTTTTTTCCTGGTCTGACGCATTGTTGTGATTAATTTATAGACTACATGCTCAAGAATAATTTCTCAATTTCATTTATCTTTCTATATTCCACCTTATTCCAGAAAAGATTTTAAATGGCTAATAGCTTCTCAGCGTTCCTAGACCTAGATACATTTTAATTACTATTTAAATTATAGTGGTATGAAATCTCTTCCTGCTTGAAAGTTTTCTGCTACTTGACATTTCCTTACCTTTGCAGTTAACACTTGCAATCAGTGGTATTTGAATATACTGCTATATACAATATATTTTTCAGAAGTGAACATATCAAGTCAATGCCTATAAGTTTACTGGTATAGCCTCACATTTGAAACCCTAATTTTCTTCTTTAAACATGATATTCTTATTAACTTAAATGTGTCATATGTTAATAATGTGCAAGGTTGTGTTGGAGATTCAAAGACAAATAAGATGTGGTCTCTTCTAAAAAGCTCAGAGTCTAATGAGAACAGCAGAAATGTACACAACTGAGAAAAATCAATTTTAGAGAAATTATGCTTGAAAGTACAAAACTGACTGAACCTAGCACATACTAGGCATCAATAAATATTTGTTGTAATAATGAAAAGGAAGAGCAGATTCATTTACTAGAAGGAGAGAGCCCTTGAGCGGGACTAAATTTTAAAGGACAGGTAGATCCTCCAATAGATCAATATTGGGCAAAGATTATTTCAGGGAGAAAAAAACACAGATAGAACACAGGGCTGGGGGAGGGGGAAATGCAGCATTTAATGAGTATAAAGTTTCAGTTTTGCAACATGAAAAGGTTCCGGAGATAAACCACACAACAATGTGAGTACACTTAGCACTCCTGAACTGCACACTTCAAAAATGGTTAACATGGTAAATTTTACGTTATGTAGATTTTACCACGATTTTTTTTAATTTTAAAGAATTTTTTAAAAGATAAGGAGGCAAATAAGTTCAGGGCAAATTAAACAAACATCAAGGTAATTCTATATGGCTAGAACATGACGATTTAAAGGAAGAAAGGGAGAGTAAGAAGAAAAAAGTAAAAAGAAACCTGAAAAGATACTGTTGAGAAGCACTGTCAATGAGACCACATAATATGAGTTCTGTATTAGGACGTTCAGACTTTATCTGCATATCAAGCAGAAGCCCTTCAGAGGTTTATAAGCTGTGAAATGAAATGATTATTTTAGCAAAGTAACTCTGGAAGAAGTACGTGGGTTGGACCACAGAATAGAGACACAGACAGCAGGACTGACGACCGACTAGAAGGCTACTGAAATAGTCCAGCTCTAAATTACGCACTGGCTGTAGGGATGGAAAGGGAAGGATGCAGAGACGCTGAATCACATAAGAGCTAACACTATGAGATGCCACTCACCACTTTCAGGAGGGTGAGAGCAGCAGAGAGCGAGATCACAGGGGCGAGGAGAGAGAACACACTGCAGGTAGGGTGGCCGCCCTTGCTCAAGAACTTCGGCAGCAAACACAAGAATGAGGAAAGCAAAGCGAGCGAGAAATGACTTGGAGTTTGTATTATAAGGCATATTTTTCTTTGTTCTGTTTTTAGGACCAGAAGAAATGAAGTGTGAGGGGAAATGACATAAGTCACTACTAGGGCTGGCCCATAAAAATTTCCCACATGGCCCTCCGTGCTCCTGCTTCCCCTTCTGCCAGCTCATGTCAGCACCCAGGGTGACCTTGGAAGCCACTCAGTAAAGATACCAGAGCCTCCGTCAGAGATGGAGCAGGGCCACGCTACCATGACTAGATTGACACAAGTGATTAAAAAATAAACTAGTTTGTGGAGCCACTGAGATTTAAAAAAAAAAAAAGGTGGCGTGAGCTGGGCATGGGCAGGGGCCAAGAGGATAAAATCCAGTAAAAGAATAAAAAAGATGCAGTCATAGAGCTGTCACTACAGTTAGTCTGGAAACAAAACAGAGGTACCATATTTAACTACATGTAAAGATGTGTAAAGAGACTTAAGCAGAAAAATATTTACATAACAATTAACTTTACAGCATCTTCCATGATACTTCCTCCATTTTCCTAAATTACAAAAATGTCTTCCCTATTCAAAAATTATTTTAAATTAACTATTTGAACCACTTTAGAAAGGCCCTAGTTTCCCTATTCAGCTTCTACTCAGGAATATTCCTAAATCGCTTGGCATTCTATTAAATTAAGGCAGTTGAGAAAAGCAATAGAACTCATTTAGACTCTGAGGAAAAGTGAAGAAAATCGATGATGAACTTCAAATGCTTCATTCTAAGAGTTCTTGTACTCTCTTTTCTCAACTAATAACATCTCTCTTGAAGAATATATGGAAACCTTCTTATAAACATATGAGTTATTTGATACAGATATTCAATTTAAAATTTATGTAACTTCTGGAATGACATATCTCTTTTTTGTACCTGTTGGGACTCCAAGGTATGGTTGGAGTCATAGTGATGTCTGGAAACAAAACCCCATTGTCCTTGATCCTGTCTAGCGCATAATGCATTTCACAGAGGGGTAATCGATTTAATTGAAACTGAAGTTCAACCTGAAAGACAAAACAAAAAAATTTTTTTTAAAAGCATTAAAGCAAACATCAGTGCTTTTCAGCTTCCTAGAATGCTCTGTGGAGATAGTGTAATAATACTATGCCTAATATTTGCTTTGTTTATTCAGTGCCAGGCACTGTAACATGCACTTTACATAGATTATCCCATTTAATAGCACCAATGACGTGTATACTATTATTAACCTCATTTTTCATCTAAAGAAACTGAGGCACTTGTAAATTACTTAATCTTTAAATAAAGATTATCTGATTCCACCATTCCTAAGAAGAATATATTTGATAAAATTAGTAGAACATCTGTGAAATATCATCTCTCAAGGGTGAAAACCAGGCCTATGACACCGTATTGATTTACTATGAATGGATAATATTCACCAAATGCTATATTTAAAAAGAAAAAAAGAGTAGCTTTCCAGGTAAATATGGCAGACTGAGCACAGTTCACCTAAAAATCAATAAAGACAAAAAGAACAAGAGCAGGGCTTCCCTGGTGGCGCAGTGGTTGAGAGTCCACCTGCCGATGCAGGGCACACGGGTTCGTGCCCCGGTCCAGGAAGATCCCACATGCCGCGGAGCGGCTGGGCCCGTGAGCCATGGCCGCTGAGCCTGTGCGTCTGGAGCCTGTGCTCCGCAACGGGAGAGGCCGCAACAGTGAGAGGCCCGCGTACCACAAAAAAAAAAAAAAAAAAAAAGAACAGGAGCAGATACAACTTCAGATAAGAACTGCCACAGGATCTAGCTTAGTTTATTTTAATCTGTTCTTCTGTTGCTGATTTAAAACAGAAATCAGAAAGCTTGACCTCGTATAAAACTGGAATGTTTTAGATTTTACTTAAAGAGAATCGATTTTCTCTAAAAGTTATCAAAGGTCCAATTCTCCACCCACCAGAATCAATACTTCAAAGTCAACTGCACTTCTAGCTGTGGCAGAGGGAGGGAAAACAAACCAGAAGAAGAGGATCTGCTGACAGGGAAACTACAGACAACCACAGTGAAACTGCCACACTTCAAAACATACCTGTGTGTCATAATCAGGCCGAAGATTAAGTTCTTCACAGCATTCCCTGGATATCCTTAAAAATATATATTCTTTTGTTTTTTCTTCAATAGTAGCTTCATAAACCTTCTCTTTGGTTCCCTGGGTCTGTACTAACTTCTCTTTAGGGACTGGTAATAAATAAACAGCATTGACTTTGGTCATCACCAGCCGTCCAGCCAAAGTATCTTCAGAAAGTGTTTCAGTAAGCTTGAAACGGCCAAAAAGCTGTCCATTCTGAGCATACTTTGCACCTCCAGAAACTCCAGTGAGCATGAAGCTTGCTAGAATCTGCAATTGCACTTTAAGGTTGAACCTAAGTCAGAAGTAGAAAATGAGTTTGAATATTTTACATCAAAAACATTAAAACTAAATAAGAGAGCAAAACAAATCAAATATAAACATAGAAAAATTAAAGGTTCATTATCAATTCCACTGCACTGAGCTACAAATCATATACTGTCTTTAATCCAAGCTGGAAACAACAAAACTTTAAGTGAATAAACTCTCCAAGTTTATAAAAATGCATGCTTAGTTGTGTTGAAGAATACACATATTTTTAAGTTTGAGCATTTAAAATGAAACTAGGTACGATTTTTTAATAAAATGAAATATCATGTGTTAGTTAATATGAAAGTCTGTTTGAATATACCATTAGGACAATCAAGACTTTAAAATCACCTAAAGCCAGAAGGAAATGTACTGTACTGAAGCTACAACAGACTTTTATTAAACTGCTGCTTTCCAAGTAGATCTTACCAAGATTCTAACCATAAAATTTCTCTTCCAATACCGCTGGCGAATAACATCCAGAATACATTTTTATTCATGGCTACATCAAGGCAGGTCTCATGCCCAAATTATGGAAAGAAAAGTTAAAGGCTATCTTATTAGACAATGGCTGGTGCACTCACTCCCACTTCCATGAGCACACGTGAGCATGAAAGAGAACATGTGTGTGCAAGAAGCACAGAGAATCAAGATTAATTCACACAGTCAAGAAAGATGAAGTGAAAGAAAGATTTAAATTAGTTAATAGCTCTTCTCCTTTGCCACTCTGAAATGGCGCTGTGAGAGAGAAGACACAGTGGTAACAATGGGAAGACTGTCTCCTTTTTCTTTTCTTTTCTTTTTTTTTTTTTTGCAGTACGCGGGCCTCTCACTGTTGTGGCCTCTCCCGTTGCGGAGCACAGGCTCCAGACGCACAGGCTCAGTGGCCATGGCTCACGGGCCCAGCCGCTCCGCGGCATGTGGGATCTTCCTGGACCGAGGCACGAATCCGTGTCCCCTGCATCAGCAGGCGGATTCTCAACCACTGTGCCACCAGGGAAGCCCTGTCTCCTTTTTCTTAATAAGGTTTAAAAAATTTGAATGAAAAAACTTTTATAATCTATATACCCATTTGTGGAATGGTACTACTGTATTTTAATGGTACTACTGTATTTTCTTGTGATTTTCTGAAATTTTCTGAATTTTCTTGACGTGATGTCAAGAATGTCTTATAAATTCTTAAGGAAAAAGAAAAAAAAACCTTTTCTAAAACATTATGCACTTCTGTAACACAAACATTTGTACTGCTTACAATATTAGGAAACCAATTCTAATTAAAACATTATATTCAAATTTTGAGTTTCCATTTATATACTTTAAAGTTAGAAAACTGTAAAACTAGATAAATATTTTAACAGAAATAAGAAAACACTTAAGGAAAATAATACATCTGAACAGCTGTTTATGCACGTAACAAGTCATAGCGTTTATAAGCTCCATTAGTTATTTTAAAGTACACTTAAGGGCTTCCCTGGTGGCACAGTGGTTAAGAATCCACCTGCCAATGCAGGGGACATGGGTTCCAGCCCTAGTCCGGGAAGATCCCACATGCCATGGAGCAACTAAGCCCGTGCGCCACAACTACTGAAGCCCGTGCGCCTAGAGCCCGTGCTCTGCAACGTGAGAAGCCACTGCAGTGAGAAGCCCACGCACCGCAACGAGGAGTGGCCTCTGCTCACCGCAACTAGAGAAAGCCCACGCACAGCAACAAAGACCCAACGCAGCCCAAAATAAATAAATAGTTAAAAAACACTTAGAATACTTAAGGCTCCAAAAAGATATGTAAAAATATACTTTATTATAAATATAAATTTAATATATAATAACGTGGCTTTCTATGAGGATCAAATGAATTCCAGGAGTACTTGCTCTGTGTATCATATATATATATATATATATATATATATATGGAATTTTAAAAAATCATGTTATATTTCTCTCATTCTCTATCCATATTTCACTAGATCCAAACTAGAAAAGTACAATATAATTTAAAGAAACACAGATTGTATGTTATCTACTTATGTTTGATTCTTTCAAGACTGGAATGTGCACTAAGGATTCATATAAAAATAAGTCATAAAATGAAACAAAAGTATACCACCCTCCCCAGTTTACATATAGTCTATGTTCACCTTCCTTTTTTTAAAAAAATAAAATATATGCTTTACAGAAGAACAGGAACCCTTAGGTTTTTCACGTTTTTTCAAATGAAGTTAAATTTCTACTTTGTTTTTATCATCCATATAACTGATGTGTGGTCATTAACAACCTTCTCAGAGCAGAGATTCCTTGCAGTCCACTCTCAATTCACAAGTGACCTCTCTGTTGCTAAACTTGATGTCCAGCTTTCTGATCTTTTGTAAAATTATTATTACTTTGCGACCACTTTCCGTTTCCTTTAAACTCCCTCTTCCACTGGCTTCTGTACAGTCAGCCTCTCCTAGTTCTCCTCCTACTTTTCTGGCTGTTCCTCCGTCTTCCATCCAAGCACCACCCCCCTTCTAAGCATCCACCCTGCTCTCTCCTTACCCTGCCGGCTCTCACAAGACGAGGACGCCCTCTCCTAGATCTCTCAGCTCTGGGCTGTAAACCTAACTGCCAAATACGCACATTGGATTACATGCTCTGCAAATTCAGTACAAGCAAAAGAGAATCACCATGTGACTTCCCCACGTACCACCCCAAACCAATCCTCCCGTGTATTAGACAGCTTAGGTAATGGCACTATCCACCTAGTTGTCCCAGACAGAAACCAAGTTATCCCTGACCTTGTCTCTCTCACCAACCTTCATTCCCCATCATACAATCACCAAGCCCTGTTAGTTCCTCTTCTTCCTAAATTATCTGCATCTCAACATTTCTAACTTGAATTACTGTAACGAACTCCTACCATGTCTTGCTTCAGATCTATTCTCCAAGCCACCACTAGAGGGTCTCTGTAAAATGTGAGTCTGATGATAGGCGGCTCCGAGGGTAAAGTGTAAACAGCTTTCTATCTCACCACCCCACCACACACCTCCCTTCCATTAAAATTACGATGACCGACTGGCAGCTTCCCCCACAACTCTATGCTCTTATTCTCCTATCCTGTTTCTTCAAACTAAATACCTTTGTCCTGTTTCTTCACCTGACAATTCTACCTGTTTTTCAAAATTCAGCTTAAATGCCACCTGGTCCAGAAAGCTGACTTTGATATGTCATTCAAGCTCTGGGGAAACGAAACGTAACTTGTTTACCTCAGAATCAGCAATGACCAGCCTAGAACCTAACACTTCGAATACTCAATAAATTCTGTTCATTGAATTAATTTTACATGCTTGTAATAATCTGATTTTTTTTCCAGGCACCATATTCCCATTTCACCTACTTCATATTATTCCCTAACAAATTCTTGTAATCCTATAATGTTTTCTCAACTAACTTGGGTAATATATTAAAGTTTTACTGTTACATCTATTTTAGAATCTACCATCCCAAAACACTTGATCACAATTTAGCAGGCATGAAAAATTAATCTCACAGTTTTAAAGCAATAAGAGAATTCTTTTATGACATTGAGTTGTGCCTTGCAACAAAACTCTTGAGGCAGAGACACTAGAACTAAGAAATACAGCTTTTCCTACAGAAAAGTCACCATATGTTCAAGATGCAGACATTAGAGACCTTCTCAAAGTTACAGCTACTAATATTTAATTTTTCTAAAAGATTAACAGGCTGAAACTAAAAAGACATTAGTAAGCGTTCTTAAGTATTAAAATAATATGCATTTTTGAGATTTAGTAACTCAGAAATACCTAAAATACAAAATATATCCTATAATTAACAAAGATACGTCTTAAAAAGAAGGAAAACCATCTTTCCATGGTTCCATGCCACATTTTAAAATCAACTTGAAAGCTTACAGGATTCCTAACATTTTTGGAAATGGCAGAATAGTAGCCCATGGAAGTTTCCGGCCGATTTAAAACCATACTTCCAGCTAAAAGAAATATGGCTCCGTCTATGTTAGAAATAGTTATACCTCTTGAGTGTAACTTTCAAAACACTTCAAAGCTATATATAGTGAGTTTCCCTTCATGCAATTTCAGACTAAATGAATGACAACAAAAGTCAACCATGGTAATAAGCCAAAAAACAGCTGGGTCTGTTGAGGCAGAGCCACAGAACCAAGGTTGAATCAACAGAGGCCTCAGCCACTGCAATGAAGAAATGAGCGTCCGCGTATCGGGCTTGTCCTGCCAGCTTTAGTGCTGGGCAGCCACAATGCCCCAGTCCTGCAGGCCACGACACACTCTGATGCACATGCACATGAGAGCTTCAGCCAGAGCCAATTTCTTTTGAAAATGTATATCTTAGAATGAAATCGATTTCACTGCAAGGTGGAATCATTATTGAATGCACAACACCATGTAGCTGAGGACAAGAGAAGTTGAAAATAAATCTTGAAAGAACTCAGAAGCATATTCTAAAACTTAAATGAAATGCAGTATTATTCTTACCATCTCCACACATCTCATACTAAAACTTAACATAAAAAGAACTCTTAATATCTGGACTGCTTTGAAAAAAATCATCTTTCTTTAAAAAATAAAAAGATAAACCTGATTATCAAATTCAGCCTCAAGCCGAAATACATTTTTTCTAATCTTGAGAGGTTTCATTCAATCCATTTTCAAAAAGAGAAATTCTAAGGTGACCACGTAAAAGTACAGGTCTACCTTGTTTTACTGCACTTCATTGTCCTTTGCAGATACTGCGTTTTTGACGAATTGAAGGGTTATGGCAACCCTAAGTCAAGCAAGGCTATAGGTGCCATTTTTTCAACAACATTTGTTCACTTCATGTCTCTGTGTCACATTCTGGTAGTTCTCACAATATTTCAAACTTTTCCATTATTATTATATGTGTTATGGTGATCTTTTATGTTACCATTTTAACTGTTTTGCGATGCCACAAAACGCAACCGTGCAAGACAGCAAACAACTGTGTGTGTTCTGATTGCTCCACCAACTGGCCGTTCCCCCATCTCTCTCCCTCTCCTCAGACCCCCTATTCCCTGAGACACAAGAGTAATGAAATTAGGCCAGTTAATAACCCTATAATGACCTCTAAGTGTTCAAGTGAAAGAAAGAGTCACATGTCTCTCACTTTATATCAAAAGCCAGAAATGATCAAGCTTAGTGAGGAAGGCATGTCAAAAGCTGAGGCAGGCCAAAAGCTAGGCCTCGTGTACCAGTTATAGCCAAGTTGTGACTGTGAAGGAAAAGTTCTTGAAGGAAATTAGAAGTTGTACTTCAATGAACACACAAATAGTAAGAAAGAAAAACAGCTTTACTGCTGATATGGAGAAAGTTTTAGTGGTTTGGATAGATCAAACCAGCCACAACAGTCCCTTAAACCAAACCCTAATCCAGAACAAGCCCCAACTCTCTTTAATTCTATGAAGGTTGAGAGAGGTGAAGAAGCTGCAGAAGAAAAGCTTGAAGCTAGCAGAGGTGGTTCACGAGGTTGAAAAAAGAAGCCATCTCCATAATGTAAGTAGAAGTGCAAGGTGAAGCAGCAAATGCTGATGCAAAAAGCTGTAACAAGTTATCCAGAAGATCTAGCTAAGATACTTAGTGAAGGTGGCTACACCAAACGGCAGATTCTCAGTATAGATGAAACAGCCTTCTGTTGGAAGAAGACTCCACCTAGGACTTTAGAGAGGGGAAGTCACTGCCTGGCTTCAGAGCTTCAAAGGGCAGGCTGACTCTCATTATGGGCTAATGCAGCTGGTGACTTTAAGTTGAAGCCAATGTTCACTTACGATTCCAAAAATCCTAGGGCCCTTAAGAAATATGTTAAATCTACTCCACCTGTGCCCTATAAATGGAACAACAAAGCCTGGATGACAGCACATCTGTTTACAGCATGGTTAACTGAATATTTTAAGTCCCCTGTTGAGACCTACTGCTCAGAAAAAAGATTCCTTTCAAAATACTACTCCTATCAATGCACCTGGTTACCCAAGAGCTCTGATGGAGAGGAACAACAAGATTAATGTTGTTTTCATGCCTGATAACACAACATCCATTCTAAAGCCCATGGATCAAGAAGTAATTTCGACTAACAAGTCTTATTATTTAAGAAATATATTTCATAAGGCTATGGCTGCTATAGACAGTGATTCCTCTGATGGATCTGGGCAAAGTCAACTGAACACCTTCTAGAAAGGATCTGCCATTCTAGACGCCATTAAAAACATTTGTAATTCATGGGAAGAGGTCAGAATATCAACAGTAACCATAGTTTAATAAAAGAAGCTGATTCCAACCCTCATGGATGACTTTGAGGGGTTCAAGACTTCAGTGGAGGAAGAAACTGCAGATGTGGTAGAAACAGCAAGAGAACTAGAATTAGAAGTGGAGCCCGAAGATGGGACTGAATTACTGCAATCTCGTGATAAAAAGCTAACAGATGAGGGAGTTCCTTCTTATGGATGAGCAAAGAGAGTGGTTTCTTGAGATGGAATCTACTCCTGGTGAAGAGGCTGTGAAGACTGTTGAGATGACAACAGAGGATTTAGAATATGACATAAACGTAGATGATAGAGCAGTGGCAGGGTTTGAGAGGATTGACTCCAGTTTGGAAGAAGTTCTAACTGTGGGTAAAATGCCATCAAACAGTGTTGCTGCTACAGAGAAACTGTTCGTGAAGAGTCAATCGATGCAGCAATTTTAAGAAATTAAAATAAGACACAGCCACCTCAACCTGCAGCAACCACGAACCACCCTGATCAGTCAGCAGCCAGCAACACTGACGCAAGACCCTCCACCGGCAAAAAGATTATGACTTGCTGAAGGCCAGACGATGGTGGGCATTTTTTAGCAATAAAGTATTTTTTAATTAAGGTATGTACCTTTTTTTTTAGACATCCTGATATTTCACTTAATGGCCTACAGAATAGTGTAAACCTAAGTCTTATATGTACTGGGAAATCAACAAATTCATGTGACTTGCTTTACTGCAATATTTGCTTTATCGTGGTGGTCTGGAACCAAGCCCACACTATCTCTGAGGTGTTCCTGTATAGTCCAATCCTTATAATTAAAATGTAAGAAACCAGTATGAATTCCCTCAATACTACTTTCATGATTATTTTTCAAAATATGTGGTCTCCTTCAGTTTTTGAACATTTATTCGACAAATAATCATTGAGTGTTTGCCCTCCCACTGACAGAGACCTCCTGAAGAGCAGGGACCATGCGTTTATACTCCCAGCACGCGGCAGCAAGGCACTGTACACTAGGGATGCCAAGGTGAGCACAGCTCTTCCCTTAAGCTCATATACCAATCCTGGATAACAGCTACTGAATAACAACCGTTTCACCACCTGGCTGCGCTTAGGCACCCCTCCGTATTTTAAACATGAAAAATACTATCCAAAGGGGAGATTTTAAAAAAGAAAGAAAGAAAAGCAAAGTGCTTCTAAAGTAACTTACTTGCTGACTTCCTTATACTGGGCTATCTCCTCAATATAAAGGAGGTCATGCAACCGTGACTGATAGTTGGTCTTGGTCAATGATTTGTCTAAAACGGACTGGGTAAATAGCTGGTCAGCAGAGAGAGGAATTTGGTATCTGATAAGAAGGCTCTTCTCCAAATCAGTAGTTTCATTAGGTTCAAAATCTATAATAGTCTTAGAAGAAGAATCCCAACGCTTAGCCGTGGTTACTAGCTGCTGTTTTGCATGCATCAGGTACTCAAGATCTAAATGGAAACAAAAAACACATTTATAAAGGAACACAACATTAAAATTCTCAAATAATACACTGTGCATTTTGGTAAGAAAATTTTGTATGCTAAAGTTCTTAAAAATGAAACAATATAAAACCCCAGTTGACAGAGTGTTTTCCCCATGTGAGAAATATGTTTTTGTCTAGGTTAACAAAATAACATAAATAAGAATTCATGTAAAAAATATTTTTTTGTACCTCAGGCTAGGACATACCAGAAATAGTTATTAACATTTAAAAAATATAGATTAACATTTAGAACTTAATCCTTTAGTCAAGAGAAATCTGATCTGCAGGAAGAAAGTATGGTAAATTTCTCATAAGACAAAATCTCATCAGGTGATAATCACTTTTCTCTTCCTACTAGAGAAACAAAAACCTTTTGTGTTTTTTTCCCACATTAAATTCCACATTAAAAGTGATAAAATGTACTATTCAAATGCCATTTCAGAAAAATCCAGTTTAGCCTCAGTTAAATTGCATGGTAAGTAGAGCACAATGTCAAAATGAACGACTGATCAAGTTTTCACAGCTCTGGAAAAAAAATGCAGCAGAATACCCGCACCGGGTGAAATACATCGTAACATAAATCCTGAGCATTGGGTAGCCTCACTCTATCCACAGTGCATTTTAGTTTTCTATTGGGTGGAACACACATACACCTATAAATATGAAACTTGACCAAAAGGGGAAAAAAAATTTGCTTAACTAACTCATTAGGCCAAGATCCAGTTTTAATATAACCTAATTGGAAAGATGGTTTTTACAACTCAAGTTAAAATTTTAGGAAGAAATAATAAAAAGTTTAAACAGAGATCAGTCTCCAAAGCGCAAAGACAAGTTATCCTGTGCTATCTTTGAAATGAGAGCAGATTGTATAATTGTCTTGTCTTGCTTAGTGACAGATTTTGCTATATTTAAATGTTATATATAAACTATAAACATATAAGTATAGTCATCCACCAAGAGAAATTTCTCAATATTAGAAAATAGTTTATCCTAGTATCATAATAAAGATCAAAATGTACAAGTCCTAATTTCTAATCTTTGTTCCTTGAAAAGGCATTTTTACATGCCAGTTTTATTATTCATCAAATGGCAATATAAACACAACTATAACCATCAATATATAAAGATGGTCTTCTTGTTAAAATTTTGCATTTTTAAAATCCTCTGGATGAGATAATGATGGTCTGTTTTTGCAATAGCCTCACGAGAAGTTTCATAAACTAACCACATTTTGTTCCTAAATCACTCTAAAATTGGGCCCTTCCTATCCTTTCATTAGATCATAGCTATAAAAAATATTTAAATTATACAAACGCCAACATTCCTAAAACAGATTATACCATCACTAAAGATCAGATACTATTAACAAAATAGCAAGGATGTACATAATTTTCTTCCCTTAATTCAAAAGTCAAAAGGAGAAACACTAATGGTACAGAAACCAAATAACCAGCTCTTCAAAAAAAAAAACACTAAACTCTGTGCAGTATTGAAGAATTTAGTTAATAGGTAATAAAAGGATGTCTATTCTTTGGGCATAGGGAAATTATATTTCATAATTTTATTTTAAATAAGAAACTGATTCAGACTATACCTACATCAATATTATATTCACATTCTTTAAAAAGTCACTAGCTATTCCTAACTGCCATTTAAGTAACTGGGATAATAACAAACTTAAAATGGTACAGCTTTCCTTTAAAAAAGCTTTTTGCATCACCTATTTAATATACAAAGCAAATTTTGCAGAAAATCATTCTACTCTGGGCTAAAAGTATTCAGGCTTTTTGGGAAAAGTGGCATGAGAAATAGTATTTGTTTTTCTCATTTTACCTATTTACTACCATGATTCCCACCCTGATTTTATGAAGTTCTTAAAATGAATGTCTTCAGCTGGTAGCACAACAATTTCAAAACAATTCCGAAACAATGTTAAATTTTATTCCATCTTTTTAATAACTATAAATACAATATAGGAGAGGGGAGAGCTAGGGGAGCAGGGAGAAGAATCTTGGGAAAATCCATGTGTGCCGGCATCAAAAAGTCTACAAACCACTGACCTTGGCCATTAACTCAGGCGTCCGAGATGGACTGGGGCCAGTGACTACTGAGGGTTTCTTCTGCAAAAACCACTTCTCTTTCCCTGCTCATGTTCAACTTGAGACAAACTTCTGCCTCCAATCCTCTCAGTTGTAAAAAGCTTCTTATTAAACCTGTTTAATTACCCACCTACTTACAGTGCTTAAAGGTCATTAGGTCTTAAGAGCTCCTCTTTAAACAAAGGAGGAAGCTGGGGCTCCCCCAGGGGGACACTGGACACCCTAGTCCTGGGGCTCATCTCGCCCCCCATGCAGCACATGCACCAGCTAACATGCAACCCAGATGTGAACACTGCTCAGGGCAGCCTGAGCCAGTCCATCCATGGTAAGAAAGCACTCTTCCTCAGTCTAAACTAGGCTAAAATTTAAAAAAAAAAAAACATTCTGGAAAGATGAAAAGTGAACAGGTTAGAATCAATATGCATAAAATCACTTAGGGCGAGTTTAACACTGACTTATTAACCAATTCCTGTAATAATAAACCTGAAACGCTGACAAATTAGAAACCTACAGAATGTGTTACCCTGAGATTTGATAGGCAGAAGCTACACATGTATTTTAAGAGAAATTCATAAGAAAAAGTTAAAGATAATTAGAACGTACCTGATAATTAGAACATAATTTCCTGAAGATAACGTAGGGAAGAACTGTTACTATCAAAAATAGAATCCAAGGTTGGAATAACTAGTCTGACACAAGATTCGCTTCCCAACTTCCCTCACCCTTCTGATTACTGTGAATAGCAACTGCTCTCGTTTCAGCCACATAGTTACTATTCTAATAAAGCATCCAAAGGGTTGGTTTGTTTTATCTTGAAGTATGTAGTACAGCAGACTTGAAAATTATCCTTAACAAACCCTAGACCGTGGATAAGAAGTTAGGAGAAAAACATGCAGTGTCCTACATACCCAGCACAAAGGCTGACACACAAGAAGCATGCAGTAAATGCATTTCAAATGTGGGATTTATTAAAAACAGGTATATTTATCTAGGACTTAAAGAGAATGAGACGAAATGATTCCTAATTCCAAAATTGGATACAACACTCTTCCTTAGGAAACATTTTGGTCTGTGGCTTTACAAATCTTGACAGCCCAAATCAACAATAAAACAAAATCCCAAAGGAAACCCAAACTACGACTTCAGCTATCCATTTCAACATTGTTCCTTTCACTAAAAGAGCTACTCAGACGTAAGATGAACATCTCTTAGCTTATCCATGTTGTCTGTTCTCTTAATGAGGCTAATAAAAAGTTAAAACAGCGGAGTAACAACATAGGAGTACCTCACACTTTTTACATGCTTCTACTCATTTACATTTATCTTTTATTGACAAATCTACTATTTTTTGTTTGTTCTGTTTTTTTCTTTTTGGCCACGCCATGCAGCATATGGGATCTTAGTTCCCCCGACAAGGGATTGAACCCGTGCCCCCTGCATTGGAAGCGTGGAGTCTTAACCACTGGACTGCCAGGGAAGCCCCTATTTTTTATATCAATTTTTCTATTAATTTTCTGACCCCGTAATAGTAAACATTATATATTTATACATATAAACATGTCCTTAATTTACCAACAACTTTGACAGCCAGAGATAATTTTTAAGACGTACTTTTAATGTTAATTTTAACATACATTGCTAGACTAAAAGTAATGTGTAATAAATACCATTTTCAAATTTAAATATAAGAACTAATTTCCAACATGTAGTTTCCAGATATTCAAAGCAGAATTCCAGATCAGTTTTGTCAAGCAAAAATCTTCTATGACTCAAATTGAGGTATAAAGTGTATAATGCAGTTTGTGTTCTAAGCAAGGGGGAAACTCACTAACTTCCTTCTTTTGTAAATGTCCTTTGCCACAAATTTGTGAGAAGCACATCTTTAATCCAAAAAAAATTTTTTTAGTTCATATAATGCCTTTTTCTGTACCTGAACCTCACCAACAAGGAAAAAACAATGAAAAAAACTACATCAATTGTAAGAGTAGTAAAAATATCAAAGACAGAACTAAAAATGAGCACAACAGGTCAGCTAAATTAATGACAAAAAAAGCCAATCAAATGTCATCTAGCTTGCCTAAACCTAGATTTAAGTTTTTCTCTTTATAATGTTCAAAATATCTTATCAGAAAATACATTTTGTAGATTTTATATTGTTCTCTTGTAATATTTGTTTTTCCTATGTCCTTGAAAAACAAATTTCACTATGTGAAATTGTTTTAATGTTTCCAAATTAGTTCAAGAAAATGCTTGATTTTATTCAATTATTTTCCATAACATAATTAGAAGTAAGACCTTGTTTAAAGGAAAATAGGCAAAGATATCAAACTGCAAAAAGGTCACTAAGAAAAAGGATATAGTATTATAGAAAGGGGGGAGGGTATATAGTATTGGTCCCAAATGGGAGAACATCCCTGTCTGTATTAATTCCCGCTACCATATCTGAATCAAATATAAATTTTACTATATTTTTAAACTGATATATCAGAAACATCAGAAATGAGACTCTTTATTTCTTCCAGTTACCAGTCTCAAAACATCATTCATCTTGGGACAACTTCTCTTGCCAAGATCTCTAAGTGCTGCTGCCTCAGTAACTTGGGTCTTCATCTCTGCTCTTCAGTCCCCTGGCTGCACCCTAGTCTGGGTCCTCACTAGAAGAACAAAAACACAAAAACAAAACCAAACAAAAAACCCTTCTCTCTTCCTTTTTTCTTTCTGTTTGCAAACCGGAAATTATCCTAATGATGGCTAATGATAACATCAGCAGCTACTATCTACTGAATGCCTGCTATGTGCCAGATGCTGTGCAAGGTTTAGTTCCAGTTCTCACGATAATCCTCTATGACAGATATTACTAGCCCCATTTACCAGAAGTTTCCACACGAAGCTCAGAGATGTTAAGTTCTCTGCCCAGGGTCATACAGGAATTAAGTAGAAAATCAGGATTTGAATCCAGTTCTATTTAACTCTGAAGTCTGTCCACTGCTCTGTTTCTCCAACTAGAAAAGTAGCACATAGCTGGGGCAAAAGCCGCCAAAGCACCCTCAATCTCTCAAGCCCATGAGGGTGCCCTGAAATCCTCCTCATTTCCTCTTTTTATTGCAGATATTTAATATTTTATATTATTAATTAAATAGGCTTTTATTAACTAGTACAGATTTTTGACAACACTTACAAACTTATTTTTATGGGAAATGAGTCATGAGTTAAAAGCCACAATCTAAAAGCAAACTTTTAAAGTACAACCCACATGTAAGCCAAGAACATCCTTTTAGAATTATATTTGAGAGTAGGAGATGCATGTCAGTATCTGTATGATTTTAAATCTCCTTATGATTTAAGAAAGGTGCAATCCAGTAGTCCTCAAGTTCTAGTCTCTAAAAGCAACGTAATGGCGTAAGAGTAAACAAACCACTGCATTCAAGAGAAATCCAGCCTGCGTTGTTTTTGAAAATAAAGTTTTATTGGAACACAGTCACACTCATCCATTTACATATTGTCTATGGCAGCTTTCTCACTATAATGCAGAGCTGAGTAATTGGAATAGAGATCATCTGCCCTGTAACACCTAAAATATTTACTATCTGGCCCTTTACAGAAAAAAATCTGCCAACTAACTGCTCTATTAGTAAATATAAATCAAGTATTTTTATTTCATCAACTACTGTATCTGTTTGGCTATGGGAATTAACATATTTTTATTCCAAAGAGTAGTAGAAAGATGACAAAAGCAGAACACAACAGAATAAAAACAGGTAAAAGGGATCAAAGTAAATGAGAAATGTGGGTAAAATGAAGTCTGGGTAATAACACGAGCACAGATACAGGAAGTAACACCTACTTGTTCGATTTCGGCACACATGTTGCTTCAACCCTACTCACGGCTAAAGGTAAGGGGACAGAACCAGTTCCAGCCGTTCGTTATGTCCAAAAAATAAAGTCCTAGCATTTACTCATGAAAAAAACTTCTAGGTTCTCATAAATGGGACACTGTGGACAGAATGAAAAACATCCTCCACAATATGCTTAGTTATAGCCAATATAACAGCAAGTTTCAGACAGCTCTGCTATACGAAGTGCTTGTTAAATAAATATTTAGTGCTCAGGAAATAAAATAAAGCACCTATAAATCCAACCAAGAGCCAAGGAAATGGAGGCTAGCATGCCCTTCCCTTATCCAGCTGGATCTTGGCGTAAAATTGAGGTTTAGGCAGTAACATGACAATTCACAAAGTAATTCACCATCTTCTGCAGGTGCCTGCATGTTAAAACCAGGGACCTCTTCCCAAGAACGTGAAAGCAGATCCTATTAAAGGCACTGTGGTCTCCTTTATACTAGTAAAATCAAGTTATGAAAGCTTATTTTTAGGACTTTCCATTCAGAGATAACATACTAATATCAGCAAAGTTAATTGGACCATCAGGTGAACATGGAGATAGACACTGTAGGTGTATTCACAATTACCACTGAAATTACATTCTACCCAAACTAATACTGAAAGGTTTTAACTGTGCTAAAATCATCAAATGAAGTTGGTAGACCAAAGGAGACCTGACCATCTACTCACACAAGTCTGGGGAACCTCAAAGCAAGCTTTGCCTGATGACTGTATGAAGTGACCAGGGCATAATGCAAACCATTCTAATCCCATTACACAGTAAATGAGTCAATAAACTTGGGATCCTTTTCTTACTATTCCCTCCCTGTCCATGGTATATTTAGGGGCCAGTACCTATCTTTTAATGGTGCTGTTACAGTGCCTTTTAATACATTGTTATCAGGGGAAAAAAGGCTAAATTTTACCTTCTGTAGAAGCTGCATCAATCATTACTCTCTGCATGAGTACTGGTTCCAATCCAAAGTCGAAAACTATGGTTTGGCGAAAAGTTCCAAATATTTCTGTGTTAAATGCTATCCCGACTTTATACACGTAATGATCTAATCCATTTTGGGCCATCTTTCCTCCTATCCATTCTTGACAGTTTTCTGGGACTTCTTGTGACACCTGGGTAGCACTATCTCCGGCAGATATTGCAACGATACTAAAATGAGGGCGATGAGCATCGTAAAGCAATGCTACACGGTACAGCATTCTTGCAGGCTACAAGGAAGTTAGAATAATTTGTTGAGTACAAGGGGGTGAAAAATCCAGTTGTAATTGGGCTCTTCAATGAAAATATTGCCATAAGGGACTTGTACTTTCCCATGCTTCTAAGATACTATGTTAAAAACACAAGTTGTACTCATAAGCCATTTAAGAAAAAAAATCAGTTGTTAAAATGATATATTTATGATGTCAGTTATACCTCAATAAGGCTGACAGTTTCAAAAACGATATATTTACGCTCCATTACTAGCCTCCCTGCTCTTTCTGCGATACATTCATCTTTCGCTGTGGCAAAAGCTTTCGCCCTGTATCACCGTCACCTCCAACCTTCCATACCCTTGGCCTAAAAAAGTTTCATCTAGCCTCAAGGAGGAAGTCTTCATAGGAGAGCAGTGACCTCTGAAGACACTGAATTGGGTTCAAGGCCAAAGCTAAACGTTCCCAGATTTTTCATCCCAAGATGCAGATGGTACAGTGGAAGAAACATCACAAAAAAGTACACAAAACTTTTCCACTGCATATATTCACAGAAATATTTTACTTTGCTTCATTCTTAAACTTTGAATATTATAATTCAGGATGGGAAGCACTGCAGAAAAATGTCTCATATTAAAAACCCGTTATTACAGAATTTGTGATTTCATTAAATCAAAATTAAAAACAAACTCATTGTTTGAATATCTTAGAACCACCAGATTAAACAATTCAATTTTTAAATAGTTAACTACAAGCCGTGAACCCCATCCTACGTTTTAAGTTTGGAAGACAACATGTCGAAGACCTCTTCACCAAATAAATAAATAAGCAAGTATCTAAACATCTACAAAGCTTTTATCTCAAAATCTAAGAAAAATCTGTACCCTTCATGATCAAAATACAGAAATATGCTTTATCACAATATAGAACCTACATAAAAATGTACTTAGAATAAAACATTTTCAGTGCTCTTTCAACACACAGATTTAAAGGTCCAAAAAGCCTTTACGAAAACTGAAAGACATTTATATTCTTTAACTATCACAAAATTCATACCTTACAAGTGAGAGCAAAGGTCCATGTCTGGTGAGATTTTTTGGTGTTGACAGTAACGGACAGATCAGGATTATGCTCTACCTTTACTCCTTCTATACATTCACTAAGCTGAAAACAGAGAGCAACTAATGTTACGTTTTATTCCTAAAAACACAAACAAACACTTTCGGCATGGCAAATAAATGTTAACGGTAAAGATGCTGATGGAACTGTTTACAAAGCAAGGTATTTTGTACATTAATTTTCAGTTATTTTTATAAGCACAAAATATAATAAAGCTAAAATAAGAGACATAAGAAAACTAACAACAACAACAAAAAGAAATGGCAATAAAAACTCCCTGAATGAAGACAAATTAATATAATACCTGCAAGTCTCCAAACAAATGGTTTAGTTCTGCTCTTTATTTTAGCAAATGGGTCTACTTTTGCTACTAAAAACACTTTATCAAGAATCAAGTGTTTCATATGGAGGACAGGGAAATAAACCAAGATACAGCACGAAACAAAGTCAAGACTCAAACAAGGGCACTGTTTAAAACAAACAAACAAAAAAATGCAGTTTATTTTCCTCACCACTTTCTCAGGAGATAATGAATTCATCCACTTTTCTATCAAGGTTTCCATGTAACTGCCTGAGAGCTGTTTATTCTCATTTTGCTGTTTCAATTTTATCAACCGTGAAGCATATCTTTTCTGCCATTCTGCTAGTTCTTCCTGGGAATGTGCTGAAGTACACTGGGCACCATACCTACAGATTCCTTGCTCTAAAAATCTAAGTAGAATAGGAAAGACTGTTTTATCATATACTTTGTTGGACCATTTAAAAGATAAACTTCCAGCATTTGCCCTCCGACTCTCCAATAACAAAAACAAAACTTCATCTCCTGAAAGGCCATATTTATCACATGTCTTGCACCGAAGAGGAAGAAGACGTTTAGGAAACATTTGTAACAGTTAATCAAAACAGCAACCCCCCCATGTTCACTGACCTCTTTCTCTGGAATAAGGGGATGACAAAGCAGAACATATTCATAACCGCCCCCCACCCACAAAAACTGGCATTGCAAAGGTAGCTTCCTTCATGACATAACAACTCTGTTAGACAATTCCTCTTAGAGCAGAATTTTTCTAAAGCAACACTGACATCAAGTGGATTAGTTCGTCAAGCACAGGTATGCCCTACTTCCCAAAATGATACGACCTAAAGAAAATTTTCCACATACTAGAAATTTTGTTCTGGAAAAAAAAAAAAAAAAAAGTAATATGTCACTGAACTAAGATTTCAAGGCTTCTACTTTTCACCTTCAAATGTAATGCCTTCACTCTTCTCTACATTACTATTGCCTATATTTCATTGAAAATATTGGACTATATTAATTTGCTTGAAGTTTTAAATAAATAAAGAATAAAAGTTTTATGTAAGAATCACAATTAATTCAATAGTCAGATTAAATTCTTCAATGGGTAAATTCATAAACGTTCATTTTAGAGGCTATAGGGTTAATATTTCTCAATGCTTATGACTCAGAAAATTCAACTGATAATTCAATGGTCAAAACAGATAAAAATGCAAGACTTTGATCAGTAACTTTTTTAAGTTTTAAATACTCTATAAAATAACAGATCCAGCCAGTTTTTAAACATTCAAAAAATAATAAAAGATCTTCTGAGAGAAAAAATGAAAATCAAACTATAAATAGCAAATGGATAAAAGCGATGTTATGTTATAGATAATTTTTCAACTGGAAAAATATGAATAATAAGAAATACAAAATGAACCACAGCACAGTGTACATTATCAAGTGTTTCACCCTATTTGAAAAGACGAGTGTATTTAAAGCTTTTCTTGATGATACATAAAGTACTTGAACTTAAATTATGCTATTTATTAAGTTCTCTTATGCTTAAGACACATTTAAAATCATGCATTTGTTTCTCTTCAGTATGTCGTAATAAGCCAAATATTTCTTTGTCTTTCTATTGCTTTGCTTTAAATTATTTCCCTAAAAATTGAAGGTTTGATAGTCTCATCTGGACTATGAATTTTCTCATACTTCCTTTGCATAGGATCACGTTCTACCTCTCCTACAACATTGATGCCACCAGGATTTTAAAAATTTACTACCTAGTTTCTTTATTTCTGCAATAAAATCAAACCTGACCTCTTGACTATTCAATCATCAAAGCTGCATATCAAACTTCCTTCATTATCAAAAGCAACCCAGAGTAATTAGAACTTATATCTAAAAAACCAATAGTTTCTAGTTCTTATAAAAAGAACCTTTCTTAATGTAACTTTAAAAATTCTTTCTACCTTAACATATAATTATTAAATTTTGAAAGGTTAGCCCTTCAAATATAAATTACTCATAAATTCTATATAAGATTACGTGATAATAGATTTTCTCTTTTTTAGAAAAGTTATTAAAATAATTTAAGATTTCTTTATCTATTTTATGCTCCATTTCAGTTTAAATAAGGTAACTTCAACTTCAATCACCATAATTTAGGTAAATTTCACATAAACGAGATCAGCAATTAAATTGAGTCATATTAATCCAACTGGTATTACAGAAGTCTTAACAATCTCCATTTAGATCACTGTTGTTTATAATTAAAAGAAGGATCATCAATATGGTTTTGATTTTTATTATTTAATGATAATGACCATTTTGGCTTCTGTTTCAAATTTAAAATAAACCATTCTACTCAATTGTTATGCTTCTTCCTTCACATATTATCTTCTTTAAATCGGAATTACTACTTTTCAAAAAGTGAAGGAAAATTAACTATCCTTTGAATAAAGACATGTCATTGGTTTAAAAAAAAAATTCACGTTACCTTTTACACAAAGTATATTCCTCGCTGCTTGTGATTCCCCTAGGTGGTGGGCGGAAATGCCAACCATTACAAGATCCTAGAGAGTAATCAGGATATATAGTCTTATCATTTGAGGCTTGCTGATAATTCTGATATTTTAATGTGTAAGAAATACTATAAACCCTCCATACACATCATCTCAGATGATGTAAAAAGAACATGACATGCTTGCCTCTACCAAAAGAGCCCTCTACCAATCAAATGAATTATAAATCACTTAGCATATGAAACTTAGAAACCACTGAAGAAGCAGTTACACAGCAGCTAAGACAAATCAATGGCCCTTACTCTACCCCAGCGACTGGCAGACATACTTCCAAGTGCAGTCTCCTGCCTGGCATCTAAAGGGGAGATGTGTTTGGCATGCTTGTCATTTCTTAAGTATGAGTCGCGTCTCTATTAGGAACTATTTCAGGAATGAGAAAATTATGGTATCCTGGAAGGAAATTTTGTAAAACAAATTCCAGTACTGCATATGGAGTGAGAAGAAGTTCCACATTACCATCCACGTTCCTTAGGGTCTGTCTGACACATGGCACTGAATAAAGTAATCTTTTTTTAATAATTGAAATGAAGTTCAAAAAGGTGAATTCTGAGATAGGAGCTAAAAAATAACATTAGTTTCCTTCTGAATACAATGCGTTTTAATGCACGTGGATAAAAGGTCCCAAATAAGCCAGGAAAACAAAGCGTCAGAGAGAACGGCTGAGCTCTAGAGGCTGAGCGGGCAGCAGTAAGTGTCCCAGGACCTTGCAGCCATTTTCTACCCCCTCACAAGTCACTGTGCTCCCCCGCCCCCAAAACACACTCCGCCCGGCTGAGTTTAAAGCTGCGTTTCACCCCTTCCTATCTGCGTGACTGGGAGAATTACCGAACCTTAATGAACATCAGTTTTATCATCTATCAAAAAGATGAAGAAAGACTCTAAGAAGTCAGTACTCGTTTCTGTGAAAGCCACTACGTGGTAGACATCATTTAGCAAACGCTCAATGAATGCCAGTCTCTCTTCACCTTCCCCTGGCAGGAGAAGAGGAGAATCACAGACTTTCATTGTGGCAGGAACAACTCAGCTTACAGGTCAGCACTTCCAAAAAGTAGTAACTGTACTAGCCTGTGATAGAGAGAAAGGAGAAAAGACCTCCCTCTACAGATTGCTAAGAGCAGGGTTCATTCAAGTTCAGAACTGCGCACATGGAGGAAAGAAGGTAAAATAGGTCACTTCTGGGGTTACCTCCCATCTCCGTACTCTATAACTCCATGACAGGGGCTAGTGAATGAACTGCTTCCATCCGCACTACTTCTTAAGTTATATCTTTATATTCTCTCCTGTACCTCCACTAACATGTAATCTAACTCAGAAATTTCCTCCCAATAATCAACAAAGAAGCAATGCTCAAAATCACAGCTACCAGAAGTTATGCAGTTTCGTACTTACCCTCTTCTAAGTCTTCCACGTGATATCCAGGGAGGACATTACCAGTTGCTGTCTGCAATTTTTCAAATGAAAGAAATTTTTATAATAAGAAATAACTAGTTGATGTTGAATTAAACTTGGAAATTTTAAATATTTTTTAAAAAGCTTTAGATTGAATATTTAGAAATTTTTAATAAACATTAATATGCAAACGGTGTTTTTTGCTCTTTGCTCTAGTTTCCATATGTAAGTATGGAAAAGAAGTACTTCTATGGTCCTCATTAAGGAAACTGATAGAGATTCCTTCCCTACATAAAAATTACCTGGGTGCAAGAGAAGTCTCAGTCCCCAGCCCTGAACCCCGTGGAGTAGCACCTTCCATCCGTGTATGTACTGCACTCTCCTCTGCTAACGCCTACAGTATGACCAGCCACTTCTCCTGCATCAAGTGCAGCACCACCACCACTTCAGGACCGGGGAGCATATCCTGGCCGAGTCCCCCTCGCTGCTCTAGGATGAGACCTTCTCCCACAGTGGAGCCCATGGCTGGGGACCCACTCACCCTGACTTCCTGGCTTTCTCGACCCCTCGAATGCAGGTAAGACCTCCATCTGCCCCTTTGGCTATAACTTTACTCTAAGCTCCACACCCCCAATTTCAACTGAGTGCCAGCTAGAGAATAGTTAAGTGCCGCTTAACTATCCTATAGCATTTTACATGCTGGGTCACTGTCAGCCATGCACAGACCCACTGTCAACAGCCTGCAACTGCCTTTCTGCATTCCTGCGCCTCAGAGGATCCGGCACATAATGAATGCTCAGTAAATCTGAATGGATGGGGGGATGGGTAGATGGATGGATGACCGCCCATGCACTTCAAACACAGTATGTTTAAATAAAATTCATCAACTTTAACCCCAAAGCTCATCTTCCTTCAGTGCTGCTTATCTCAAGTGAATGGATTCATCTTCCCCCAAAAGAGCCAGGCTGAAACCCTGAAAGTCAGACTCTGTCCTGCTCCGAGTATTCTCCAAATCTTTGCCCAACCAGGTCTAGAATGCCTCTCATGTCTGTCTCATACTCAACGCCCCCTGCCACTATCCTAGGTAAGAGCATCATTACTACTTGTCTCATCTACCCCTGAACCAACTGACTGACAACTTATTGTACCAAGTCACTCCTGGGTCTTTACTTAGCTGCCTCTATCCTTTAACTTCAGTTCTGACACTAGCCTCCCTGGTTTCCCTGCAGGGTGTTTATCTCTCCTTTCCCTGCTTGTACTTCCATTACAGAACCTGCTGACCACAGGCTGCCCTGTGGGTACATTAGCTATGCACATCTTGGGCTGGCCCTTCAGATTGTTTTTCATGGATTTCTCAGCTTTCCAAAACGCAAAGAACCTTGAAGAGCACACGCACTCAGTAAATGTTGAACTGAATGAGAAGGAGGAAACGGTATCCCAAGATGATATTTGGAACGTCTTGTACCATAGAAAGAATGGCATAAATGCTAATTGGGTATAACTGAAACAATAATATCACCATAATTTACATGTCACTGATTAAATTGGACCCTTTTTAGGTTGGGCTGGAACTAAATCACCATAATACTGTTTCAACAGGAAAATGCCTTCTGATTCTCAAACTACTTACTAACAAGTTTTTAAAGACAACCCATTCTTTTTGTAAAATGAGGACTGAATATAAGAATACATAAGCTAACAAATAAATCAGGAGTAATTATTAACATTATAAGGACTCTATGCGCACCAAAAAGGTATATTAAAAGATCCTTTAAAATTCTATAAGCAAGATCTAAGCAGCATAGTCCCACAGTAGCCCTTAAAATATGATTCTAACTGCACAGAATTTTTAAGAGCTAAAAATTCACTTCAAGTATAAATTGAAAATATCTCCTCTAAAAAAAATTTATCAAAATAAATTTACCAAATATGTGAGAAAAAATGGGGAAAAATGTTTTGGTGATGAAATGAAGCTTAAAGCATTTATAACTGTCAGAAGGGAAACATACGTGGTGTATTTAGTGAGTCAGCATCTACAACAATCTGCAAACGGGCAGAGTATGCATGTGCTGACACTGTAGTTCTCAGTCTGGTGGGGTCTGGTGAACAGCACATCCTCATCAGAAGAGCTGGTAAAAATGAGAAGCTCAAGCCTGGGCTGAATATTTGGCCACTGTGGCTTTTAGTTTCCTGGTACTGTGTTTAGTTTTGTTTTTTTAACACCCTTTTTATATGCTCAGACCCTAAGACAGAAGGGCAACATCAATTAGTTTGTGATTTTCAGTCTTTACTGAGACCTTCAGGGAAGGCAGCCGAAGTTCACACTGCTAGAATTCCTGTAAATTTACAATCAAATCTATTGATTGGATATTTGAAGTTTTTCTAAAGAATATGCGTTGTTTTTCTTTCCATTAGTCAGCCTTTAGTTCCATGTCTTTATTCTAATCCACCAGCATTTACAGGTTAAACATCAGCTCAGCCCAATCTTTAAATAACAAATTGTTGCTATTTTTAAATACGTCAGGTGCAACAATAAGTAAGGGTATCATTGTTTGTTAACTTTTTCTAGATGGATTTTTTTAATAGTACCAGTTCACTAACCAAAAATACTACTACTCTGGTTACACAGAAAAGAAATTATAAACAAAATTTAAGTCACTTATTCCAAAAGTACAGTCACAAAATGAGAGTCAAGTGATATTTGTGACCTTATACATAATAGGATTATAAATATTAAAAATAAAATTTTATATATATTTGTGTATGATTATCAGATGTAAAGCTGCTAATTCAACTAAGGTAATAAAAGAGGAGAACAAGGCCCCAAATCATCTTATTTTATGTTCTCATTTTAAAAGTCTAAAACACTTATAACTGTCATATTTTACTTCTTAGAAATTAAAAGACTACATATATACCAGAAGGGAAATGGCTTTGAAGTTAATTAGAGCTTATTGATTCTCAGTTAATTCATAATAAGATAACATAAGACTAAGAAAATAACATTTTTTAAAAGGCTATATTTAATTGTAGCAAAACAAACAGTATCTTTATGCAGCTTATATAATTCACGATGACTATCTTCTTTGCTTACTTATTTGTTGGTGTGAACTGCGATGTATGATTAGATTTGAAGTGGGAAAGTAATCTACAGGAGGTCAAGGTTTACACCTGGGGGCTCTTCTCATCCCCTTGGCCTGATGGGAGCACCCTTATCGCACTCTCCACGAGACCAGCACCTTCTCCATTCTCAACTCAGCTTAAGTGTCTCGTCCCCTCACCACCACGCCAGTTATTTTTCCATCACAGAAAGCTTATTCTTTCCCCATCACAGAAAGCTTATTCTTTTCCCTCATACCACTTACCTCAATGCGAATTATACCTATACTTGTTTGATTAATTTATGTATTTATCGTCTATCTCCTCCCCAAGACTCTAACCTCCCAGACGACAAGGACCATGAGTGTCTTGTTCAGTGCTGTATCCTCAGCACCAAGCATAATACCTAGCACACAGTAGGTGCCACTTTTTAAATAAATAAGCCAACCAAGTGATCACTTTACATGGGCTTCCATTTATGATAAAAACTGACAAAAATGGCTATTTGTAAAATGAGACATCTGAATAAAAATACTTCTACATGCCGGTGTGAGGAATAGAAATGTGAGACTTACAAAGCCACGGGCCTTTTACGTGCCACTGCTGTCCCCAGCCTTCAACTGCTTCACCAGAGCACATTTTCGTTCACCATTTACCCTGATACACATTATTTCCACCAGCTAAACTCACTCCCTAAAAAACCTCCTCAAATCACAGAGTTCCATTAGTTACTTAAAAACACAGAAGGCTTGAGGAGTATCTCACTATTAAAAACAGAATTTTCTAATAGCCAGATGTAGTTAAAAACTAAAATTTCCCCATTATCTTTCCATTTATTGGCCAGAGACAGCTAACAAAAATTAGGGACAAAACAGAAGACCTGGGATGCAGAGGCACGTTGACAGGAAGCAAAGTTCCTAGGATGGGACCAAGCCTGGTTACGGAAAGTCTAAAGGTTGCAGTACCCCATCTTTAAAGCCTTGCTGATGCCCAGTGATTTTCCAAATTTTAATAAAGAACACGTACTAGCCAGACTGCGTTAAACTCTTCCCAAAGAGATCCACTGAAATAGTCTTACCTCCGTTTCTGTGAGAAGTATTTTTAGTCTTGTCAAATCTTTTGTTACCATCCCATTCTGAAACGGCAAATGAAAAATGGAAAAACCAAGTAGTGTATTAGTTCTTTACTATGGGGACTTAACTCTTCAGCTGTTTCTAAGGTTCATCTGTAAAAAGAAAACTCATCTCCCATCCTCATTACCATTACCATCATTGAGGTGATGATAAAGCTAACCACCTATGCGCAAAGTTAAAAAGATTAACAGGACAAAAGATACAGTGTGCCCTAAAACACTGTATTCACCTTGCCTAAGAATTTAAGATTAATTCAATAAAATATTCACAAAGGGTATCACTGAAGAGCAAGATAGAGTAAGTAAAGAAAAAAATAAACCTCAACTTTTTTTTTAACCTCAACTTTTTAAAACTCCTTTTTCCTAAAACTAATAGGCTAGATTCACAAAATGGTGAACTCAGTTACTTATGACTCAGATTCACATACAATGATCACACTACTTAAAGATGGTTCATTAACAAAGCTGCTGAAGGAAAATACATAAAACATTCACTCTTCTGAAATTCAAATTTCACTTGAGATTTGAAAGCAAATTGCTTCTTCCTAATTTTAAATTTAAAAATCTACAAACAATAAATGCTGGAGAAGGTGTGGAGAAAAGGGAACCCTCCTACACTGTTGGTGGGAATGTAAGTTGATACAGCCACTATGGAGAACAGTATGGAGGTTCCTTAAAAAACTAAGAATAGAACTACCATATGACCCACCAATCCCACTCCTGGGCATATACCCTGAGAAAACCATAATTCAGAAAGAGTCATGTACCACAATGTTAATTGCAGCACTGTTTACAATAGCCAGGTCATGGAAGCAACCTAAATGTCCATCAACAGATGAATGGATAAAGAAGATGTGGTACATATATACAATGGAATATTACTCCGACATTAAAAGGAATGAAACTGGGTCATTTGTAGAGATGTGGATGGACCTAGAGACTGTCATACAGAGTGAAGTAAGTCAGAAAGAGAAAAACAAATACCATATATTAATGCATATATGTGGAATCGAGAAAAGTGGTACAGATGAACCTATCTGCAAAGCAGAAATAGAGACACAGACGTAGAGAACAAACGTATGGACACCAAGGGGGGAAAGGGGGGCTGGGATGAATTGGGAGATTAGGACTGACATGTATACACTGCTGTGTATGGAACAGATAACTAGTTGAGAGCCTGCTGTACAGCTCTGTGGTGACTACTACACTATGCTCTGTGGTGACCTAGATGGGAGGGAAATCCAGAAGTTGGGGTCAGGGGGGAATATGTGTGGCTATTTCACTTCGCTGTACAGCAGAAACTAGCACAACACTGTGAAGCAATTATACCTCAATAAATTAAAAAATAATAAAATAAAATAAGTAAAAATCCAACAGGTAAAACTGTGTAATATGCTTAACTTATATAGAAAAGTTCCTTAAGGATAGAATTATCTAAATAATAAAGAAGAGAGCTATTCTTTATCATCTATTTAGAACTAAATACCCATACAATTCTGCTATATTAATAACACATCTTAGCTTTTATATTCATTTGTTAAAATGGTGACATCCAAAAATACTGTTAAACCAACTGAACAATTCACAGCAAAATAATTCCTTAGAAAATAACTAAATTACCCTCTGAGACGGGTCGTTACATTACACTCAACAATATACAAAGTACTTTCCTAATTTCCATTTTTTTTTTACCAAATATATATTTATTTGCAGTGAAAACACAACTTTGCTCCTGCTTTCCACAATTTATGTTAATTCAGAATAAAAGTATAGAGAATTCATGCTGTATAACAAAGTATACATATATTTTCTTGCTTTCACTGTTTTTCATTATGATTCCTGAAAAATATCAGCCAATGCTGTAACAGTTACCAACTGGTAAAAAAAAAGTTATAATATCTCTTTTGTTCCAATTTCTATAGATTGCCAACTCTAAAGTACAAAAAAAGTAGTCTTTCAATTATCTCATCCAAAAACAGACAAAAACTCTCAAAAATTATATACTACATACAAACATTTATCCCAAAGTCTGAAAAGAATTAGATAACTCCATCAGAGCAGTCATGAATATTAACTTACACATATGACATCTTCAGAAACAACAGTAATTATTACTTAGTTTAGATAAACTTAAGCATTTTATAAAATAAATTGTTGAATTTAAGAACCCTATAAGATCATATGTCCACAGGAGCATTTTAAAACTCAAAAATATTTCCAGGTTCTGTTAAATTATACCTTTAAAGAAAATCATTTATTTATTCTATACTTTCAAAGCTTAAAAAATATCTCCAATTCTTATATATATTATCACAAACTACAAGAATCCAATGATTAAACATCAGTTTGTTGAAGAGAAATAAGCATCTCAAGATACTTACAAACTTTGATTTCTGACAGAACCTAGAGGAACGTAGGTAATACACCTAAGGAGTCAAATGGATGAATCCGTTTTCAGACATTCAAATTTAGAACTCATCAACATACCAGGGACTCTCCTGTCAGTGACTTGGCAAGAATGCTGGATACAAGTTGGAGCTTTCCTTTAAGCTGCATGCAGCAAAGTACTGCTTGAAAGGTACCATCTCCCTTGGCCAGTCCTTCTCCCAGCACTGTCATGAAAGAACAGCCATCATTAACCGCGTAACATTCGATACACATTTTTCTCAATTTTATTATTAGCACACTATCCCAAGCATGACTTCTTTCATACTAAAAGAATAACTATAACTACTAGAGGAAGGCAGTGATGTTTCAGTTCTGTCCATGACATGCATAAAGCCAAGAAAAAAAATGGGACAATCAACATACCTAACCTACTACAGCCTATAGTCAGGTAGGATCACCACAAAATCATGAGGAGAATTAATCTTACAGCTCTCCAGTGAAAATACTGTTCAACCTATGATGTCTGGGTAAATGAGGGCTTTTAAACTGCAGAGATAGATATTCGCTGAATAAAGTTCTTGCATTTTTGACAAAGAGATCCAGTGCCATTAAAATGCATAAGAATAGAAACTGCAAACCTCAATATTTTGAAATTCCTAAGTAATTAAGAATTAGCTTTTATCAAAACCAGCAAGATTAACTAAGAACCCAATGGTCAAATGGCCAGAGAAAATGCTACCCAATTTGTCTGCAAGGGTTTACTGACTTAATTTAATACAATCACAAGGAGAACATATTTCTAACAATACAGAATATACTCATTTTTATGCCATGTCATTTGAGATGATTTCCCACAACTGCTAATGGTTCAACCAGTAAAACAATCTGTACCTTTCTCTTTACTGCTAAGTCCAAGCTTCTATTTTTAGTTTATACACACTTCAGCTTCCTTTGCAAAAAGATAATTTGCTGAAAGAAAATATTTTGGAAATTGCATTTTTTCTAATTATTTTCAAGGAAATGTTTTGTTTAAGTATCAATATAATATACTGCATTTAAAGTCAATTGGGTCCGTCCTTAATATATATATATATTTTTTTTAATAAATGTAATTATTTTATTTATTTATTTTTGGCTGCATTGGGTCTTCATTGCTGCCTGTGGGCTTTCTCTAGTTGCGGTGAGCAGGGGCTACTCTTCGTTGCGGTGCGCGGGCTTCTCATTGCGGTGGCTTCTCTTGTTGCAGAGCACGGGCTCTAGGCGCACGGGCTTCAGTAGTTGTGGCAAGCTGGCTCAGCAGTTGTGGCTCGCGGGCTCTAGAGCGCAGGCTCAGTAGTTGTGGCGCACGGGCTTAGCTGCTCCGCAGCATGTGGGATCTTCCCGGACCAGGGCTCGAACCCATGTCTCCTGCATTGGCAGGCGGATTCTTAACCACTGTGCCACCAGGGAATCCCTGTTCTTAATATATTTATTTTGGTTGTACTGAATATATCCTTCTGTTATATGGTTCAATTTTTTTATTACCCAAATAACATAACAAAAGAACACTAATAAAATTCTACACAGAAGTTCACCATAAACTCACCACTCAACCAAAAAACTGTTTTCACTTATTCATGTTCTCTTCAAATTCTGATCAATATTTACATAATTTTTACATGACTGTAACTGATATAACAGTTTATATCCTACTTTACTTCCCCTTGACATATTCAGTATTTTCCATATTACAGTGTTTATATTTATCATTTTATTAGCTATATAATGTTCCATCAAGTAGATACATCAATTTACTTAACTATTCCCTTGATCCAGAACAGTTCCAATTTTTAACTATTAAAAAGAACACTGTATGGGGCTTCCCTGGTGGCGCAGTGGTTGAGAGTCCGCCTGCCGATGCAGGGGACACGGGTTCCTGCCCCGGTCCGGGAAGATCCCACATGCTGCGGAGCGGCTGGGCCCGTGAGCCATGGCCGCTGGGCCTGCGTGTCCGGAGCCTGTGCTCCGCAACGGGAGAAGCCACAGCAGCCAGAGGCCCGCGTACCGCAAAAAAAAAAAAAACACAAAAAAGAACACTGTATTAAACATCTTTCTACATATATACTTTATTGAATCAGATTATTAAATTGAAAGTTGCAGTCTCTGTATCCAAGAAGGTTTTATTCAATTACTTTCAGTTTAGACCAACCTGCTGTCACAGCATCCATGTTACAGATCACTTATCTCCTCAACTGACAATTCCAATACATGAATAACAACAACGGAGCATCCTTAAGAATGTCTTGAGCAACTCAGAAAATTCCACAGTAAGCCCACATCTCCCCCCAGATCTTACTATTCCTGAAACTACTTAAATATGACCTTCGGCAAAAGTCGTTTTATCTCTCTGGTCCTCAGTGTGGTCATCTGTAGAACTGCAAGATGAAAAAATGTGCTGCAAGGATCAAATAATATAATGCGAGCATTAATAAAACGCTCTGAAGAAACATGACAGTCCTACCAAGGTCTGGATCACTCACATTCGCTAAGCCTGTTTCCTCCCCCGTAAAATGGAGGTGACAGTAGCTACCTAATAAGGTTGTGGTAAAGACTAACTGTGTTAATTATATGAAGTATCTAGCACAGTCTCCTCAAGAGTTCCCTAGATGTTACGTTCCCCTCTAAAAATTATAAAATAGTATTAAGAACTGTTGAGGAACTAGCCTAGTTCCTTTTCAGTAATTGGGATATTAAGAAACTAGTTGTCCAGAGCTGAAGAATGTCTCAGGGAAATGAAAAAAACGTAAGAATATTTCAATCTCAGATGACTATGTCATGTTTAAAGAGTATTAAATGACATGATATTTTACAAGCACTTTGCAGAGATCTTTGGTTTTGCACAAGGTATATGCTGAATTTTATTTTGCAAAAGTTCTTCCATTACACTGATGTCTAAATGTCTCCAGATTTGTCAAAATTATGTTTCCCTTTCTTCTCTCTAAACATTTTAGACAAGAAACACTACTGATGTACTTTCTTCTAACGGCTGTCTTTAAATGCAATTCAGTTTATGTCTTGTAGGATCCCACATGAAGAACTATGGCAAAGAAACAGTCAACTACTATAGATAAAAAGCTATCCTGCTATGGTGTCATATGATAAAATCAAATTGCAGTGCTGCCAATCTGGTCCTGTATTACCTTTAACATCTTGAAAAAGCTTGAAAGAAAACAAAGTATGGCCTAGTGTATTCTTAAACTTGCCTCAGCTATAATAATTGAACTTGCCAAAAGAGATGACATTAAAACATAACCTAATCTTGGGCAACTGTAAAAAAGTTATGATTCCTTACAAATAAATTCTCTTCCCCCAACTATCTGTGAAATTCTACAGTGAGCACATAACTCCTTCCTTCCCCTGGGAGTTACAAAGGGAAAATCTGAACGCCTTAGTTGCGTTGCTAAATTCAAGTCTCTATCCCTTCTCATCCTTAAGTTTTTGTAAGATTTTCTAACACTTGAAATATGTCTTACTTGGAATGTTTTGGACCAGAATATGACTAATCTTAAAGGAGTACTCATTCAACTGTTTCAACAAAAACAGCTTCTGTAAGTGTTTGACAGCCCCTGGCTACCAAAAGGAGAGGATCAACAATTAAAATGTAATTCCCCTTGCCTGTAAAGAATTACCTGCAATGAGAAAGATAATTTAAAACAAGCTTAAAGTTCAGTAAATGCTGAATATTAGTCTGTATTTTTTCAGTAACATGACCATAAAAGGGTATTTTTCTTATCAAGTCCTTAGTTATTTCTAAAGCCTTTTATTGAAGAGCATAGCCTAATCAAGGTAGCATTTTTCCAAATTTTTTGAAAGAAATTTTAAAATTACCATTAAACTAAATCCTTGAGTCATTAATAAAGTGAAGATATTCACCACTTGGAAATAATCACATTCTCAGAACCAACACATCAGGAACTGAATCAAAAATGAAATATATTCATTTAATAAATATATAAAACAAATTTATAATTTATAAATAAATTCCTTTCCTAAATATCAGCCATTTAATTTTTGGGCAATAAACTTATTGCCAAACATCTATTGGGGTGGGGTTAGGGGAGGAGTTTATAAACAGACTCCAAACAGCAGAAGGCCTAAGTCAGGTTAAAATGTCCACTTGTAACAAGTAACAAGAAGTATAAGGTAAACCAGAATAAGAACTCTGTGGCAAATCTCTCACCTGGGTCCATTTCTCCAAATAGTTTTTTTTTTCCACCATGCTTCTCCTCTGTCTCAACCCTTTTTCCCCTTGCCCTCTCTTTACTTCCAATTGTAATACATAATACTTTAAGACATGCGGACCACAGCTTTTGCGGCATTTTATGTCCTTCCTACCAAGGTCTTTTGCAGATATAATCTTTCCTTTATAAGACGCTTTTGGAAAATGAAAAGCCTTAACAGTATTCAATCTCAGGTATCACACAGACCTCTTCTGAATATTTCATCTCCAGATTTAAATACTATACTCTCTCTCTCATTCTCTCTCTTTTCTTTTTCCCCAAATCCCTGCTACCTTGCTCTCTGCTCCTTCCAGTATTCAGTCCTTAACCTGGTCACAAAAATCTCTGCATCTCTTTTACAGCCCTCTTGTGTGTGCCATAAACTTTGAAGCTGAGACCTTATTGTATATTTTTGGAAGTACTCTTTCCTTCAACTGCAGCTCAGAGTAAAGGCTCTTGGACTCCTGAGTAGCCTGTTGTACTGTGTGTGCATTAGAAAGAGAGAGAGAGAGAGAGAGAGAGAGGGAGAGCATGCTGCTTGCCGAGCCTTCAGCCTCCTCGTTATAAAGAACCCTAATTTCCAAGATGCATTTGCTGTATCATTACAGGAAAGTTAATCTCTGTTAACTGTTCAAAAACTGGAAGAAGGGGGCTTCCCTGGTGGTGCGGTGGTTAAGAATCCACCTGCCAACACAGGGGACACGGGTTTGAGCCCTGGTCCAGGAAGATCCCACATGCCGCGGAGCAACTGAGCCCGTGTGCCACAACTGCTGAAGCCCGCGTGCCTGGCGCCTGTGCTCCCCCACGGGAGAAGCCTCCACAGTGAGAGGCCCGTGCACACAACGAAGAGTTAACCCCTGCTCGATGCAACTGGAGAAAGCCTGAGTGCAGCAGCCAAGACCCAATGCAGCTATAAATAAATAAGTAAATAAAATTTATAAAAAACTGGAAGTTGTTTCTATTTTAAAAAGTCAACTTAACTGTATTTTTTTTATCTTAAAACTCTTTCAGTGCCTTTATGTCAACGTCAGAAGTCAACGTCTTTCTATGTCCGTTGTAAGCACTCAGAGGAAATCCTCTGCTGAGGCACTCCCTTACTTCACTGTTTCCACAGTTGATTTGCTTGCTTTTGAAAAAAATAATTTGCTTACTGAGAAGAACTGACATTTGGCTCCTCTTCTGACTATTTTCTTTGCACTATGTGAGAGGGCTATGTTTTCAGGTGTTCACAATAATCTTAATTTCAGCGTTGTCATCCTGCCCGTCAGTGTCCGTCCGTCCCCCCCACCCCCCCCGCCCCGCTTTGGTATAGTTTTTATTGAGATTTTACAAGGCAAGGTACCACTCATTTTAAATCTTCTCTTTTTATGGTATACATATAATTTGAGCTAATATAAAATTAATGCTAGTATTTATTCTATGAGTGAAAAACAACATGAAATACATTTATAATGTCACTCATGACTATAACTGACACCCTGCATAAATAAGAAAAGGTCTAGAACAGACAGTCATACAACCATGGTGAGGCTCTTGCAACTGAGTTCAAAGGGTGTAGTTCAAAGACTATTGCTTACTTAAATATCTACTCATACAAAAGAGAGTCTGGGGCTTCCCTGGTGGCGCAGTGGTTGAGAGTCCGCCTGCCGATGCAGGGGATGCGGGTTCGTGCCCAGGTCTGGGAAGATCCCGCATGCCGCGGAGCGGCTGGGCCCGTGAGTCATGGCCGCTGAGCCTGCGCATCCGGAGCCTGTGCTCCACAACGGGAGAGGCCACAACAGTGAGAGGCCCGCGTACAGCAAAACAAAAAAAAAAAGGGAGTCTGCACACTCAGAGGATGGTCTCCAACTTAACTTAAATTTTAAAAAAACACTTTCCTGATTTATATTCTATCCCTAACAACTTACATATAAGAAATTTACTTAAAACAGTTAATAGGCATTATGGGGAAATGAAGAGTGGAAGTTAAGGTCCTATTCCAGAAAGCCTTAGGTTCCTGCTGAAGAACAAACTGTGGTACAGCCATGCTGTGGAATACTACTCAGCCATAAAAATGGATGAACTACTGATACACACAAAAACTTGGATGGGTCTCAAACACATGGTGAGAGAAAAAAAGTCATCCTTAAAAAGATCACGTACAATATGGTTCCATTATGTGGTATTTTCAAAATGACAAAATTATGGAGGTGGAGAACAGATTAGTGGCTGCCAGGGGTTACACAGGGAGGGAAGACAGTGAGTGTAACTGTGAAGGGTAGCACAAGAGAGATCTTCACTGTGATGGAACTCTTCTGCATCAGGACTGTGCTGGTGGTTACCTGAATCTACACATAATAAAATGAAATAGAATTACACATATTCATTGAACCAATGTCAACCTCCTGGTTTTGATACTGTACTACAGTTATGCAAGATGTAACCAGTGGGGGGAAAGGTACATGGGATCACTCTGTACTATATTCGCAACTTCCTGTGAATCCATAATTATTTCAAAGTAAAAAGTTTTTTTTTAATTCCTGTTGGAGAAATGAAGCTTATATATATGAAATTTTTTAAATAGTTACCACAAGTGGATCTAAAGAACAAGTAATTAAGAAATATTATTGAACTGCATCCCTATTTAACATTCTGGTCAACAGGAAAAACTGGATGGACTAGAGGCTTAAAGATCCAAACTCCTGTCCCGCTCCACTATCGTCTACGTGATCCGGAGCCTCAGTGTTTTTCATTTCTAGAATATAAAATACCCATTTGCCTTTTTCCCCCCAGGTTTACTACACTCAATAGAATAATGTCTGTAAAACCCTAAAGAATAAATAGGTTGTACCTTAGGATAAAGAGAAGGAGCATGGCCTTTCAGATCACAAAGACCTCACTTCAAAACCACAGCTCCACTCTGGACTGTCTCTATGCTCTTAGGCAAGTTACTTAATCTCACAAAATCTGTTTCCTCACCCATAAAGCTGGAATAATATTACAGTGTGATTAAACAAAATACTTCAGAGGGTCTTACTCAGAAATAATTCTGAATAAGTATTGTTACCCCTATTAATTATTTTTCCAAAACATTTTTAATTACCATAAAATATAAAATCTATTTAATCAAAACTCTTCAGAGAAGGAAAGTATAGAAGGTTCAATCAATCATGTATCAATTTGCCTTTTGTAATACAGTCAGCATCTATTTAACAGGGCTTTTTGGTTACTGAATCACTTACTTCACAGGGCAAGTTATCAACATAATAAATATCAATTGATGGCCCAAACTCCTTTGTTTACATTAATTTCTTAAATTAATGACACTCTCACCTAGGGTTTAAAAATCTTGCAGCCTAAAAAGAATAAAATAAAAATCTTGCAGCCTTATGGAAAGTATTCATTGATGTTATAATGACTGAGTTTGATCTACACAGTACATGTAGCACAAAACTCTTAGTTGATCAGACTATCGTTTGATTTCACCTTCTCCATTTACCTCATTCCCTTTTGTTAGTGTAAAAAAAAAAGTGAGTTTCCTATATGATGAATATTTCAGAGGAAGAAAAAGAATCCTTATGTTATGAAAGTTTTCCTGTTACGCCAAATACAGCGTATGTTCAGATAATGAAAACAGACTTGACCGCCTCACTTACTCAGTGGTCACTGGCTTGACAACCCTCACTATCCAGAACACAACACCAAACTCAGAACTAAACTCCATGAACTTAAAGTCTGTGTAGCTTATTTTCAGGATGCCCTTGAGTCCTCACTCAGAACCTATTTCTTATTTAAGTAGAATTCCAACTATTAAATCTTATGACTCTGATTAGTTCCTGGCTTAAACAAATCAGCCTTAAAAAAAAACATTTTGGGAACAACCAGGTAAATCTGATTATGGACTGGTTTTGGATATTAGGGAATTATGGCCATTTTTATTAGATTAATCATAATATTGTGGTTATACAGTTATGACCTTATTTTTTATTAGAGATGCATACTAAAGTATTTAGGAGTAAATATCATGATGTCTATAATTATTTTTAAATAGTTCAGAAAAAAATTAATGAAGTAAATATGGCAGAAGGTTACAACCTAAGTTTCGAGACTATGAATGTTTATTATACTCTTTCTCCTAGTTTCCTGTATGTTTTAAATTTTTCATAATAAAAAATGTTTCAATGTTTTTTAACTCCATGACAAAGATTGCCTGTCTGGTTTCCTATCCCTGCCTAAGAAAGTGAAATCAGGGTCAGAAGCAGCAAGTGGAGCAGAGGGGGAGGGTAGCTGCAATGAGGCATGTTGAGAGTTGTAAGGAATGCAAACTGATAGCCTGACAGTGAGGGAGCAGACACCAGGATGATACTCTAGTACATAAAATTCAAACAAAGCTCTGGGGCCTTTAAGGCAGGAGCTATTTGGGCTATCTAGCGTTACAAACCAATATAATAATTAACAGAGATTGAGATTCTCGTGTTGCTTTTTATTACTGACTGCTTAACTGTGGTATTTTATTACCTTATATAAAAATAAGCTTGCTGTACACTTGAAACTAATACTGTAAATCAACTGTATTTCAATTAAAAAAAACACAAGTTACCAAAAGGTGAAAAGAAAAAAAAATTACATGTACATAATATAAAAGCAGAACTCTACAATTAGCAATATACACATGTAAACTTTGCCAATATTCCCAAATGTCTATTTCAAACGACAAAGTTTATATACATTAAATAAGCACTTCCATGTTCTTACTTATCACATAAATGGTAACAAGGAATGCACAGAGTGTAATCAATGAACTCTTATTGCAAGCTAACCGATTTTCTGCTTTTCCACACAGTATTGCAATGAAAACCATTCCACATACAATTTCTTCCTTCTTTTGGAATATTTACTTGGGACAGTATCCCAGAACTAAGATTAGTGGGTCAAAGGAACGAACATGTTACCAAGCCATATTCCGCTTCATACTCTACCACACCACAAGCATACACTCATTTCACTGCAACCTTATCTTAGGCATTGGTTAAACTTTTCTCCCCACATTACAGAGACATAATCAGTATCCAAAAACTGCACGTAATTGATGTATACAGTCCGGTGAGTGTGGACATACGTATACATTCATGTTACGATGATCACAATCCAGGTAACAGGCTTATCCTTCATCCCCAAGGTTTCCTGGTTAAGCTTTTATTGTGGTAATTCAGCAGCTGTAAAATAGTATCTAACTTGAAAACGCTAATAAAACAATTAACAAAAAACGCAGCGTTTTTCCTTATGTTCCTTCACCCACAGCGTTTACCCTTCGACAACTCTTCACAAGTCAGTTACTCTTCTGGGACTTTGTGTGTCTCCAAATGAAAAGCATCAACCTCCCTAGTACTCATGGAACATTAAAGCAAGAGGGGCCACTTCTCGCACACAAGACTGTCACAACGTCAAGACTGAGAGGTTCCAGTTAGTGAGCTCACAGGAAACAGGCATTCAAGTGTATTTTAACCCAGACACCCAACTTTTAAAAATCCTTAACCCAGATATCTAACTTTTAAGACTACCATAAAGAAACAAAGGCAACAGTAAGAAAGAATATATGTTTATTACAGGATGAACTATAACAAACTAGAAACCTAGAACCACCTGAATGCCCGTCAATATGGGAATAGCTGAATAAATTACGGCACATCTATGCCATGGAATATTCAGCAGGAATTGGAGCTGATGTATTATTAACATAGTAAGATGTCCATAATCTATTGTTACAGAAGAAAGCAAGAAACTGTGTGATGATCACATAATTCTTTTTTAATTTTTAAAGGAAAACCCTACCTATGTATTATAAGCATTTGTGCTTATCACTACAGAGAAAGGTGAAGAAGATGCAGCAAACTGATAACATGGTTCCTTCAGATCGGGGAGAAGGGGAAGTGGGTCCCTTCTTCATACTCCTCTATATTATCTGACTTATTATCTGGCTTGTTGGTAACTTTTAAATGTCCACAGATAGTAAAGATTTTTTTAGTGGAAGATGGTACTAGATATCTCTCATGCCAATTAACTCCCAAAGTATACAATCCTATGAAGCAAGGTTTACAAAGAGGTCACTGAATCTTTAATGAATGGTTAAATTATGTCCAATATGCCCCAGGAGTAGATAAGATGGTTTTGTAAGGTTAACAACAAAGAGAGCTAATACTTTTAAGAGTTTTGACACAAAGGAGCAAATAGGAAAAAAAACTTTAACTTATGTTAGACACCTCAGCCCCCCAACCCCAATCTGGATAATTGAAACATTATATTATCCAAATCACTGAGCTGTGCCACACTCCCACCAAGAGTGTGAGAGAATGTACCCGGAACCCTCCTCCCACTCACTTCTAGACTCATTCTAGTGAACTGGCAGCAATCTCCAAGAAAAGGATCCCTAGTCTATGAGTACCCAAAGAGCACGGATCTTACTAATCAATTTCCTGCCCAAAAGAAAACAGGAAAAAGCACTAAAGAGCATTCTAGCCAGTCTCTGCTCTCTAAGGGAAATCTTCTAATGAAGGGGAAAAGAACATTTTAGGAGGCAGAGGCCCAGCTTTTCAATTTATCCAAGCTTAACGTTTTAATCAATGTGTGTTATGTGCTACAGTTCTTAAAATATGGCTCTTTATTGACTGAAAATACTCACACAAACTTTAAAAGGGCATTATCAATGTTCCCAAGGGAGTGACAGCAATGCCAACACTCGTGATTAGGAACAATGTTCATGTGTGCACCCATCATAGCAGGAAAGTCGCCATCCAAATTAGTCACTCAGCACCACCATGAGGTGGGTTTTTTAAATATTATAATCACTTTTGAAATTAGCATATAAAAAAAACAAATCTTAAACACTGCTCAATTAAATAATTCAAAATCTTCACAGCAGAAAAGAATCCTGCTTTTAAACGTACCATGCCTACAATCTTCATCAGCTTGCCCATAGTTTTTCTGCAAAATAAAAGATACAAGATAAAGTTAAGTAGTTCAAGGGCTGCTTAAAACAGATTTTATCAAAAAGCTCAGCTTTGTTTCAAAGTTTAATCACTAATGTTGCAAATTTAATATGCACAGAGTAAAGCTACCTCTGGCCAAGGTTTACACAACATTCTACAAACAGACATTACAGTACACTTCCCTAGGCCATTTATTCACACTCCTCCCCTCGCCCTCTCCAACCTCAAGCCACCAGAAATCTCTTCCTCATCCTCACTCTCAGCTAATGACTTCACTGAGTAAACTGCAGCCCTGAGAAGAGACTTTCCACGGATGGCCACTACCATGGCTGCCCGCTTCCCGGCACACTGTGCCTTCCACCTGTTACCAGGTGAGCCATCGCTGTTCCTTCCTAAAGCCTGTGCAGATCTGTTCCAGGGCCTACTCAAGAACAGCGCTCCAGCAAGCTTCTTCTATTTCTCCTACATCATTAATTTTTTGTTTTCTAACGGTTCAGTCCTAGAAACAAACATGCTCTTATTTCCCTCAACTGAAAAGATCCTTCTCTTCACTTCACTTCTCCCACCAGCTACCATTCCATTTTTTTGTGCTTCAGTGGGGCAAACTCCTCAAGAATTGTCTGTATCATGTATTTCAATTCCCTTCCCGCTGACTTTCTCTTAAACTCTCTTTTATTAGGCTTTCACCCACCACTCCATGGAAGCTGCTCTCATGGAGGTCACCAGTGACTGCCAGTGGATCCAGTTAGATACACTTACATGTACCCATTTAGACACACTGTCATTTCTCAGTCAATTCTCAATCCTCACGACTCCGCCCACAGCAACCGACACTGAACCTTCCCTCCTTTGGACACAGGCCTTCTTTGATTGGTTCCTACGACATCTTACTCTCTTAGTTTTCCTTAACCTCACGGGCTGCTTTTCAGGATGCTTTGCTTCTCCTCCCAACCTCTTAAACTAGTGCCACAAGACTAAGTCCTCAGCCCGCCCCTTCTCTCTACCTGTACTCATTCCCCTGCTGATCTGACCCAGGTCTAAGACTTTATATATCATCTACAGGCCACAGACTCTCCAATCAACATCTTTAGCCCAGACCTCTCTCCCAAACTCCAGACCTGCATTTCCAACTGCTTATTCAACATCTCCAGCTGGATATCTAAACGTCATCTCAATCAGTATGTCCAAAATGAACTCTTTCCCATCTCCCATCTCAATCAGTATGTCCAAAATGAACTCTTTCCCATCTCCCATTTCCCCACCTACAGCCCTCTCATCTCAGTGTAAGGAAACTCCACGCTTCCAATTGCTCAGACAAAAAAAGGGCAAAGTAAGTAAACTATGCCTGCTCCATATCTCTCACTCCCTGCCTTCAGTACATTAGGACATCTACTTCGTTCTATCTTCAGATTGTAACCAGAACAAACCACTTCTCACCATCTCCACTGCTAGCATTTTGATCTGAGCCACTTCACCGCTGGCCTAGATTATTCTAACAGCTTCCAAACTAGTCTCCCTGCATCTGCTCTTATTCTTTTACAGTCTATTCTCAACACAAAGGCCAAATAACTCCTATTAAAGCAGACCATGCCACTCCTCTGCTCAAAATCCCAGCACAGTGTCCCATCTCAAGTAGAGCAGACACCAGCCCTTACAGTGGCCTGAAGGGTCCCACAGGATCTAGCCCTGTTGCACTCTCCCCCTTGGGCACGTTACTCCAGCACAAGGGCCTCCCAACTGTTCCTCAGACGTGGAAGGCATGCTTCCGCCTCGGGAATTCCGCACTGACTGTTCCCTCTGCCTGTAACGATCTTCTTCCAGATTTCAACATGGCTCACTTCCTTACCTCCTTCCTATCACCTTATCATGAGGCCCATCTTAACCCAATTTAAAACTGCAACCCTAACCCTAACCCTAGTAACCCTCTATTCTACTTTTTTTTCCATGCAGACTGTTACCTTCTAACAATCTAAAGTGTTTACCTATTTATAATGCCTATGGTTTATTGTCTGCCCCCCCCACTAGAAAAAGTACTATGAAGGAGGGATCTTTCTCTTTCTCTTTCACCAACGTATAGCAGATACCTAGAACAGCGTAAACATTCGTTGAATTGAGTGAATAATATTGGTTGAAATATTTGTTGAATGGAGTGAATAATCCAAAATGCTATATGATAGTAATACTTTCAAGGCTTAAAAACACAGTTACTTGCCATCAAAGATATTCAGCAATCACTAGCCACTTCACTCATGTCCTCAGCCCAGAATGTGGTGATTTGTAGCAGCAGTGATCAGCAAGAGTCCCACTCACAGAAAACAGCCATTTTACATGGTTCAGCACTGGCTCATTGACAGTGTTTACTCACCAGCTGCAAAAAGGAGGCGATTCTGTAAAGAAGACTCTCGATTTTGATGCTTTCTATCTCCAGTGGACACGGCCCTGTGAAGTCAGCCATGGAGTACTGGCCAAGAGAAAGGAGGGCCTCTGTGCAGTGCTTGAGGGTCATTTCATAGTCCTGTCTCTTAAGTGATTCACACGCTTGTTCACATGACTTCTCAGCTCTTCTGTCTTCCATGACTCAGGGACAAAAATCCTAAAGACAGAGAGAAAGAACAAATCAGAAAAGGTTTTAAAAAGTTAATAATTATCAATTCTAGCCCCATTCCTAACTCAACTGGCCCAACTAGCTATCTGAATAGTTACTCTCAAGCAGCCTTTTGATCAAGGTCAGAGCTGAGGAGCAACTACTGACGCTACAAACTCTATGCTTCTCCTTTCTATTTTATGAAGTCTTCACTAAAATTCAAGCAAAATATCAACCGTAAGTCAGGATCATGCCAACAATACATCAAATTTATAAATGAAACATGATGCTGAATATTACAAAGTGTAATAAGCCATGAAGGCGTCTCTTTTTTTTTAAAACCAGAAGGTACAAAAATGTTTCCTATCCCAGCCTCCTATTTTCGGTCTTATAATTCTGTAACTGAGACTGCAGAGAATCAAAGTCCATACCATGTAGGATTTTTCCCACCAGTACAAAACACTGGCTCAAGGGCAAGTTTGAACTGGCTATTAATTCAGTTCAGCAAACATTTCCTGAGGCCAGGCCCTGTGTTAGCAGCACTAAACTCAATGAGGAAGCACGTCATCACTCCTTTCGAGAAACTCAGATTCTAGCAAGACAGGCAAAGCACAAGTGAAAAATAACGAGAAATACCTTCCATCTGCCGAAAGGCATGAGCTGGCCTCAGAAGAAGAACACAAGGTCACTGTGCAGAGATGACAGGAGAGCACAGGGGAGCTTCTCAGAGAGAATATGCATGAGAAACCACCGCGGCAGAGAAAGCACACGATACACTCCACGTGTGTCAGAGAAGGAGGGAGAGGAGCTAAGAATGCCCTCCAATGCCACAAGAAGTGAGGGCTTTATTCCATAGCAATAGAGCATGATGGGAGGTGTTTAAATAAAGAAGGAACCTATCGGGCAGTCCAGTGGTTGGGACTCCGCGCTTCCATGGCAGAAATGGGCAGGGGGAGCGTTTGATCCCTGGTTGGGGAACTAAGATCCCGCAGGCAGCATGGTGCGGTCAAAAAAAAAAAGAAAAAAGAAGGAACCTATCATGTAGAAGTCCTGTGAACAACTGGTGAGAAGCAGGCATTGCCATTAATAACAGACCACTAAGCAGTCCAAGTAATAGAGATTGAGAATTCAAGCGCAGCCTCTCCTGAGCTCTATCACTCATAATGCAGGGAGCAGAAAACCTGGGCAAAGAAGACCTAAAACCCTTGGACCTGAGAGTCACAACACTGCTTCGGAGGATCACCCTTGCTGACCTCTTATCACCATCTCTGTCGGGATGGAGACTGCTCTTCTTGCCTGTTCCCACCCTCGCTCACTCTCCCCACTTTCTACCTTACCAAATGGCCCCAAGGTACAGGTCTCCTCCATCTTTCCAAAGCTCCATTTATGCCACTTCGCTTTTAAGAAGGACCCACGTTAGTGCCTGTTTTCCTAACCAAAAGAAATCCAAAGAGGATATCTATTTTTACAAAAAAGGGGGGAAAGTGAAAACAGTGTTCGGCGTGTGTTTCGCAGCAGCCCTTACAGAGGCAATCCACACTGTGAGCTGCAAAAGTGGGTGCAAGGGGCACCGCCCAGCTCCTTCCCGGGAACCACACTCAGCACCTCAGCATCAAGCCACCATAGCTCTGAACTGTCACTGGACTTCTGTGCTTTAGCTCAATTTATTTTGTGCATCCGTTAGCAAGATGTGTCCTATGGTCACTGCTTCTTCGCTTTACGCCATGTCGGCTTATGGAAGGTTTCCTGGGAATGCTCTGCTTTCAGTCATTGGGGGAAACCCATACTTACTGTCCTCCCGCCTCCCTCCAGCCTGCATATCCACTCTCGGCCTGGCCTTTCCAGCTCTGAAAAGACAACCTGGCTCCGCCCTCTGCCGCCTATATACTGCAGTGAAAGATGAGGGGAGAAGCTGACAGGCAGACAAAAGGCAGCAGCAGTGAGTGAGGCCTGATGACAGACATCGGAAGAGTTCCAGGCCCCTTCAACTTTTGAGATGTTTTGTATAACAAAAAATGTAGAAACACCTAAGGGATGGGATGAGAAAGAGCTCAAAATGGATTTCAGTATTTGTCAGCGTTTGTTAAATATGGGTGGTACATACACGGGGTACAATGTAATATTCTCCACTTTTCTAAGTATGAAATTTTTATTAAAAAAAATACCAAAACACGGTTTTTAAAATTACAGGATATTTAAAATGTTTATACATTTGACAAGTTAACACAAAAAATGAAATCTAATTGTGTTATTCACAAGGTAATCCAACAAATATTTAGAGTATTGTATCCTCAGGCATTACATGGCCTCCCTTTAAACTTCCTCAGCTCTCCCTCAGTGGGCTATAATTCCCAGTTTACTTTAGGGGAACTTAAATATTTAAGTTATAGTTGGTGTTTATGTCCCTTATACAAACATGCATTAATTTGGGGAAATCAATTATCAAATAAACATCAAAAGCAATCATTTCTACATTACTAACGTGACTTTGCCCATTAGAGATCAGAATGGCATTACAAGATCATCAGTAACTTATTCTATAGGCCAGAGCTGATGCTATTGACATTTTGGGCTGAACAATTCTTTGTTGCGGAAGGCTGTCCTGTGCTTCATAAGATGTTTCAGCAGCATCCCGGCCTCTGACCACTAGGTGCCAGGAGCACGTCTCCTGACTTACAACAACTAAAGATGTCTATCTCCAGACATCAGCAAACGTCCCCTGGGGGGCAAAATCATTCCTGGTTGAGACCTACTGATATGAACAAGCATACAGTGTTTGCTTGCCCAATAACAGCAACAGAAGATGGATACATCCATGGATTCCAAAGGTCCTAGAATTAGCAAATCTCCTCTATAAAACTCCTAGCCCACATCTAGAAAGTATTACAAAAAGAAGGAAAATGAAACGAAAAACTAACAACACATGAGCTAAAATCTTTGCTAGGGAGAGAACACAGCACAGTGATCCAAAGCACAGACTTGGAGCCAGAGGACTTACATTCAGAACTCACCAGCTGTCACTCACCAACTGTGTCACTCACCAGCTGTGTGACCTGGAGCAAATGACTTAGCCTCAAGTATCTCAACTTGCTCACCTCTAAAATGGCAAGAAGACAACTAATACCTACCTCCTATGGTTATTTATTTTCACTTAAGAATTAAGTGAAATAATACGTGTAAAGTGCTTAAAAGAATGCCTGGCATACAGTGAGTGCTCAGTAAGTGTTAGTTAGCTATTGTTATTTCACTAAAATTCCATATTTTCAATTTATACAAAATGGAAATCACTTTACAGATTTCAACATACAACACTGTATTCATAGAAAATAAAATATCATGCTATGTAACTACTTTATCTACTTGACAGAGGAATTATTTTCACCCATTTTTCTCCATCTCGATAAAATAATAATGGTTATGATTATGCAATCATAATAATGATTATGCTCCCCAATAGCCATTGGAGAAACAAGTGTACTTGTACGTCGCTGACGAAGACAAGCTAACCCCTAAAACTGGCTCTGAGGGGAGATCACAAAGACTACCGTCAACATTAATCACCAAACATATTAGCCAGGGATATCTCAATAAAAGTAACACAGAAGTAGAGATTAGGGACAGAATTACTAACTCTGGGAGCTATGGGGGGAAGTGACTTAATTTCAAGAGTTAATGTCTCTGATATGGAGGCTCAGGTGCCCACCTCAGCACTGGATATGAAGATGCCTACCACAATTACGTTTGTTAATTAATCAGGTCCCAACAGTTCATTTCTAACTGCGGTCTCCCTGACCCTCACTGCAGGTACTTCTGTAGTGTAGCTCTCCATACAAGGCAGGTCTCTGGTAACTGTCTTCCCTGGTTCTTCAGAAAACAGCGTGACCTGGCTACACATACTCCTGAAGAAGTTCAAGTGCCTTCTTGAAAAACATAAAATAAAAACTGCCAGACGAGGTCAAAGAGAGATAATGTCTCAAGCCACGCTAAAATGGACTACAAAAAACACAGATCTAGAAACTACCTCTACACGAGGCCAGCTCCCAGACACACCTCACCATGTAGCCGACACTCTTGGCCAGGATACACGGATACACCCGTGTCTACAGCACGCGACCCTGCTACGTGGTGGACAGACACTGACCAAGCTGGGTCTTGTACAGCCTCTGCCACGGGGACAGAAAGGCCTGGAGAAGGGCGCTGAGTCGCTTGAACCCACCAGTGTGGGAAGAAGCACCACGTCCACCCATTGCGAGGGCCACCCCTATTTGCCTCGACTCTTTCTCTTCGTGTTAAAAATTATCCAAGTTTCACCAAAAGAATACACAACACTAACTTTCTGCAAACTCCTGCCCCTGTGGGGAACGGCATTCCTGGAGGATGTAACTTCACAGACAAAAAAGCTGGAATCAGTAACCAAGATTCTAATTCAAATCCATTAACCCCTGTGATCTGTTGCCGATCTACAAAAAGAGCCTAATAGCATATTAGTCGTTTGACCAGCCAGCGTCCATCCCTTTTTCTGGTGATAAAAGCCCACAAATTCCCTCAGAGTAGGTACCTCTCTCCGACTCTCAGTCGGCATGGCTCCAGTGGGGTCGACTCTGCCAAAGAGCCAGGGGTGCCATGTGACCAGAACTGGCCAATCCCAGTCTCACAGCCTCAAACAGCGATTGGCTCCAGGTCAGACATGTGACCCCATAAGAGCCAATGAGACATCATGAGACTTTTGCTGAGGCTTCTGGGAAAGAGACAGGCACTCTTTCTGGCTGAATCTAAACGCTGACAGGCTACAGGGGGTGAATATGCTACAGCCATTTTTGTAACATACAGCTCCTGCAACTGAAGTCCATACAAGGAAAGGCAGAGTTGACTCGTGGGGAGAACCTGAGTCCTGATGACTTTACTTGAGCCCTGAATCCAGCCAGCTGTGCCTGACTTCGCAGTTAGGTGAGCCTAACTCAAACTTCTTTCCAGCTTAAGCCAATTTAGGTTGGTATTTCAGGCAGCTGAAGCGAATTGATGTATATGTGTATATCTGATTAGTACCTCACAGGATGTGAAAAATGGAATGAACTGACAGTTGTCTTGTAAAACAGTGTATATACACATGATTATTAAAAACACTGGTCACAGGTATTGATTAATAATAAGTGCAAAGAGAAAAAAGTGGGCATGGGAGAGAAATGACTTACTGTGATACGTGGTTATTCCGACTCTTGAAAATATTCCAAAACATTTGTTTAAACAATTTTATCATAAAGCTATTTCAGCAATAATAATAAAAATAATAACAAGAGCCATTTGCTGAATGCCTACTGTGGGCCAGAGGCTGTTGAAATGACTATATTATGTAATCTGCTTGATTCCTCATAAACGACCTTACAAGGTGGATGTTATTATTATCATTCCCACTAACAGATAAGGAAGCTGAAGCACAGAGAAGTTAAGTTACTCACCCACAGTTACACTGTTAATAAAAGGCAGGATTCAAATGCAGACATTCTGATGCAACTCGTGCTTTTAGCCATGACACTGAATCTGAACCTACACTCAAAGTTCTCATGCTGTTCCAGTGAAGCAGAAACTCAAACTCAGGCACTCCCAAAAGCATCAAATGTGAATGTAATATTTTAACCCTGGAAGAGTCTTAAGGACTAATTCCTACATAGTTCTGCATTATGAAAGTATACATATTTAACCACATTAGTGATCATCATTTTTTTAAAAAGTGTGAAAACCCTCACAAACCTCAATCAATTGCATTCTTTGGTTAAACAGAAGTCCTAGGTGTTGCCAAGACTAAGGAGCATATTATATAGTACTACCTTGCCAGAAAATAACATTTGCACCTTCCACAAAGTCAACTTTATGAGAACATTCCCATCACTAAGTTACTTTTCACCACTTTTATAGAACAGAAACTTATTTTAAAATCTACCCATCTTAGTATAATATAAAAAAGAAAAAAATTTATGCATTGGACTTTCTCAAAATTAAACCTGTTTGCTCTTTGAAAGACACTATTATGTTAGAAGGATAGGAAGCCAAGCTAAAGACTGAGAAAAAACAACTGCAAATCACATACCTGAAAAAGGATTTGTATCCAAATATATAAAGAATTCTCAAAACTCAACAGTAAGAAAACAACCCAATTAAAAGCTAGGCAGGGCTTCCCTGGTGGCGCAGTGGTTGAGAGTCCGCCTGCCGATGCAGGGGACACGGGTTCGTGCCCCAGTCCGGGAAGATCCCACATGCTGCGGAGTGGCTGGGCCCGTGAGCCATGGCCGCTTGGCCTGCGTGTCCGGAGCCTGTGCTCCGCAACGGGAGAGGCCACAACAGTGAGAGGCCCGCGTACCGCAAAAAAAAAAAAAAAAAAGCTAGGCAAAACATTTTAACGGGCACTCCACTAAGAGGATCTAATGATGGCAAATAAGCACACGAAAAGATGTCCAATGGCATTAGTCATCAGAGAAATGCAAATTAAAACCATGATAAGATATTACCACATACCTATTAGAATGGCTAAATTAAAATCACTGATAGTATCAGTGATGTGGAATAGGGGGAATTCTCATACACTGCTGCTAGTGGGAGAATATAAAGTGGTGCAGACACTCTGGAAAAAGGGCTGACAGTTTCTTATAAAGTTAAAAATATACTCACTATATCACCCAGCAATCCCCTCTCCCCAGAGACAGCTACCCTAGAGACAGAGAAATGAAAACTATGTTTGCACAAAAGTCTGTACACAAATGTTTACAGCAGCTCTATACGTAACTGTTAAAAATTGGAAACAACCCTAATGTCCTTCAATGAGTGACAATGGAAAACTACTCAGTAATAAAAAGGAATAAACTTTCAATACATGCAATAACTTAGATGAATCTCAAAGACAGAGTAAAAGAACCCAGTCTCAAAAGCTTACATGTATGATTCCATTTATATGAAATTCTCAAAAAGACAAAACTATAGGAATGGAGAAAAGATCAGTGGTTGCAGAGGTTATAGGATGGGGACAGTTAACTATAACAGGACAGCATTAGGGAATTCTGGAGAGTGATATTATTATTCTGTATTCTGACTGTAGTGATGGCTGCACAAACTACAAGTGTGAAATTAACAGAATAAGAGAAAAAAGTTAGTTTTAGTGTATGATAATTTTAAGAATAAAATTTTTAAATTATTTTTAAAATATGAATCCCAATATCACAATGGACACGGTTTTTAAAAACTGGAAAGAGGGGCTTCCCTGGTGGCGCAGTGGTTGAGAGTCTGCCTGCCGATGGGGGGAACACGGGTTCGAGACCTGGTCTGGGAGGATCCCACATACCACAGGGCAACTGGGCCCGTGAGCCACAACTACTGAGCCTGCGCGTCTGGAGCCTGCGCTCCGCAACAAGAGAGGCCGCGGCAGTGAGGGGCCCGCGCACCGCGATGAAGAGTGGTCCCCGCTCGCCGCAACGAGAGAAAGCCCTCGCGCAGAAACGAAGACCCAACACAGCCAAAAATAAATAAAAAATAAATAAAAATAAATAAATTTAAAAGGGAAATCTATACATTTCCCTTTCTGCAAATGCAGGTTTTCAAGGCAAGAGCAGAGCCTCAGAAAGAATGTCTGCAAACAGAACAATCACTAGTTCACTAGGTACAAAATGTAGGATACTTTTGAAGAATCCCATCACAGATAGATAACTGGTCCAGGACCAAAAGTAAATACTGGAAGAAAAATGAAGTCAACAGTGTACCACCGAGGTGGCAGGCAGACTGGCCTGGACTAAGACATGTTCAGTAATAGATAATAAGGGAGGTGATTTGTAAGCACCATTCTCGTCCCACTGTGGACTTCCTTCTGCAACAGTGTAAGGATAACCGCCAGATCATCTTGAAATCAAGTCATGAAATATACTTTTATATTTTTAAAAATCAATTATTGTCCTAAATTAACTTTTCTTATTTAGTCATGGTCCTCTTTTACTTCTAAAAAATTAAATCTTATTTGATTAGAGACAGACTTCAAAAAATAAAAATAAACTGTGATCAAATAGCAGGAACAAACAGTAGTAACTAAAATTTCTTCAATCTAAACTGAAGATGATTTCTGTATCTCTGTCTTTTACATTTGTCTCCATTAGGGAAAAAAAATTATCTACCTCATAATTAACTTGGCTGGAATGAATCAGACTGCATTTGTAAAGGTTTCAGAAGACCAATGAGCTGTGCTAAACATTACCACTATCCACCTGAGCAGAAATTACTATACATAAGTTTCTTTACATAACGAACAAAACAAAAATTTAAACAAAAGAAGAACTACTAGAAAAAAAATTAGAGATTCATTTTTTTAAGTCAGTAATTTGCCTTCAGTCAGTAATTTGCCTCATACATTATTATTTTCCCTGTGGAAACCCAATTATTATCCTGAAAACAAGACCACTTTAGAAAGTAAATGCATTGTGACAAAAGAAAGAAAAAGCAGATTGATACATTATTAAAATAACTCACATGCCATACCCTGAGGAGTAAGGAAGCCATGGCAGAGCAGGCCCCCTTCTCCTCAATGGACAGCACAGCTGTGGGGAAGACACTGCAGCTAGCACAAGCATGTCACACTTCCTCAGGGAGGAAGCAAGTTACAGACCACTCTAGAGAGGGCGCCCATAAACTGACGGCCATGCTCATTACCCAACGTCCAGGCCACCCACAGGCTGACTGCAACCCAACTTTCCCACCATTCCCACACAGGCCCCAGGGACCGTCAGGCCTCTGAGGCTCTGCCAATGCCCTTCCCTCTACCCAAATATCCTTTCCCTCCTCTCTCCGGACCTGAATCCTGCCCAGCTCTAAATGAACACTTCAAGGCCTATTTCCCTAAGAATGCCTCTCTCAAAACCAAAATTACTTCCTATAGAATGATCTGCCTCTTACTCATCCATTATCTTGGATTAAATACATCATGTAAGATGCCTTATCTGACGAACACAACTATTTTATAAATAGGAGTCATGTTTTATATCATCTATATCCCCATGACAACCATTCAGCTCACTAAAACCATTCAATAAATACTCTAATTGAATTTCCGAAAGAGTTGACCTAAAATAACCTAAATGCCAAGCATTCCAAGAACTGTCCTGAACCAAATTCACTTCTCATTCGAATGCCAATGTCATAGACAGGGATGTTGTATTGTCTTTAAATGTACTTGCCTTTATGCAAAACTAGAATCTCTGATGAATCTATGGGACACACATGTAAAATATTCTGCAAAGTAAAAAAGCTTTATTTATTGTACTGTGTTTAATATTCAGCCAGACTTGCATTTTTCTCTAAAACTTATAAAATTACTGAGTATGCAAGAAGCATTAGAAGAGAGACTAAGTCTATTGAGAAGAAAACTGGAAGCGAAGGTCATCAATCATTTTCTACTCTGAATAATCTCTTTCATAAAGAGGTAAATTCTCCTAAATTCCAGAATGAATGGAATTCAATACAGCAAAGTAAAATGCTTTAAATACATAAAATAAATATCTTGATGGACCTTCCACCATGTGTTTTAGTAACTTAAATTATTAAAAAAAAAAACCCTAAATTTAAGAAAAGTTATATCAAGAGCTAAAATTGAGATTATTTTTTTCCATCTATTACTTTGATTTTCCTGGCCCATTTTTGAGAATGGTCAGCATTCTGGATCAATAATTCCAAATTATTTCTTGAAGAGAGATTCCTCCCAAGTCATTTAACATGCTTACTAATCAATAAAGTTATGAAAAAACAAAAAACCCGTATTTATGAAGCAAGCAAATTATATTAAAAGACTGACTTTGAGAAAAGGTTGCTGCTTGCCAAGAAAATTTTATTATTATAAAACATTTTCTGTCATTTGTATTTCTTCATTTTCCCTTCCAGATTATCTGTGTAGCCTTGTAAACACATCATAATCCAAAGCAGTTGAGCTTTATAAATAAAATGTAAATCAACGCAAGAGAGCCAACTGCATAATTAACACAAAAGCATACCGGGCTTCCCTGGTGGCACAGTGGTTGAGAGTCCACCTGCCAATGCAGGGGACACGGGTTCGTGCCCCGGTCCAGGAAGATCCCACATGCCGCAGAGCAACTAAGCTCGTACGCCACAACTACTGAGCCTGCGCTCTAGGGCCCACGAGCCACAACTACTGAGGCTACACACTGCAACTACTGAAGCCCAAGCACTCTAGGGCCTGTGTGCCACAACTACTGAGCCTGGGTGCTGCAATTACTGAAGCCCACGCACCTAGAGCCCGTGCTCCGCAACAAGAGAAGCCACCACAATGAGAAGTCCGCACACCACAACGAAGAGTAGCCCCCACATGCCACAACTAGAGAAGGCCCACGTGCAGCAACAAAGACCCAACACAGCCAAAAATAAACAATAATAAAAAATAAATAAATAAAGGCATCATCACATAAAAACAAATAAGGAAATAATTTTTTAAAAAAAGAATAACTGGTGGGGCAATGGTTAAGAATCCGCCTGCCAGTGCAGGGGACACGGGTTTGAGCCCTGGTCCGGGAAGATCCCGCATGCTGCAGAGCAACTAAGCCCGTGCGCCACAACTGCTGAAGCCCGCACGCCTAGAGCCTGTGCTCCGCAACAAGAGAAGCCACCACAGTGAGAAGTACACGCACTGCAATGAAGAGTAGCCCCTGCTTGCCGCAACTAGAGAAAGCCCGCACACAGCAACGAAGACCCAACTCAGCCAAAAATAAATAAATTAAATAAATAAATTTAAAAAAAAAAGAAACTAAAGAAATAAAATATATTTTGGGGAGAAATAGGAAAAATTATACATGGACTTGATATCTGATAGTATAACTATTAGTATTACTGAATTATCTTCTTAGGTTGTGATAATGGTATTATGTTTATGAAGAAATATGTCCTCATTCTTAGGAGACACATGGTGAAGTATGAATGAAATGCCATCTAAGATGTCTGCCACTTACTTTCACCTGGCTCAGGAAAAAGAAAAATTCTAGCTATTTGACAGAGAAAGAGAGACAAGGCAAATTATGACATAACGCTAACAATTGGGTATTAATTATACTATTCTTACAACTTTGCTGTAGGCGTAAAGATTTTCATAATATAAATTAAACTAACAGTTTTCTTTAACTTAAAAAAGATTCAAAACCCAAACTAATCCAGAAGTTACAATCTTCTCGTAAATATATTTTATTTTATGCTGCTTAATTCATCTCCTCCAAATTAAAAAAAAAAGATTGAAAAGGGGTGACTTATTTTACATAGTAAGGAATTATAGCTAACATCCAGGAGTAATATTTAGGTTTCCTTCAAATTGATATTGAATACAGTCTTTTTAATCATCTGAGCAGTTTATACTGATCTTGGGCTCATTAATTGCTAACTTACCTAGTTTTTTTAAATAAATATGTTTATTTGTGTGGGTTTTTTTTTTTTTTTGCGGTACGCAGGCCTCTCACTGTTGTGGCCTCTCCCGTTGCGGAGCACAGGCTCCGGACGCGCAGGCTCAGCGGCCATGGCTCACGGGCCCAGCCGCTCCGCGGCATGTGGGATCTTCCCGGACCGGGGCACGAACCCGAGCCCCCTGCATCGGCAGGCAGACCCCCAACCGCTGCGCCACCAGGGAAGTCCAATATGTTTATTTGAATACAATTACCTTATCCCTTAAAGAAGCCAGAAAGAAGATTAAATAACCCAGAAGACACAGTTGGAAACTGTAAAGAGGTATAAGAAATAGAGTCACTGGCAGAAGAGAAGAGCAGATCTCTTACAAAGCTGCATTCCATGTACCCTGCCTGGGTCAGACATAGTTCATCTTGAGCCAAAGATCCAGTAGACACCCATCTGCCCAAAATGCCTTTTTCCAACTGAGAAAGAAGTGAAAATGCTAAGACATATGAGAACATTCGTTGCTGTCTACAGCTAACTGAATTAGAAATCTTTAATACCATTTCTAGTCCTGAAATTCTATTATTCTATATAAAACACCTTTAAAAACAAGTATATATTATCATTTCACACCCATTAGGATGGCTACTATCAAAAAAATAGAAAATAACTGTTGGTGAGGGTGTGGAGAAATTGGAACCCTTTTACATTTCTGGTGGACATAAAATGGTGCTACTGCTATGGAATACAAATACGGGGATTCCTCAAAAAATTAAACACAGAATTACCATATGATCTAACAATTCCACTTCTGGGCATTTCCCAAAAGAACTGAAAGTAGGTACCTGAACAGATATGTATACACCCAAGTTCACAGCAACATAATTCACAACAGCCAAAAGGTGGAAGCAACCCGAGTGTCTATCAAAAAAATGGATGAATTTTTAAAAATATATTTACATACAATGGTATATTATTTAGCCTTAAAAAGGAAGAAAATGCTGCCACATGCTACAATATGGATGAACCTTGAAGACATGCTAAGTGAAATAAGCCAGTCGCAAAAAGACAAATATTGTATCAGTGCAGTTACATGAGGTACCTATGGTATGAATGGACCCTATTCAAATTCTTAGAAACAGAAAGTAGAATGATGTTTGCCAGCTGCTTGAGGGAGAGGGGAATGGAGGGTTAGTGTTTAATGAGTACAAAACTGCAATTTGGGAAGATGACAAAGTTCCGGAGATGGATGGTGGTGCTGGCTGTACAACAATGTGAATGCACTTAATGACACCGAATTGTATGCTAAAATGATTAAAATGGTAAATTTTATGTTATGTATATTTTAACAATATTAAAAAAAAACCCACAAGTATGCAAGCCGTAATACCCTCCTAACCCTCCTTAAAAAGAGTGAGACCCATGTCCTAATCCCGATGCAAACTTAAGGAATGCTCACTGCCCATTTCCCAATCTTCCCTGCCCATGAAGGAGAAACAAGAGCTGGCAGGGCAGCGCCAGAGCCAGGGGCGGGAAATTGGTCCTGATGTTCGTCCCAATGAATAAACTCAGAAAAGCCAAAACAGAGGGTAAGGCCCAAGGTGACTGACAGAGGCAGGCCAGGGAAGAGAAGGCAAAGGCAGAAGGAAGGAAATCCTTGAGAACATGGGCAGCTGGTGAGACTGGGAAGGGACACCACAGCTGTGCGCAAAAGGAGGAGCAGAGAACAGGGGAAATCAGAGAAGGGAACTGCCCCAAGGTAAGGAGAGAGCAGCAGGAGAAAAAGAAGAATTGTAAACAAGAAGGGCTTCATTCAAGAAGCCATTCTTCCCAAGTACCAGCAGGAAAATGACTTCCTTCCACTGAGGTGGCCATTTGTATCTAAAGAAACCAAGAAAGTTGGTGAAGCCTATAAAAAGTTAGGAAGAAAAATACTTGTCAATGTAAGAATATTAATATACCCCCATCCACAGAGAACTGTGTACTGCCATTTTTTTCATTTGTTTTTGTCTTTTTTCTCCCACAAGAAGAGAACACTTACTTGTTTAGGGATAATTTCAATCAGGGCCTACCTTTTTTATTTGTATCAAACACTAGTACGCCATGAATGAGCTGAAGCGTTCTAATGGCACAGGGGTAAGAGTATAGGCTTGAAGCCAGCTCTGCCTCAATATGAATCCTGGCATTGTGACCTGAGGCAATCTGCTTAAACATTTGCTTTGATTTCCAAATCTGCAAAATGGGAATAATAACAGTGCTACACTTCAAGGCATTGCTGCAAGAATTAAATAGGGTAAAATATGAAAGCACTTAGAACAGTGTCTGGCCCACACTAATCACTATTAAGGTATTAGCTTCCTATTATACTCCAGACCTAGAACATGAGCTCCAGGAGAGCTGAGATTTTGTCTGTTTTGTTCCCTGTTGAAGCCTCAGGTACCTCACATAATTCTTTGCTGAATAATAAAAATGTACTGAATGCCAGCAACACAGAAGCCCAAAGGAACAGCATCACCTTTCTGTTATTACCAACAACTAAAACCTGCGTCACTTCAGGCTCACAGTTCACAGAGGGTTTTCTACACCTTATCTCAGGTGATTCTGTGACGCTGCCATTATTACCTCCGTCTCACAGACAAACGAAGGCTCAGAAGACGTAAGTGATTTGCCCAGGAATTCTGGCAATTAATACTACTTCTGTTCACTCTAGACCCCCACCCAGAAAGCTCAGAACATACCCTACTGAACTGTTCAATCCTCCTTAACTACAGATACCCAGAGTTCAGGTTCACCAAAACACTCTATCCGATTTACTTCAATATAACTGATGGAGAGGGAGGAAACAGATGAAACAGCATTAGTAACTATTAAAGTTGAACAACGGGTACAGTGGGACTGATTATACCCTTTCCACTTCTATACATCTGGAATTTTCCATAATAAAAAAAATGTAATTAAGAAATAAACTCTTCACTCCCAACATAAGCTCTGCCACTTCCAGCTTCCTATTGAGCACACCTGGGTGCGAGGAAAACACCGCAGAGAAGATTCTCAGTCTGAGGCAGTGAAGAGAGTGCTGGACTGGGAATCAGGCAGCTGCAGTCTACACTCTGCTTTATCTAACTGTGAGACCTCACTGGTCCCTCTAGTTCCTCTGGGCCCTGAACTTCCTCATCTGTTCCTTCCAGGGTTAAGATTCTGATTTCACCTTTCTACTAGTTCCTTAAACTCACAAAACCAAACTCGTCTTTTCTCTATCCTAAACCCCTAAGGCCTGTTCTTCCTCCTGACTTCTGTATTCCTGCTGCCCCATTCTGCCAGCCATCCAACCATAAAAACCTCAGCATCATCTCTGACTTGAGACATAGAACTGACTGTTCGCTTCCCCTCCTACCTAATCAGTCACCACATCTCTCTGTTCAACCTCCAAAATACCTCTTGACTCCACCACCTCCTTTCATCCCCAAGTACACCAACTCAGGCACTCATCATCCCTCACCTGGAGTAATACCAGGAACCCAACTGAAAACGCTGTCTCTAGTTTCTCCTCACTGACAATCCATCATATTCATTCTCCAAAACCCAGTCATGACCTCTCAACAGCCGCACTGTCCGCTACGTTCCTTCATGTAACCCAGGGTCCGGGTAATTTGGATACGCAGTTTCCGGACAGCCACCTCATTTCCAACACCGCCCCTCAGCCTTTGCTCAAGCTACCCTTCCCTCCAGAATGCCCCCTTCTTGCCATGGCGCCTCAATTTCACAGTGGTGCAATTTAAATGCCACCTCCTCAGTTGAAGTGTTAGCTTATATCCCCAAGGGGGCAGTATCACTCCCTCCACTGAACCCCTAAGCACCTTGTCTGAACCCCTCTTACAGCACCCTTCAAATTCCTATTAGTCCTTTCTTGTTTTGGTGCCCCTACTCTCTCTACTAGATGATTCGTTCCTTGTCAGAGGAAATGATGTTTTATTCATCTTTGTATCCTTCAGAACAGAGCTTCTCAAAGTGCCGTGGCACTGTGGTATGCCGTGAATGAGCTAAAGACGTTCTAGTCAGTGATCCCCTCAGCCCTCCACAAAGCGACTTCAGAGCCAAAGTCCCAACAAGTCAAGCCTCTAGCAGCCTCCTCCTTCAACCAAGTATATGCCATGATGACTTGAGAAGCACTAAGAGGACGCAACACGTGGTACACATGGATGCGTACTAAACATTTGCCGAACTGAATCTTGGAATAACTCACCTGTTCCCCTTCAACCACTATTCTCAAGAAAATTTACCATCTAGACTAGACTCTCTCTGAACATTCTCACTGAACATGTTCTGATCATCTTTTTAATAAGCACCTGTTTATTAGCTGGTTATACGTGCCTTACCATCCAAAGCCCACATCGATAGTTTACTGATTAAAATAGCAAAGGATATGAACAAACAATTCACCATGAAGAGACTCAAAGAGAAAAATTCAACGTTATAGAACAAAGAAGTACAAATGCCACTTTACACTATTAAATAAGCAAAAACTTTTAAGGAAAAAATGTATTTATATCCAGTTGTGGTGAAACAGGTTCGTCTGTATATCTGTTAGTAGTACAAACTGGTATAACATTCTTAAAAAACAGTATGGCGATATATATCAAAAGCCATAAAAACATTCATACCATTTAACACAATAATGCATTCAAAAATTTATCCTAGAGATATAATTAGCCAGAAAAAAATACAATATCTACAATAACATAGATTCAAGTATTAACTGAAAACCAGCCAGCAACATAAACATCTAACATAAAAAGATTGAAGTAAATTACTGACGGCATGACTTGATGAAATATTTTGCAGTCTCTCAAAGTGTAATCATGTCAATTAAAATTGTGACAACTGTAACATGGAAATGTTTCATAATCTAATAAATAAGAAAAATTCAAATTATATGCATCATAATTAAAAATGAGTACAATAATATATATGTGTGTGTGTGTGTGTGTGTATATATATAGATATAGATATATATCTATACATATATTTTTTTTAACAGAATGCCAAAAAGAAAATCAACTGTTTTAGGGGTAATAACCCAAATACTTAACAATTTACTTAATAACAGTTCTTAAATTATTTTGTAATTTAAGAGAGAAAGTTCTACCATACTGAGGAAACTAGGGGTCCCAGGATGCAAACTCGATATACTCTCAGGAAGAGGACCACACCTCTCTTTTACTGCTCACTTTGGCCTTAACTGAGAATGCTCATGCACTTCTTATCACAATGACCTATGACAACCCAGACCCCAGCTTTCCAAGGACCAAGAAACCAGCTCAACTAGTCTTCTGATCACCCCCATGAACCTGCGGGGGATGAATGTGCAAACTACCCTAACTCAAGAAACAACAATGTTTTACTTTAGCAATCAATAAGTAGCCAAGCCTAAGTTTAATTATAAACCCTAAAAGTATATAGCATTGTCTCATTAAAGTCTCTGGGACTAGTATTAAAAATGTATCAAAAAATAATTTTAGCACTGATGCCCCACAAGGACAATATTAAAACAGTCTTCTGTTTTTCTGTAGTATTACCGTTTTCTTAGTTTAATACTGAATGGCCAAGATACTATAATGGACCAAGAAGATTACTAACTGTGAAATAATAAATACTCAAGACTAAAATGGTATTCTTAGGGCATTTCAGCAAAAAACAAATAATTTGAAGGACTAATACAACCATTAAGAAAAAAGTTTAACCTTTTGTTTCCTCTGATATGTTCTTGGCATCTAGATCCTCAAAAATGCAGATATATACAGTCATTCATGACAATACACACATAGTAGGTAACAGGAGAAACAAACAATTTAATACTTAACCCATTCATCAGAGCACTGGGTGACCAACACTCAAGAATGCTGACACAAAAACTGAAGGACCTCTGAAGATCCAATCATATGCAGATAGGTTGAATCCCTGTGCAGTTACTCATTCAAAACAGAAGTGGAAGATTAACCTACCCGCACTTCTCCTCAAACAAACTGACAAAGCGTCAGGCAGTCTGTTTGGAGTAGGTTCACCATCATCCAGTCTGCTCCAGAAGTAGCCAATTCAGTCAGGTCACCACTGCTGCACCAGTGCCCTACTTCCTCCACCTTGTCCCACCTCATCTTGCTGACCAGACACCCTCCTCTAGATTAAGTCTCTTTTGTCTTTTCCTCAGGCATTATCAAGTTCTTGCTTTGTAAATAAGGCTCTCCCAGACCTTACTCACCTGCAGTTCACTGCACTGGGTATCACCCAAATAGCCCATCAGAGCTCTTTATAATTTCTGAAAGAGAGAGAAGGAACCTTTTAATACATACTAGAAAACACCACTGCTGATGTATCAGTTCTGAAGCATTTGTATCCAGTGGTCACAGCATATGGTCCTTTGGTCCACAGTACTTCAATAAAATGTAGCATAACCAGCCAGGACCAAGAGTCCTGAGATAAGGGTCCAGAGATAAAAGTTTGGTTTAATGTTGCTACTAATCAGCTGTGTGACCTTGGGCAAGTCACTTGACTTCTCCAGGCCTCAATTTCCTCATCTGGAAAATAAGACAGACTAGATAGAAGCAGCAGAGCATACTGCAATGGAAAGAGAACGCCCTTTCCAAGGCACAACGCCAGCACCACTACTTACTAGTCTTGCGACGTTATGTTCGTTAATTCACATTTAACCTAAATTTCCTCTGCAAAGCAGAAATAACAGCTATCTTGGAGTTGTTCTGAAAACTAAAGGAAAGATAATGAGTTATAACAAGCCTATAGTAAGTATACTGTGCATCTCATCATAAAATTCCACAGATGATAATTACCAACATTACTCCCAGCCCTAAGGTTATGTGAATTCAATTTCCAATTATTTATTTCCTTACAAGATCAACAAATCAAAACTTTACCAACCTGACAATGCAATTAACTGTTTGAGTGTTTCACTAACAATTCAATTACAGTTATCTTAAACTAATGGAAGTTTAAGATTATCAATATTAATTAACATTACAGGAAATAAGGGCGGAATCCCTGCCTGACATCTAAACGGGTACAGTGGCCATGCCTTCCCTGACTTCTCCCTCTGCTTTCACTACTGCCCGGGCACCTAGGCAAGAGAGGTCTTCCAAACACCACGTAACACCAACTGCTTTCTACGGTCAGATTAGGGGGACACGGCTAAAGATGGAGGAAGGAGAGCAGAGGCTTTTTATCTTTTTTCCTACATACACTTAGCACTGCTCCGATCTGTTTACCATAGCATGCATCAGTTTTACATAAAAATAATAATTTTTTTAACTATATTAGTTACACATATTGCCTACTGAAAGGAAGCTCGCCTCACAGGAATATTTTCACCACAAGGAGAATATCGACAGAAGAAAGCAAAAAGGCAAATTCAGATGTTCCGAGAACACCTAAAATATGGCACAGAAATAACAAAAATCACAAACATTCACACGTCACAATGGTTTACTCAAAAAAATTTGCCGTGCATTCTTTGAAGAACCTAATGATGAATCAGAGTTTTGGAGAGTCAAAACAAGTTGAACACACAAATTCTGGCTTTACCATACAACTTCCTGCCCCTGGAGAAACTGACCCAGTACAATTTACACCAGGAAACAAGTTGGTATGACTCTTCAGTAGTACGCTGAAAAACTTTCAATTTGCTTTATACAATTGGTAGCTTTTAAAATAAAGATATATACATATATAAATATACATGTACACATATATATACATATAAATTAAAAATCTTCATGTTATATCTACTATTTATTTTTGAAAGAGGAATATTAACTCTATTAAATTCAGTGTAGCTCAAAAGGATAATCTCAGCCACCGGGGAAGTGACAGACCACTAAGTTTTACGCTGCTCCTAGCCAATGCTACCGAAGCCATCCCGACTACACCCAGCAATTTAAATGAACTACAAGCTGCTGTGGCCACACTCTCCACACATATCATACTTCTCTCCTAGAAAACAATTCAAACTATTACTTAGAAATCAAATTATATTTGCGTGTATACTTATCCAAGTTTATGGAAATAAACAGCCATAACAATTTGTTTATAATTTTTTAAGTAGCTCCTCCCCATCTCTTGTTTACCGACAAGTTGATAAACTTGGCCCCAAATCTACTATGCATTTAAAACTGCTACGCATTTAAAACAACAGGCAAAGGACCTTACTTCTTGTGCTGGGCCTGCATTTAGAATCTTAAATATAATTTGATAATTATATTATAGACTATAGATAATTATAGACTAATTTGCATTTAATATCAATACCATGCCTACTTCTTAAACAGAGAACAAAAATGCATGTGTAAGATCTGGTCTACTTATTTGTAGGTCCCTCTGCAATATTCTTAGCCTTTCATGAATATGCTCTATATTTTTAAACTACACAAGGCCTTTGCAAGTAGGAATGATTTCCCCTGTTATTTTGGCATCACTCCCTTCTCCAGTAAAACACTGGACTGTCCATAAATGTATACAGACTTTAAAACAATGTAGATTGAATACTTATGGTATTAGAAATGAAACTTCTTGCTAACAACTGCAAAAATCAAGCACACCAGCTGACAGAGGCACTTACTGACGCCCCAAAACTCCCGCCTTACCTAAAAATAGTGTCCCAGCTTCCCAGCCAAAAGGACAGACTAAAAAAGCTGTGTCTTCATTCAGCTCAAAGACACAGACCCCCGCTTCACCACAAACTTCAATACTATGGCATTTCCCACTTTAGAATGCTTCGTGTGACAACCTGTTCGGTGGCCAACCACCAACTTCACTTTGAAGTGAATACTAACACTTCACATGGTCTACATGTGTGAAAATTGTGGAAAATGTCTTGACACAGCTCAGGCCAAACAATACTAGCCACACAAGATTACCTATTTCTAAATATTCCCTTTTGGATTATAAACAAACATCTCCATAGGCCCAAAAGTAGATCATTGGTTCTTTCCACAAAGTAATATGTATTAAAAAAAAAAAAGATAAAAGGTACAGTTTGGGAGGTCTAAGGCATGAATATGCCTCCATCTGTAAGCTGAAAATAAATAAATTTTAAAATCCATATTTGCTCTGCTAAGAATAAAAATAAATGTAATACACACAAGCACTTCTGAGTTTCAAACACAAGCAAATGTGGTGTGTGCACTTACAAAAAGATCTTGGTTTATGTCCACCTTCCTCTCCCAAGTTTTTTTTTTAAGGCAAAAATGTCAATTGTATGCCTCAATCTGGAATAAAATAAAGCACAGCTTACTCTTCTTAAACAGATGTGTGATAGAGATGAAAACTTTGTGAGTGGACTTCAAAATTCAAAGGCTACCCAGATGTGTTAAAGGAAAAAAAAAAAAAAAACGCTGCAGTAACCAATCTACCATAACAACTTACATTTTCTCAATAAACCATAGTAAAATATTTTACAGACACACTCACACACACTGTAGTATAGTACATCTACGATGACTAAAATAAAAAATAAATAAAAAGATATATTTTTAAAGTTGAGAAAATTGCTTGTGAAGAATGTAAAATTAGCAAACCACTCTCCTTCTCACCAGTACAGAATACTGACTGCTCATTGACACTATATTAATAATGTTCTATAAATCCAAAGCCTTATAAGTTAGATTAAATAAAGCAACACTCTGAATTCACACACTACATGTGACCAGAAGATAATGACAAGCCAGTCTCATCCCTAATAACCTATAACCAAAATGCAACACTATCATTTTTATTTCCAAATAATTATGAGAGAGACAAGCACTGTTCCATTTTTCAGAAAATAAAAGCAGGATGTGCCTGAAATAACGCTTTCCAATGGAAAGGGTGTACTTTACACGAGTCCCACAAACTGCAGACATACAAAATCCACATACACAATCACTAACACTCAATGCAGACTAAGTGATGGACACCAAAGCACAGATAAAATTAAGACATTCAATTAAAGTTACACAAGGGAATTTAAATAGGCAAACTATAATTACCCCTGGTGAAGATACTAATCAAGGATGGCTGCAAATAACACTTGGCTCTGGATAAGCTCCAGTAGCTGAAAAGTTTGGTATACTTGACACAGTTGTCCTTTCCAAATCTAGTCCTGCCTCTACTCCCATTTGACTGAGTGAGTGATTTGGAAATAAAGATGGCCCCATCAAATTACTTAGTTTCAGTCTCACCCTCATGACTTGATTAAAATAAAGAAGGAAAAAAGGTAAATCATTTTTAACTGCAGTCTCACCTTACACATCTCACCAGCACTGTAGTTCTTTAGTGATCAATTACTTCATCCAATTCCTGAGATAAACAGAAAAGTATAATGTGTCTATACAACACCAGTAAGAGACATGATCAGTAGCAAACATTCTATCAGCCTGAAGTGAAAGGGCATATAAATTTCAAATGGAAAAAGTTACCAAAATGGTATACAGTATGCAGCTTTGTAAATGAGTCTGTTTGCTTTACTTTAAAACAAAAACATTTCCTCTCTGTGTGATGAAAGAATAATTATAAAGTGCTCTTAAAATCCAAACATAAAAATGTCATATCTGACTGACCTTACTTTCAAAACATGAAATGAAAAAAAAGGAGAAAAAAGAAGAGATGAAGGAGAAGAAACCCATTCATAAGAGTTTAAGAGAGGGCAAAATTAACAACTAGCCAGGACGACGCCTTCCTCCCCCCCCCCCCCGCCCAACTCCAGGAATCCACTGTCTCTGGAGTTCCACATCTATGAACGATTTGCCTGAAAAGTGTAAGTGGTGAGGGTGAAGGAACAACAATTTTGAGTTTCAAACAAAACCTGAGGGTCTCAATCCAAGAAGAATCCTAAGACCCTGATTTCCAACCCTGGCTGGAGGATCCTCAGCAAAGGGGAGGGTGCAGAAGCCTCAAATAATTTGGGGGGAGAGCAATCAAAGTTCCTTAGATAAAACTGCGGTCCCTTAGCTCAAGAAAAGGGAAGTCTTGAAGGAATCTCCAGGAAAGAATCCTCTGTTTTTATTTTTGTTGATGTGCTTGTGGGCCAATGAGAATTTCCGAGGAGGGGGCGGAGAAAGGGGGTAAAGAAAGTAAAGCTCAGGCAACAGCCCTCGGCGGGGGAGGGAGGGGTGCACCCCTGACCCACTTTTCCCCGCGCCCACCCTCCGGCCCCCGCCCCACCCCGCGTGGAAGTCCGAGCCCAGAGGGGGCAATCGAGCGGGGCGTGGGAGGCCTGCACGCTCCCCACCCCCAGCCGCGACCCGGAGGAGGCGAGCGTGCAAGGCGGCTCGACTCCCCCTCCCGGAGTGCCGTGGGCTGGACAAACCTCCCTCAGGCTCGCGGCCGGGGTCTGCGAGGCCCCCTCCACGGCCTGGGCCGAGGGCTCCGCGGCCCCCAGCGGAGGGGAAGGGGGCCAGGGAGGGGAAGAAGCTGTAAACAGCCCCAGCGTCCGGGCCTCGCCTCGAAGAGCCCCGCTTCCCAGGCCCCGCCGCGGGCCGTCTGGGCCCCAGGCCCGCCCCGGGGCCGCCCTTCCCGGGACTCGGAGGACCGGAGGGGAGTCCGGTCCCCTCTCCGGAGGGCTCCGGCAGCTCGCGGAGCGGTCCCAGCAGCAGAGAAGGGGGAAGTCAGGACTTACCTGTCATTACTTTCTACGCCATCTTGGATCCACTTGTCAACGTCCCCACAAAGCATTATGGGTAAGAAAGAGCCTTTAAAGTGACTCCCCCCCTCCCTCGGCCTCGGACTCCCGCCTCCCGCCGCCGGCGCCGCCCCTCGGGCCGCACCTCCCGCCCGGAAAGTTGCCCCGGGTGGCTGGGAGGCCCAGGGGCCCGCAGCCCGGCCTTCCTCCCTCCCCCGTACTGTTTGCCTTTAAAATTCCCCCCCTCCATGTTTAAAAACGTGGCTTTGGGTCTTTCCCGTCGCTCCTGCCCCGGCCTCCCTTCCCCCCACCCTTCGCCTCCACGCCGGTTCCTTGTACCCCGCCGCCCTCCTGTCCTGGCAGACACCCCACGTCTGCATTTAATCAGCCCGAGGTTTCCCTGCTGCTGGCAGCAAAGAGCTGCTCATTGATTTATTTATGCGTCTGTTATTGCTCTAGATCTTCGGTGCCCGGAGGCGGGCTTCTGCTTCCCGCCCCCGGGCAGCCGGGGGTCGCCCTCGGGGACCCGGAGCCCGGCAGCCCTGCAAACCAACCGGCGCTCTGACTGCCGCATCCGCGGATGTAAAGATGCCTCTGTCCTGCCAAACCGTTCTGGGGCCGTCGGGCTCCGGAACCTGGGCGGACACTGGGTCCCCGAGCCAACCGGCATCGCAGCGCGTTAGGGAGGGGGAGGGGAGTACTAAGCGAAAAGCAACTTTTACCCCTGTTGACTCTCCCTTCCGCTGTCTCCTCCCCTCGGCCGGTAATGCGATCCGCGACCCTCTAGATGGGGACCCCACCCCTCCCCTAGGAATGTGGTTTTGGGCTCTGCCGAATCCAGCCTTTTACAGTCCGGGCTGCTTGCGAACTGGGACTTCCCGAGGCAGGTAACTCGGGGGCGCAGATTGCGAGCTCTGGCCGGGGAGCAGAGGCGCGCCAGGGCTCGAGGGAGGGTCCGGGAGAGGGGCCGGGGCCGGAAGGAGGGTGCGCCCGCCGCAGTCCACCTGCCGGGTCCCAGCCGGGCGGCGAGCGCTGGCGGCCGGGCGAGCGAAGGACCGCGGGCAGCACTCCGGCCCAAGGCTGGTTGGGGGACGCTCAGGTCGCCTGGCTGCGACGGGGCGCGCTGGAAGTAGGGGCGCCGAGATGCTAGCCGGGGAACCAAGCGAGCGACCCCGCAGCCCACGCCCGTCGCCTGGGCCTCTGCTCCTGCCCGAGGGCTCGCTGCAGGGGAGCTGAGCCCTCTCGCGATACTCGCCGCCCGTTTTCGGTTGCGCGGGCGAGCACAGCATCCGCCCGCGCCCTCGCGCGGTGGTCCCCTTGCCCCGGGGCCCGTTGGTCAGTCTGCCGCACTCTCACCTCCCATTGCCACTGGTCTCTGCTTTGCAGACTTTGGGGGCCTACTCTGGTTGCTTTTTTGTTTCCCCCAAGCAAATTTTGACCAAGAGGTGTCCAAGGGAAAATTCCTCCAGGACACCAAGACTTGCGAAATTGTATTCGGTATAAAATGCTGTTGAAAGGCTCTGAAATTAGAAGAATGCACAGGCATTAAAGCCCTCCTTCGGTGCACGGGGAGGGCCTGGGACCTTCGGGTCCACCCAAGGGTTTTATGCTCCTCCAGACCCTACGAGAAGCCTCTCTCGAGGAACCTGGACGGTTGCTGACAGAAGCCCTGCCCCCGGGGAGCTAAAAACTCCACCAGGCAATTGTCCCGGCCAAGTGAGAAGAGTGGGGTGTAGACTCATTAAGGGGTTGGCCCGGGGTCAGCAGTGAGGGAGGGAGCGAGGTGGTGAGTCACTGCAGGCCTGCTGAGAACGCAGCGTGCCGGGAGGGCCCTCGCCTGAGTCACCAATTCTCTGAGCTCCGAGTGAGTTGGGAAACTGGAGCCCGGAGCCAAGTTCTTGGACAATCCAGGCCCCGCCGCCATGCGGGGCCGTGGGCTGGGGGCGGGGAGGCAGCGCTGCTCGCGACCCTCTGCCGCTGCCCGCTGGAAAATGAGCCGCCCCGCCCGTCTGGTGAAGGCTCCAAAGTCTCTTCTTTACGCGGTAGCCAGTTACTGTTTCCAGTCCCCCTTCTGCACCTAGTCAGCCACTCCTATGCACTGACTTATTGGTTGCTTTGTGTTTACCCGGCACCTTAATATGTGTGGTCTGAGTTTCCTGTAATTCAGCACTCAATAAGCTGACGGCAAGGACTGTACCTCGCCGACGTTTCTTTAGTAGGTGCTTTTCTTGGCCTTGCATAGGCCTGGACCCAGAGAAGAGCTTGATATATGTGATTGCCAGACCCACCCTTTCGTCCAATACAACGTGCATCCTGGCCCATCCTAGTGCAAGATGCCACCTGTGGCCTCAGCTAGAAAACCCTCCTAACTCCTTTCGCTGCCTCCACTCTGCCCCCTACTGTCTGCTCTCCATCTGACCAACCCAGTGAGGTCTGCGAAATGTCACGTGAGTCCTCTGCTTAAACCCACGGGAGGTGTCCTCGCCACACTTAGAATAAAATCAAATTCTTAACCATAGCCTACGAGGTCCTGTGTGAGGGGGCCCCTCGCCATGATCAGCACACTGGCCTTCAACAGTCCCCTGCAGCACTGCAAGCCTCCCTCCAGCCAGATCCTTGACCCCCCAGATCTGATGGCCGTCATCCTTTTAGCACTCAGGTCTCAGCTCAGATGTCCCCTCCTGGAAGAGAATTTTCATGATCCCCTTCACCAAAGCAGGGCATTCTCTGTTCTTTTACCCTGGATTAGGAATGTTCTTGTTTGTCTATCTGTTGATTGTTTATTATCTGCCCCGGCCCCCTTGGAGTATAAGCTCCGTAAGGGCACAGGCCTTGTCTAGCTTGTTCACTCAGGGCCCGGCACATATATAGGCATTCAGCAAAGAATTGTTGAATGAATGACCAAACCTTTATGAGAGCAAGGGGTGGTGGTGAAAGAGTGCAGAAGCATGGAATGAGCAGCTGAGGGCCCTGCCCATCATCAGACCACTGGGATTGTACACAGCTAGAGGCAGGCAGGTAGGAGCAGAGTTGGGGGAAAACAGACCCCTTGGTCACCATTTAATGGTGCTCCATTCTGATTCTGATCTGATGAACCACAGCCCCAAATAATTCCCCACTCACACCCGCTTCCTTCCCTCACTTTTTTTCTCCCCATCCCCAGCAATGGCTACATCTTATTCTGCCCAGACCTAAGGCTCAGTCCTTGGGTCTCTCTTTTTCAACTACACTGCCTGCCCTTCTCTTTCGGTCTCAAGGCTTTGAATAGCGTCTTTACCCTGAGAAAGGACTCTGAACCTGTAGCTCAAGCCCAGGGCTTTCTCCTGAGCTTCAGACCCTAATCCAGCAGCTTCTTAGCGTCTTCATGTGAAACTCATATGGACGTCGCAAGCTCAACATGTCCAGAGGTGAGTTCTTGACTCCCCCCCCTCACAAACGTGCTCCACCATGGTGTTCCCTGGCTCCATCTCTTAATTGCTCAGGCCACAGTCACTCCTGTCTTTCTCTCAAACTCCATCTTCAATCCATCTACAAATCCTGCTTTGCCTTCAAAATGTATCTAGCAACTGACATCTCTCATCACCTCCATTGTTGCCACTCTGGTCCCATGCACTTTTATCTCCTTCCCTTTGCCCCCATTTAGTGTATTCCCAACATAGCCACCACACTGGTCTCGATAAAGTGCAGATTGAATCCTAGCTCTCCTCTGCTCACGCCCATCTGATTTCTCTCATCTCATTCAGAGGATGAAACTAGAGTCCCACACGATTTGCCTCTGATTTGTTTGACCTCATCTCCTGCCTCTCTCCGCTGGCTCTGTTTCAGCCATAATGGGCTCCTTTTTGAGTGTTTCCTCTTCCAGTACCACCGTCTCCCCTGTATTCACATGGTTCACTCCTCTGCTTCCTTCTAGCTTTGCTCAGCCCAGTGAGCCCATCTCTTGCCAGTCTACTTAAAATTTCAATACTCCCCCCTCCCAGACACTCTTATTTCTTTCCTGCATTTTTCTCATAGCATTTATCACCTCCTAAAGTAATAAATAATTTGTTATTCAGTTTCTTGTCTGTATCTTTCCATGTGAAGAATCAGTTTGCTATCACCAAAGACTTGTGTTTGTTACTGGGAACTACATTTCCCAGCCATGCCCTTGCCTTTGGGGCCATGTGACTAGTTCTTGCCAATAGACGTGAAGCAGAAGTGTGACTCTGAATGAGCAGGGCAGATCTGCATGACCAAAAATACATGCAAGGACTCTCAGCTGAGCAGACAACAGACCTTATGTTAACCTGCTGAGAAGTTGTGATCTGTTTGTTACAGCATTTAGCGCCTCAATCACTGTGCCTTGGATACAGTGGCCCGCTAGAACAGAAGCTCGGTAAGGGCAAGGGCTTGTGTAGGTTTTGTTCATTTGTTTATCCTCAGTGCCCAGAACAGAGCTTGGCATATAGTGGGTACCTAATAAATATTTGTTGAGTGAATGAATGAATTTCCTTTTCCATGACCAGTCATGAAAATAAGTGAATGGTTGGCAAGGAAAGGACAATGTGAAAGGAATTTTTTGTTTGTTTGCTTGTTAAACGAGTAGTAACTCTGGATTTCTACAGAAGCACTGGCTACAGGTCTTGATAAAGCTAAATGGAGCTTCCTTTAATTCTGTTCTCCCCGCTTCATCTTTCTCTTTTCTTCTTCCCACTTTTCTGCCTTCTCCATCTCTATCCCTCTAGGTCCTCCTTCTCTCTTCCCTCCTTCTTCCACTCCTTTTTCTTCCATGGATTTTCTTCTCTTTTTATTCCCACTTAATCTGAAAAAAAAAAAAAATTCACTGCCTGTTAATTTGAGCTACTGCGAGTACTCAGCCAGGATATCTACTCCAGGTTACTTAAAATATAGACGTGGGAAATAACGTGGGTTAAAAAATAAAGAAATATTAAATCCGTGGACTCCTACTCTCCTTCTGCCTTTAAGGCCCACTTCATTTCTTCTTGAAATACAGAAAAGAAGTGATGGTGGTCCAGATAATTCAGACTAACCCTCCCACTAAGTACTACTAAAACAAAATAGACAACGTATTCCTCAAAACATCTGCTTGGAAACATCTGGCAGGTTAACAAAAGTGAAAACTATCAGGGGTAGACAGAACAGGGAGGTGATTCTGAGATTTGGGGTCCTTGTGCCCTAAGGTCCTTTGCTTTTGACAGCAACTTAAGTCCAGAGTATCACCTCGCACACATTAAGACAACTGTTATCAAAACAAAAACAAAAAACAGAAAATAACGAGTGTTGGCAAAGATGTAGTGAAATTAAAATACTTGTGCATTGCTGGTAGGAATGTAAAATGGTGCGACCACTATGGAAAACATTACGGCAGTTTCTCAAAAAATTAAACAGAGTGACCATATGACCCAGCACTTCCACTTCTGGGTATATACCCAAAAGAATTGAAAGCAAGGACTCAAACAAATATTGTATACTCATGTTCATAGCAGCATTATTCACAATCGCAAAAAGGTGGGAGCAACCCAAGTGTCCATCAACAGATGAATAGATTTTTTTTTAATGTGGTATATACACACAATGGAATATTACTCAGCCTTAAAAAGGGAGGAAATGCTACACATGCTACAACATGGATGAACCTTGACAACATTGTGCTATGTGAAATAAACCAGCAGCAAGAAACAAATTACCGTCTGATTGTATTTGTATGAGGGCATCTAGAGTAGACAAGTTCTTACAGAGTAGGAAGGGTGATTGCCAAGCAGCGGGTGGGGAGGAAGGACGGCGAATTGTTAACTGGATACACATATAGCGTCTTCAGTGTGGTAAGATGAAAAGACTTCTGGAGATTAATTGCAGAACAATGTAAATGTACTTTACTGTACACTTTAAAGTGACGAAAATGGTCAACTTCATGTTAACAGAATTTTTACCGCAATTTTTAAAAATTTTAATGGTTAAGACAGTAAATTGTATGTGCATTGTACCACAATTTTTGAAAGAAGAACAAAAATTTAAAAAGACAAACCATGCAAAAACTACCAAAAGAAAGTAAGCATTATGGCAAAAAAGCATGACTGGAGTAAAGAGGGTTGCTTCATAATGATGGTATGCTTCATTCACCAAGGAGACATAACAGTTCTGAACTTGTGTGTGCCTAGTACACATAGCCTCAAAATATAGAAAGCAAAACCGTGGACAGAATTGCAAGAAGGTAGAGACAAATCTACTAATATAGTGGAAGACGCATATATCAGTGACTGCTAAGACGAGCAGATGGAGAGCTAGTGAGAGAGAGATCTGAACAACCGGCTAAGCAGACCTTACCTAATAGATACATAGAGAATACTGCACCCACAACCGCAGATCACAAATTCTCAAGTCTACATGCAATGTTTCTGAAAATGCTGGGCCATATAGCAAGTCTCAACAAATTCAAATGCTCTAAATCATACAGAGTACATTCTCAGACAGTGATGCAGTTAAGATAGAAAACAAGAAAAAAAGTAAAAAATATCTACATATTTGAAAATTCTGTATACTCCTAAATAACTCGTGGATTTAGAAAATCACAGTGGGAACTAGAAAATATTTTACACTGGAAGTTTTTGAAAATATTACATCCCAGAATTAAGATGTAGCTAGAGCCATGTGAACATGGAAAGTTTTTAAAAGCATGTAATAAAAAATGAGCCTGAAATAAGAATAAGCAAAGTAGGGGCTTCCCTGGTGGCGCAGTGGTTAAGAATCTGCCTGCCAGTGCAGGGGACACGGGTTCGAGCCCTGGCCCAGGAAGATCCCACATGCCGCGGAGCAACTAAGCCTGTGTGCCACGACTACTGAGCCTGCACTCTAGAGCCCGCGAGCCACAGCTACTGAGCCCGCACGCCTAGAGCTGGTGCTCCACAACAAGAGAAGCCACCTCAGTGAGAAGCCCGTGCACCGCAACAAAGAGTAGCCCCCGCTCACCACAACTAGAGAAAGCCCACGCTCAGCAACGAAGACCCAGCACAGCCAAAAATAAAATAAAATAAATACATTAAAAAAAAAAGAATAATTAAGGGCTTCCCTGGTGGCACGTGGTTGAGAGTCCGCCTGCCGATGCAGGGGACACGGGTTCATGCCCCGGTCCAGGAGGATCCCACGTGTCGTGGAGCGGCTGGGCCCATGAGCCATGGGCGCTGAGCCTGCATGTCTGGAGCCTGTGCTCCACAACGGGAGAGGCCACAACAGTGAGAGGCCCGTGTACCGCAAAAAAAAAAAAAATTAAGTTAAAAAAATGTTAGTTTCCTTTCTGAAGATATAAAGGAAGCTTTAAAAAAAAGTATAAGCAAAGTATTCTTCTGAGAGATTTCTTTAAGCACAAAGAAAGTGCAAATAAATGGAAACAGTCAAAAGTTAATTCTTTGAAAAGACTAATAAAATTAATAAACTCCTCCTGGGACTAATTAAAGCACAGATAATGCCAAAAAATGAAAAAGGGAACATTTCTACAGATTTTTCAATCATTAAAAAGACACTGAGATAACGTTATGAACAGCTGTATGCCAATAAGTCTGAAAATTTGATTGAAATAGAGAAGTTCCTTGAAAATACAATTTTCCAAACTGGCACAATTAGAAATATAAAACCGGACTAGTCCTATATCTACTATTTTAAATTAGGTCTATAATTTAAAATCTTCCTGCGAAGGCAACTCCAGGCCCAGACAGCTTCATCAGTGAGTTCACTGAGTTATATTTAAGGAAAAACTAGCACCAATCTAATTTTCCTTCAAAGAATAGAAAAAGGAAATAATCCCTAACCATTCCATGAGGTCCACACAACCTTGATACCAAAACCTAACAAAGACATTACCAAAAAGAAAATTAACAGGCTAATCTCACTCATAAACTTTAATGTAAAACTACACAAATGATCAGCAGAATGAATCCAGCAATATGTAAAGACGTTAATATACATCACAACCAAGGTGGGCTTTTCTATGAATGTTGGTTTAGTTTAACATTCAAAACTCAGTCAGAAAAAAATGTTGAATAAAATTCAGCACTATTTGTGATTTTTTTTAATGTATGTACTAGCAAAGTAGGAATAAAAAGGAATTTTCTGAGCTTGATAAAGTGTGTGCAGAATTTTCAACAAACAAACCAAATAGTGTAGAAACCTACAAGCATCATACCAAGTAGTGAAATGTTGAAAACTCTCCCTTTGAACTGGCAACAAGGATGCCTGCTCTGACCACTTCTATTTACCATCATGATGGAGGACCAAGCCAGTGCAGAAAGCAGTACAAGAAAAAAGTATACGTTTGAAAAAGAAGAAACACCGTTTACAAGATGACCTGATACATATGTTTAAAAATCCACAAGTATACAATTAGAATTAACAAATGAGGTAAGGTTACTAATATCAATATTAAAATGTATTTCTACATACTAGTATATACTATATAAAACAATAATCAGGTAGAATATAAAAAGTTTAAAAAGATATACATGCACACCAATGTTCATAGCAGCACTATTTACGATAGCCAAGACATGGAAGCAACCTAAATGTCCATCGACAGATGAATGGAATATTACTCAGCCATTAAAGAATGAAATAATGCCATTGCAGCAACATGGATGGACCTAGAGATTATCATATTAAGTGAAGTAAGTCAGAGAAAGGTAAATGTTATATGATATCACTTATATATGGAATCTAAAAAAAGATAATACAAATGAACTTATTTACAAAACAGAAACAGACTCGCAGGCATAGAAAACAAACTTATGGTCACCAAAGGGGAAGGGGGCGAGGGATAAATTAGGGGTATGAGACTAACAGATACACACTACTATATGTAAAATAGATAAACAGCAAGGATTCACTGTAGAGCACAGGGAAGTATATTCAATATCTTGTAATAACCTGTAATGGAAAAGAGTCTGAAAAAGAATATATATATATATATATATATATATATATATATATATATGTATATATGGCTGAATCACTTTGCTGTACACTGAAAACTAACACAATATTGTAAATCAACTATAGTTAAAAAAATTTTTTTTAAATAACGGGGAATCACCAAAAAAAAAAAAATATCTTACAACAGTGGTAAAATAGTGAATACATAGGAAGGTATCTGTTGGAATGTGTACCAGAACTCTGTGCAGAACTAACCATTGTGGAAATCGACATAAATGAGAGGCATCATGTGTGGCAGACATGGAGCTGTCATCTAGATGCCCTTCAAGAAAGAGCTTTCTGCTCAGCCATGCGGATGCGGCCTGCACGCAGCCTCCAGCTGCAGAGAGCTGCCTTGCCTGAGAGCAGCATACATCCAGTGACACACACGGGACAGGGACATACTTAGGGCCATTTTCAGCTAATGCACGCTATTCCAAAGCTCTTGGCCACTCCCTGCCGCGCTGACAGAGTGTCATGGGGCCAGCATTGCTGTTTGACCCTTTGCTGTGCCTGACCTTGCTGCCTCCCCTCCCTTCCCCAAGTGTCGAGCCCTCATAAACATCTTGCACCTCAAAGTCGGTCTTTGCCTCTACTTCTGAAGACTCTCACCCATGACGGCTGGCTCAGGAGAGATCTGAGGAAGCAGGTGATAAGATGGGGTTCAGAGCCAGCCAGCAGGTCTCCCTTACTGATGGTAGGTGGGTGGGACTCAGACAGCCCTTGGCACAAGGTGCTGGTCCTGTTGGCACATGAGGAAGGTGTCCTGGTCGAAGTGAAAGCATTGGCAGAGGTCGCGTATCAGGCCCTTGAGACTTACGAGGAAATAGTGGCTACAGAGATGGTCGGTTTGGATGGCTATTGACATGCATCATCGATGCTCTACAGAGAGGTGATAAAGAGTTGAAGGTAATGGGCAGTTGAAAGCCAGGTGTGAAAACCAGAGGCCTCCTTGGTTGCATAAAATGAAGCTCTCGTCTCCTGCAGCAACAAGGCAGAGAAAGCTAGGGACAAAGACAATGAAGATTAAACGCCCAGCAGAGGCCGGTCAGGCCCTGGATGGGATAGAGACATATGGGCAATGACACTGAAGGTTTTGGCTTCCTGGACTCCTGTGGACCTTCTGAGCCTGCAGAAGTGGCCCATCATCCCCGAATCCCCAGTAAGAGCTAGCACTCCCGCTTGCTGGAACACCATGCGGAAGAGCCTAGCTTCCTCGGAATTCCCCCTCCTTGGTCACTATGCCTATCGCTAGCTTAAGTCACAGTCTGTGGCAGCTAGGGACATGCTGAGGGATTATATCCCACAAAAGTGCTGCAAGCCCTAGCCAGTATGCCGTGGACTGGATTCTAAGGGCGCTTGATCCAGGGGGCCAGAATATAAATGTGGGTTCAGAGGAGTCTATTGACTTGGCAGTGCTCTCCTGGGATACAGGATTCAACATCCTGGTAAGGGTCTCGGGTGCAAACTCACCATTAGAAAAGTTGAAATCCCAGAATTGCCAGGAAAGAAGGTGGAGGAGAAAATTAAGAAGCTTAAGAATGAGCTGTGTAGACCTGAAAGTGCCGGACACACCCAGTCCTCCTTCAGGGAAGGACACGCTGCCCAGCTGTGGGGAATGCGGAGCCTGGACGTGCAGCTCCTGGGGGCCTGCCTCAGCTGCTGAGTGCTGCTTTGCCTAGGGTCACTCTCTTCCGGCCCTTCCCGGGCAGCCTGGGTTTCATGACTCAGCATGGACATTTCAGCCCAACACTGGACACTCTCACAACAATAAATGCTCCAAAACACACCAGGGTAGCCAAAGCTTTGTCAGGTCTGGATCTGATTTCTTCCTCTGCCCAATTCTGCTGCTTTCCTTTTCCCTCATAAACTCCTGTGCTCCAAACTCCATTAAACATCTGTTTCTGGACACCCTGACCTGCATACCATACTCCTGGGTTTAAAGACTCAAAAACGTTTCAAGAGGTCAGTTCACCTGCAAATGCCCTATAGATTATATACAACCATATCAAAATCTCCAAATATTGATCTTCTTGCAATATTTTTGCTCATATAACACATTTATTTCCAAAGAGTGTTGCCCATAGTAAGTTTTTGAAAATAGAAAGTAAACAAATATTCTGTGGGACTATATTCAAGGATTGACAGATTTGGAGGAGAAACACTTTATATACTATACAATATATATATGGTCAGGACAAAAGCAAATGTTATAAAAAAGTATAAAATAGACCAAAAGATACAAACACAATAGAATGATAAACCAATTCTGGAATTTATTAGGAGATGCAAAGGGCTAGGGATTATCAAGACGCTCTTGAAGAAACAGGAAGTAGGTGGACTTGCTCTACCAGATGTTAAAACTTACTATAAAGCTACAGAAATGAAGACAATGTGGTTTGGGTACAAATACATACAAAGAAGAGAGAACACAGAGACGAGCAGATCCTATCTGAATGTTTGATTTACATCAAAGGTGAAACTGCAGACCAGTGATGGAAGTCTTTGTCATTATATGGTTCTAGGACAGTTGGATGCCCTTACAGAAAAACATGAAACCTTACCTCCACCCCACCCCATAAACAAAAATTAACTCCAGGTGGATTGTAGATCTAACTATGAAAGACAAGACAATAAAGCTTCTAGATCAGTACAGACCAAGAGAAAATGGAAATATTCTCTCATCTGTGCTGTTCAATATAGGCAACTGAAGGGCTGAATATTTTAAAATTTTATTTCATTTTAATTAACTTTCATTTAAATGGCCACAAGTGGCTGCCATATTGGATAGTTCAGAACTAGAAGGCAATATTGAAGACTGTCTTCCTGACCTGAGGATAGAAAAGACTTCTTCAACAGCCTATGAAAACCACTAACCAAAAAGAAAATAAATAAACTTAACTGCATGAAAATTAAGAATTTCTGTGCATGTAAACGTGTCATGATATACTTTGATGAAAGAAAGAAAGAAAAGGAGCACAAAGGCAAGTCACAAGTAGGAAGACATTTGCGACACATAACAAAGGGCTCATATCCAGAATGTATAAACAACTCCCACAGATAAAAAGGAAAACAAACAACCCCAAAGTAGGTAAAAGACTTCAACAGGCAATTCCCCCCCAATAAAAAAAAAATCCAAATGAACAATTAACATGTTCAAAGTGTTCAACCTCAGCGATAATCAGGGATATACAAATTAAAATCATAATGAGATAGCATGACACGCCAAGCAGAATGGCTAAAATCCAAAAGATTGACAAAGCAGACTGGCAGTAAGAATGTGGACCAAGGGAATCTCTCAGATAGAGTTGGGTGAAGGTTTGGATCGGTCTAACCACTTTGAAAACTGTTTGGTAGCATCTGCTAAAATGAACCTATGCTCTAAGCCAGCAATCTCACTTTAGGAATATGCCCAACAGCAATATGTGAACTTGTACATTGAAAGACGTGCACAAGATGCTCATAGCAGCAGCATTTGTGATAGCCGGAGGTTGGGTAACACCTGCTAGCCATAGCAGGAGATTAAGTAAACAATCAAATCATCATGTTGTACAACTTAAATATATACAATTTTATCTGTCAATTATAACTCAATAAAGCTGGTAAAAAGAAACTATATAAAAGTGTACCTATAAAAAAAATAAGTAAACTGCTACAGTCATACAATGGCATACTACGCAGCCACGAAAAAGAATGAACAACTGTTATATTCAACAACATGAATGAATCTCACAAAGGATGCTGAGCCAGAAACATCAGAACAACAGAAGAGTCCATACCCTGTGGTCCATTTATACAAAACTCAAAATGCAAGCAAAATTCAGCTATAGTGTTGAAAGATACATGCTTAGCAAGGAGATGATTGCCATAAAATTCTGGCCTGAGGTCACCTCCAAAGGGAGGTTAGGGAGCATACGTGAGCATTCTGAGTTGCCTTACGTAATGTTTCGGAATGTGGATCTTTGCTTTGTGATAAAACAATGAGCTGTCCATCTCTGTTTCATATGTTTGTGTGTGTGTTCTATTTCACAATTAAAAAGGTCGAAAGAAAACAGAAAAGGTTACAAAATATTGGGCTGAATGTTTGCAAACCCTGTATGTTATATATTTGAGGTTTTGGCTTTTTTTATCATGTTATCTTATTTTTTTTAAGCCTCGATGCTCTGTGGAGTGTTCCCTGGCCAAACTGTTTGGTGTCGGGGGAAATAATCTGGGGGACGAGAAGTGCAGGTTGCAGCAAGAGACAGTATGAGTGGGCACGTGGTACCAGTCTGCCCTGGAGAAGCAGCAGCATCTTTGCACCAAAACCACCACTGGATTTTTCCTTTCCAGCCCCAGCAAAGGCAGAATGGAAGAAGCAGGCCCTTAGTCTAGTTTTACGGTCCTGTCATGCACTCTTCCCTGCCATCCATGAGGGATAAAGTCCCCAAACTCATTAAGCCGCTATGTAAGAGTTTCTGTTGTTGCCAGGGGTTGGGGGCAGGAAAGGAGAGGCAGCAATTGTTTGATGGATATGGAGTTTTCTTTTGGAGTGATGAAAATGTTTGGAACTAGAGTTGGGGGTTGCACATCACGAATGTGTACTAAATGCCGCTGAATTGTACACTTTGGTTAATTTTATCTTATGTGAATTTCATCCCAGTTTAAAAACAAATAAATAAAAAGTTAAAACTCAGTGGATAGATTTAACAAAGACTATATTTTTCTCCTTCCTAATAAAGGCAGAAATATTTCTTTCTACAAGGAAATAAATAGACTTTTAAAGAATTTCTGGCATCCCCAAACTTATCTAGTTGCTGTTTCTTGCTTTTTTCTTTTAGGCTGTACAAAGCGAGTTCCTTAAGGTGTACCACATGACGACTTGACATACATATACATTGTGAAGTGATTACCATAGTCAAGTTAATTAATACTTCATCACTTTAACCTTTTTGGGGAGGGACGGGGAGGGAGAACAGTTAAGATCTGCTCTCTCAGCCAATTTCAAGTATATCGTACCATATTATTAACTATAGTCACCATGCCATACAGTAGATCTTTAGAACTTAGTCAACTTATTAAATACTGAAAGTTTGTGCCCTTTGCCCAACATCTCCCCATTTTCCCCACTCAGCCCCTGACGAGCACCATTCTACCCTCTGGTTCTAAGAGTGACTTTTTTAGGTTCCGTGTGTAAGTGGGATCATGCAGTGTCAGTCTGTGTCTGGCTTATTTCTCTCGGCATAGTCTCCCCCAGGTTCATCCGTGTGGTGTTGCTTTTCAGTTCTTGTGCCCACCCCCTTTGCCTGTCTCCCCTAGAAGGTAATTTTCAGCGCATGTTTGCGCGCAAGCACTTCTGTGGGTCTGCCTTTGCCTCTGGCTCTCTGACCTTTTGCAGCCTCTCCCGTGGTGAGCACTGCTTTGCTGAGTCTGCATTTCTGCTGGCAGTCCCTCAAAATGATCTTGACAGGAAGCCAGGCTTCCTGGGGTCCTGAATCAGCAGAGCAGGAAGGAACTAAAGCCCACAGAACTGTCGAAGGGGAAGCAGCCAACTTGAAGGCAGAACCCATACCTCTCAATAGGTCTGGAGAAGAGTCCCATCATCTGTGACTAGAAGCACAAATTCTGGAACAAGTCACCTGAAATGCTGTTTCCTGCGATCAGATGACCCTGGGCAAGTCCTTTGCCTCTCTCTGCTGTCATTTCCCCATCTGTAAAATGGGAATGACTGTTTGAGGGTTACAGGCATCTCCAGCCATGGCTTGGATAGAGAAAGTCTGCAGCAAGGCTAGCTCTTACTCCTTTCAAAGCTTTCGGTTTTAAAGTAGAGGGTTTTAAAAAATGCCCATTTCTTTTCTTCCTGCCTTTCACCTCCCATGTTCCAGTTAAGAACTGATATCACAGGAGCAAACAAACGAAACAAACCAGAAACACCCTGGTAACCTATTTTTGGCATTCACAATTGAACCAAGACTTCTTCCACAGGAAAATGGCACTCAAATAGGATAATATGTTTGAGGACATTTTCTTCCTAGACCTTATTGTAACTGGCAATGGCATTTAGGGCCTACAAGTCTAACTCCCTTATTTCTAGTAGTTGAAGTTTTGGAGCGGAGCTTTTCATTCGCAGAGCCAGCAAGAAGTACATAGTTCAGTGATGAATTCTCTTGTGGCGAGCCTACTCTTCAGAAGTGTTAGGATACTGGGAGATGCTGGGACTCGGAGATGGGTGACCCAGGCTTTGGTTTGCCAGGAGACCCTGGGCTAATTACTTCACTTCCCTACCCGTCAAACTGGGGTGTTGGACTGAATGGTCTGTAAAGTTCCTTCAGTTTAATGATGAAGGATTCCACTCTTCAATATCACCCCCAGAGATAAAAAGGAGTCATGAGGCTTTGGGCTAAGAATGAGCTGGAAAAAAAAAAAGGCCCCTAAGGTCCTCCTTTAAAAAAAAAAAAAAAAGTGTGTTTTAATTATAAGTCAAATTTGACTTTCAGGAAAACAAACAACACTTAGGCATTTTTTGTTATGTTTAGTTTAACTTTAATCTTTCTCCCCAGCAGATAACTCTGCAGTAGAAAGGTTTGGGGAAGGTTTCTTACACTTTCCACCTACAGGCCAGTGTACATACCTGAAAGGACTCCCTGGAAGCTGCTTTGCCAGTTTTGCAGAAAGTCACTGCCAAGAGAGAAAGCTTCACATTAAAATGACTTAAGTAAATCTCTGGTGTCATTTCTGATGCTATAGGGTTAATCCAGTATAAGGACAGTGACAAAGTGCAGGGATTTTTTTTTTTAATGGATTCCACATTCATAGCCAAGTGCTTGGCAACCTGCCCTCTCATATGTTACGAAACAAAAATGTGTTGCCTTCAGTGTGTTTTTATTAGGCCAAGCAGTTTGCAATGCTTGGGTCTAGACTGAGACGCCAGAACTTTCCCGCTGCTTTGTCACTGCTCTGATTAGTATCTTGGTGTCCCTCGTCCTTTTAAAGAACAGTTTGAGGCCTCAGGGAAGTGATGTCCTGGGAGCAGGCACCGGCCCTCAACCGCGGCGGAAGCTCTTCAAAGGGGTTCAAGTCCAGATTTGCATAACATTCCGCAAAACTTGCAAACATTCGCCAGTCTTCGACTCTGAAGTTATTGGCAAAGGGAAGGTCCACCGTCGTGAAATTCTCAGGAGCGAGGTGGAGCAGATTTCCATAAACAAAGCAAACTCCAGTCTCTGCAGCCTTCTGTAGAAATCTTTATACCCAAAGAGAAGGGTCCCTTCCAGCTCTAGGACGCTATAATGTAACCATTTTGCGCTAAATGAAGTGCTTTATGAGCAAGCTTGCCTATTCCCTAGGAAACTTCAAGTGCATAATTTTCCCTCAATACATCTTTTTGCCCCATAGGCTTGGCTGAAAGGTAAATATCCCTGATGATTCTCCTCACAGGGAAGTATTTATTGGATGAAAGGCAGTTTTTTTAGAGGACTAAAAAAAAATTCTATTGACTCAGAAACCTTGTGAGCAGCTTTCCCAGTATTTAGCCACCACACTGAGCCCTCCAGCCATCCCCGTGATACCCCCGAAGGCGGCAGCAAAGCCATGGGTTGATGTATCAGGAGTCATTAAAGCTCCTACTAGCACACAATTAGGATTTCTTCTCAGTGGAGCCTAACTTTTTTTTCTGGCCCTGGTACTGTGTCTGCTCACCCAGCTTAGTTGTATAAAGGCTTTTCATGAAGTCAGGAGAGTCTCCAACACTACAAATGACTGGTGGTTCCTTATACCAGACCAAGCTGTGCTTCCCAGGACTCTCCTTGCAGGTGAGTAAGAGGCCACAGTCCCAGGGACCCCAGAGCCAGCCTCCAGCAGCTGGAACAGCTGGACTTTACCCCCTGTTACTCCTGACGTCTCCCTTGCTCAGGCCGTCTTGTCCTTTCTTCCCAGTCTCTTCCCTTTTCCTGTTTTCCTTATCTTCCCTTTCTCCCTGTACTCAGCTGGCGTCTTAGTCACTTACGCAGAGGTCTTAGCTCTATCTTGTCTCATTCCCACAGCATCCATAGGGTTAGGTCTATTTCATCTCACTTCCCACAGCATCCACAGGGTTGTTTCCATTTTCTTCTCCTCTTCCCAAATAGCTCTTGTCTCCACTTACATGTCCTAGGCCACCCCCAAATCTACTATCCTTTATGCCACCAGGCAGCCCCAATACTGTCACTTGAGTCATAGTTGCAAGAGTTCCCTTATAGAGCACCTTTATCTCGCTTTGGAACATGGACTTATTTCACATCCCAATAACCATTCTCTTCCTTCTTAATTTTTGGATGGAACGTATACATTCCATTGCATTCCAGAATGCAATGCACAGCCTCTCTTGCAGCTAGAAGTTGCCTTGGAACAGAGATGTAACCAAAACTGTTGTGTGCAATGTCCAGAAAACGTCCTTCAGTGGGGACTGCGGGACACCCTTCTTCGTTCCTTCCCATTTCCTACTTATTAGAGTAGAGATGTGCTGTCTGGAGCCCCAGTCACCAACTTGGATCACGAGGCCATACGCCGAGCACGTCAGAGCAGTAAGGCTTGATCTCTATTGATAAAGGAGCCTCCCTCCAGACCAGCCCTGGGCTGACAGACTGCTGAGTTCTGTTCCTCGAGAGAGAAACTAAACTTCTATCCCATTTAAGCCACTGTTATTTTGGAAGGTATGTATCCAAATGCACATTCTAACATATGGAATTTATAAATTCATATTGCACAGAAATCAAATTTATCTGGACCCACGCAAAAGGATGGGCCTTGCCAAGAGAGAAAATAGAAAGGTAAGAAATGCTAATGACTCCGAGTCCTTTTGATGAGTTTTCACATGTTTACCAGACTCCCTCAGTGGCACAAATGACATCCAACAATGGCTTTAATGACCAGAGACAAAAGATATTTTAACATTTCTCACCTTTTTTGGTTTTTTTGGCATAATTGCCGACTTCCCAGCAGATTGCAAGAATAGTACATGGAGTTCCATACGACCTTTACCCACATTCCCCAAACGTTAACGTTTTATCACATCACTTTATCGTTCTTTGTATATCAAATTTTTTTCCTGAAACACTTGACAGTAAGTTGCAGACACATTGCCCCTTTACCCGTAAACACTTTAAGTGGGTATTTCCTGAACAAGGGCTTAAGTGCAACGTAACCACAGGAAGATAATCAAAATCAGAAAATTAACCCTCATACGATACTATTAGCTAACCTATAGACTCTTCTCAGGTTTTGCCAATTGGCCCAATAATGTCCTTAATGCCCCAAAAGAAAGACAAGAGGAAACCCCAAATTATAGGCTGCATTCTGTTCTAGTGTCTACCTAGGCCTCTTCGCCCCGGAAGAATTTCTGTTTTGGCCTGTTTTTCCTAGCCTTGACATTTTTGAGGAGTCAGTTATTTTGTAAAATGTCCCTCAGTTTGGGTACATCTGATGCTTTTCTCATGATTCAATTCAGTCTGTGTATTTTGCGCCAGAATCCTCCAGAACTGATGCTGTGTTATTCTCAGTGCATCATTTCAAGAGGTGGTAATTTGTCCCATTACTGGTGATGTTACCTTTGGCTGCTCTGAAAGTTGTGTCTTTCTGAAGTGTCTGCTCTGAAAAGTTATTATTTTCTCTTTGTAAAATTAATAAGTAACTTGATAAAGGGTTCCCGGACCCAATTCCAGTGTGTGTGTGTGTGTGTGTGTGTGTGTGTAGGCTTCCCCATACCAATAAGCAATTCTGTGACACCAGTGGGGTGTCCAAGAATCCAACTCATTTCTGACACTATCTACCTGGAGATAGGATCAGATTCCACAGGTAGGGGGCTCAGTCCCACAAGACCAACCTCCACTTCAGATGTCAGTCGCAAGCCCAGGTTATTATTACCTGTGCTTCTGACCGACTGACTATAAATCAGAGACTCTCACAACCCCCTCCTCGGGTTTGATTAATTTTCTAGAATGGCTCACAGGACTCAGGAAAACCCGTTTACTCACCAGATGACTGATTTATCATAAAAGGATATGAATCAATGGCTAGATGAAGAGATACATAGGGTGAGGTATGGGGAAAGGGTCTCTCCAAGCACTCCACTCTCATCAAACACGTTCACCAGCCCAGAAGCTCTCCAAACCCTCTCCTTTGGGGTTTTTATGGAGGCTTCATTACATGGGCGTGATTGATTAAATCATTGGCCACTGGCGAGTCATTCAACCTCCAGCCCCTCTCCCCTCCACCGAGATGGGGGATGGTACCGAAAGTTCCAACCCTCTGATTTCATGGTTGGTTTTCCTGGCAACCAGCCCCCACTCTTGGGTGGGATCCAAAAGTCACCTTCCCCAAAGCATTTTCAGGAACTGAAGACAAGAGACCAAATAATCATCCCATTGCTCTTATAGCTCAGGAAATTCCAAAGGTTTGGGGAGCTGTGAGCCAGGAACTGTAGGTGAAGACCAAATGTATGAGAAATATATATTTTGGTCATCTGAATGACCGAATACCTATTTCTTGTAAACCATGATATCACCATCTTGTGGAAAGATACTTCGAATCTGTGTAAATATCCTGTTAATCCTTCAACTTTCACCCGCTAACCTTAGCATCCATTGATAATTCTTGCATGAATGAAATATTACTATAATGGTTGCCCAATAGTGATATGATAACACTTTTTCTTTTATATTCTTTCCCAGAGACGATTGGAATTTATTTACTTTTAAAGGTTTTAATTTATTTACTTTTTGAGCCACTTTATTGGTATGTGAAGGTAGAAGTTTAGAATGTGAAAGCAAGGACCCAGGCACGTGGTGATTGTCACCCTGAACACTATAAATACAAATAACTTACCTATTAAGAAATTTCTTTTTGGGCCCAGAGCATGTGCCTGGCACTGCGCTGGGCCCTGGGGTCCAGTAGTAAATGAGACACATCCAAATCCTCAGGGAGCACACTATTTTTAATGTGGAGGACACCAGCATGGACATATATTTTCTGCAACACGGTAAGGGCCATTCCAGGGTGGTTTGGAACCAGGTGCCTTGCACGGCGGAGCTGGGTTCCTCTGTTGAGTGGAATGAGAACGCTTTATTTGCTCTATTATAAAACTACTTTGCATACACTGATTTTTATGTAGGATAACAAACTTTCTGGAAGGGAAAAACTTGAACCCTGTCTATCATTGTTATGTCTGAGGAACTTGGGAGGCCAGAAAGGGGCAAGCGTACAGGGGAGGACTACAGAAGCCTTAAGAAAGACCTCACTTTAAGGAAAGAAGAAATTGTCTGTGTGAAGCAGCTTCCCTGTCCCAAGACTCTCATAGTCCTAGCACCCTGCTCCTGGGGGTCTCATCCCTTCATGTCACGTGTGAAATACACTCACATCCCATATTACATCAATGTATGTGTATGCATATTAGTTTCATATGAGCTAGCTTTCATTGGTTCGTTGACGTATTATTATATTTTGTCAGCTTTTGATTTATTTCAGATAAGTCTTTACAGTTTAAAGCCAATACATTTTTTTTGAGGTCTCAAAAATCTTTCTGTAGATTCTCACAAAGGTCATAGGCCCCAGGAACTGCACCTGAAGTAACTGATGTATTTTTTTAAATTGCAAGAAGTTTTATCTGTCTCGGAGACAAATATCCCTGAATTAATCAAACTTCTTTAAAAAAAAATTTATAGAGATGTAATTTACATACCATAAAATTCACCCATGTAAAGTATACAATTCAATGGTCTTCAGTACCTTTACAGAATTGTGCAACCAACGCCGCTATCTAATTTTAGAACGTTTCATCCCAGCAAAAGGAAACCACGGACCCACTTAAAGTCACTCCCTACCCGTCCCCTAATCTCTGGCAACCACGAAACTACTTTTTGTCTCTATAGATGTGCCTTTTATGGACATTTTATGTAAATGGAGACATGTAATACGTGGTCTTTTATGACTGGATTCTTTCAACTCAGCCTAATGGTTTCGAGGTTCATCCACGTTGTAGCATGTATCAGTACTTCATTCCTTTTTATTATTATTCGTATTATACTGCGTGGATATAACACATTTTATTTATCCATTCACCAGTTGAGGGGCAAGGGGGTTGTTTCCACTTTTTGGCTACTGTGAGCAATGCTGCTATGAACATTTTGTGCAAGTCTTTGTGGGACATTTATTTTGTTTCTCTAAGAGAATTGTTGGGTCATGTGGGAACGTTTTGAGAAGCTGCCAGACTTTTCCACAGCGACGGCACCATTTTACATTCCAGCAGCGCTTTCCCTATATCCTCACCAACACTTTTTATTGGCTTTTCTATTCTGGCCATCCTAGCAAGTATAAAGTGGTATCTCATTTTGGTTTTAATGTGCATTTCCCTAATGACTAATGATGTCGAACATCTTTTCATGTGCTTACTAGCCATGTGTATATCTCTTTTGAGAAATGTTTCTTCAGATCCTTCGCCCATTTTTAAAATGGAAGTATTTATTTTCTTCTTCTTGAGTAAGAGTTCTTTCTTTGTATATTCTGGATACAAGTCCCTTATCAGTTATATAATATGCTAGCTTTTCCAGTTCTGTGAGCTATCTTTTCACTTTCCTGATGATGTCATTTGAAGTGTAAAAGTTTTTAGTTTCAATAAAGTCCAATTTATGAATTCTTCCTTTCATTGTGCATTTGGTGTCATAGCTAAGAAATCATTGCCTAACCCTAGATTATAAAGATTTATTCCTAGGTTTTCTTCTAAGAGTTTTATAATTTTATTTTTTTAAGATTTATTTATCATTTACTTATTTATTTTTGGCTGTGTCGGGTCTTAGTTGTGGCAAGCAGGATCTTCATTGAGGCATGTGGGCTCTTCGTTGTGGTGCACGGGCTTCTCTCTAGTTGTGGTGGCGGGTTTTCTCTTCTCTAGTTGTGGCGTGCAGGCTCCAGAGCATGTGAGCTCTGTAGTTTGCGGCATGGGGCCTCTAGTTGAGGCAGGTGAGCTCAGTAGTTGTGGTGCGTAGGCTTGGTTGCCCCGTGGCATACAAGATCTTAGTTCCCCGACCAGGGATCGAACCCACGTCCCCTGCATTGTAAGACAGACTCTTTACCCCCGGACCACCAGGGAAGTCCCTAAGAGTTTTATAACTTTAGCTCTCACATTTATGTTTCTTTTCCATTTTGAGTTGATTTTTGTGTATGGTATATGATATGCATTCAACTTAATTCTTTGACATGTGGATATTCAGTTGTCCCAGCACCGTTTGTTGAAAAGACTGTATTTCCCCCATTGACTTGTCTTGGCACCTGAAGTTTACGATGGTTCTGAAAGCTAGCTCCAGTGAGAGGGTCTGAGAATTAGGGAAGAGTGATTACTTCCAGCTATGATGTAACTACTCATACGCGGGCCTGTCCTGCAGACCTCTCAGATAGTAAGCTTGCTCCTTGCAAGAAGAGGAGCAGCCTTCTGCTGCCCAAGGTAGCAGAAAGGATTCCTGGTTTTTTAGAGCGCCAGGGATGATCCGGTTTTATTGGCATCGTGCATGGTGGGTCTCCCGTTCCACCAGCATCTAGTGGTGGTCGTAGCAGTGGAATCTAAGTATCGCCCATGGAGCAGCATGTGTACAGCTGTTAGGAGCTGGATCATTAGGTCCAAGTTCAGGTAGCCATAGTGGCGACCAGTGACCAGCACTAGTTTGTGAATATGTCTAGGTACCCTGGTGTTTCCTAAGTGATTTTGTAAAAGTAGGAGAGGCTACTATAAAAGATTGAAAAGGTGAGACCTCAGAGCAACTAAGATTTGGGCATTCATTGAAATGAGGCTCTACCTGTATTCACAGACTGGTAAAGACTGAGTCACCAATATACATGTACGATGTACAGTGGGGTCCCGTGCACTGTTCCTGATGCTGCAGTTTTTCAGGATCCAGCAAGGGCCTGGGAAGGTGGGGAAAGCAGCTACGGACTCCAAGGCAGAATTTGGAGCTGGGACTTCAGGCCAAAGAGGTAGGTGGGCCAAAGCCAAAGCCAGGAGTGAAATGAGAGCTATATCAGGAGCCAAAGGCCAGGATCTAGGAAGGCAGGATACAAGGGAGACATTAAAACCGGGAGGGTGACAACCAGGAAAGAAACCAAGGATGACACTGTGACCGGGAGCCTAGGTTCATTTGTAGTTGGATTTAGAGACACATCGGGTGATTTTCCGGCTTTTAGAAATTCCAGGCATTCTCCGTGAAGCACCATTTCTGCGTCTCAGAGGCGGGTTCATGGCACAGCTGGTCCCAAAGTTGGTGCTTATAACATTGTGCTCCTGACACAAGGCACACATATATTGAACACCTACTGTGTGCCTCATGCATACTTGGAGGTCGAGGCTACTGTCATAGTGTAAGACACACTCTGTTCTCAGGAAGCTGAGGAAACAGCTGGCTTAGAACATTTCCAGGGTTGACACAGGTCCTGGGGCAGTGAGGTTTCCACTCGGCTTAACTACAATGGCAATGACACATGTCCAGGTCAACACAGCTAATAAATGAAAGAGCCGGGGTTAGAGTGCAAGTGCCTTTACTCTCATGTGGAGCTTTTTCTTCGACACTATGGAAGACGCAGAGGCGGTGGAAAGGAAGAATGAAAAAGACTGAAACATGGTTATTTCTGTAGGAAAGAATGATAGGGAAGAAGGAGGAGCAGGGGAGGGTCACTGGAGGGCAAAGGGGTCAAAGAGGACAAGTGGTGAGAATGCAGGGAGGGTGAGAGGAGGTGTTAGTCAGGTTCTCCAGAGAAACAGAACCAGTGAGATACAGATATGCAGAATACACAGATCTCCTGTTTCCTCTGTGTGTGTGTGTGTGTGTGTGTGTGTACAAAGAGAGATAGACAGACAGACAGACGGCAGAGAACTGGCTCACACAGCTGTGGATGATGAGAAGCCTCAAGGTCTGCAGAGCAGGCAGAGCCCCCCCACCCACCCCGTCCAGGATCCCCTGCAGGCATCAGCAGCCCCTCCTCATGGGTCGTTAGCACAAAGAACACCTACCAAGAGGGAGCACACACCAGGGAAGCCTGTCCAGTTACGGGCTCCACAAAGACAACTAGAGACACCGTATGGGCTGAAGGGGCCAGGGCGTGGTGGGAAGTGGCGGGGAGGAGAGCTCCCCGGATGCTGTGGGAGTTCGCCCTCCGCTTTCCCCGGGGGAGTAGCCCAGAGGATTTGCCCTTTCTTTGGGGCAGCCGCTCTGGTTTTCCACGGGCCAGAGCAGGTCCTATTTCCATAGTCCTTACGCTGGCTCTCAACAGTTCGACCCGTCCCGCTCCGTAAATGTTCTTGCCTGCGTAGGTTTTCTTCTGGGATCTATCCGAGCTCATCCTCGCAGCCTCACCTTCTTGCCAATTCAGGGCTGCCAACCTGCCCCTTCAAATCCTGGTTTTAAACTTGATGTTTCAAGTCCAAACTTGTTTCCTTGTTTGCCCCTTCCCAGGACTCCACACCAGTTTCCACTTTACACTATGACCCAGAACCCAGGTCTGACCCACCCTTGCTTGGGACCCAATTTCACTTTTGTTCCATTGCCTCATAACTGCTGACCAAGCACGCTCTCCCTCAAGCCCAGCCCTGACGGAGCTCCTGGCCTGGGCTGGAATCCAAGGCCAGATTTGCCAGGGAGAGAAGGTTGGACAGATTCTCCCACTCTGCCTGTGTAGAAACCAGAGCCAACTTCCCTGACCTCATCTGTCTCAGAGTTGCCGCTGCTCTTCTCTCAGAGGTAAGGATGGGCTCTCTTACCGCCAATGTGTTACGTCCCTTTTTCACCTTTGAAGAAGAAATTAAGAGCGACCAGTGTCCAGCACCTGCACCCAAGAGGAGCAGGCCTGTTGGAGAAGCCTGAATCATCCATGTGGGCAGGTTCAACTACTCATCCTGCAAAGTTCCCTTTGTTTCTCTTAGGGAACTTCTTGGATTTATATCGAACCAACTATTTCTGATACCTGCTGGAGAATGCATTACATCCAAGAAACATTCACGTCGTCACTCCTTCCACACATCTGCAAACCCTAGCCACAAACACCTTGTCATTTGCTACATGTAAGGTATACTAAATCTATTAGAATCCTGAATATAGTTCAATCTTTTTTCTTTTGAATTTAGAAACATTTAGAATGTTCTGTGTTGTAGTAGAAAGAGATTTCCTATTTATTTTTGCAAATCTCTCCCTTCTCTCTCTTCAGGCAGCCCTTGCCCGTAAACCCCCTCCCCTTCCAAGACTCTTCCCCTACCCTCTCCCCCATCCATCACCCTTCTTTACAGAAAGGATCAAGCCTCAATTCCCCTCTTTCTCCTTCTCTGTGTCTTGCAAATTTCACAAGCGGCTGGTGTCAAAAGGCTGTTGATGCCCTTTCATCTCTACCAGATTACTGATGCTTCTGCAGAGCAGCCAGTGGGCTGCAGGGAGATGGGAGGAGTGAGCTCTGATTTCAAAGATGGGGGGATGTTCCATTTGGAACTGCCGCTGGTTTCTCTTAGCGTATTTAAAATCAAACATCGCTTGCCTTGACCAGGATTAATTTTCATCCAAAACCCTCTCCTGTCTGGAATACATAGGAAATTTGCATTCCTTCTATTAACACAGCTTTGACGGGTCCCATAAGCTAATCCGTTAAGCCCTGTGCTCCGTGAACATGCACATTTTCCTTGCCCTCCGTTACATGACAAAGCATCCTAGCTCAGCTGACGGGGCTGGCAGGCCCAAACTGCAAGCACGTTTCTCCCTGCCCCCAGGCCTGGTGCCTTGGGGATGGGGGCAGGGTAAAAGTTCAGTGCTCCCAGCCTTATTATAACTAGAATTATTATTCATGCCTCTGTGCGCTACACCCCCAGGCTGGGGGAGCCCGAGGAAGCCATGTTTGCAAATTCTTTAAAAACTGAATCAGCAAACGTCTGACCTAAATAGTGAATCTCTAATAAATAGAATTCCAGTTACAAAACAACGTCACTAACGACAACAAACCTGTACTTTTTCAGCCTTGATTTCGTTATCTGCACTAGGCCAGACAGCCAAGTTTACCGGACGGACTCTACTGCGTTGCTTCTAGAACACACACCCGCCATCAACACACTGACGTTCCCACGTCCGGGTCATCATTTTCAAAATCAGAATTCCCATCATGAAAGCCCATGATTGCCCTTTGAGGGCTCTCGTAAAATCAGACAAAGCACATTCCAACAGAGACATTTAGATACACGATCATTTTGACTAAAGGAAATCGTGTGACACTATATCTAAAAACCAACTTCTTAAGGCCATGAAAATTTTCCACTTGGGTATTTCTTGAGCTTATAACACTTAAGTCTATTTTTGTGTCAAGGATCAATTAACCAGTGTCCAGTATTTAGAAGAGTATCAATAAACGTTTGATTGACATTTGAAAAAAAAAATCATTGATGGGAAATGATAATAAAAAGGACAAGAAAAATTGTGATCCATCTGGCTTGGGTTTGTTTGGGCAGTTTTTTGGAGTCCAGTCCCGATTAGCAAAGAGCACAGAGGAAGAACTGTCCTTAGGGGTCACCTGCACTTCTGCCCTTTGCCTAGGGAAGGTGCAGCCCAAGTCCAAGATGCACGTAACTGATGGCCAGCCCAGGCTTTCCAGGTAAAAAGCCTGATACTCCGGCCATAATTACGAAATGCCTTACCCACCCTTCCCATAGTCCTTTCCTGCATTAATCAGATTACCTTTTTTTTTTTCAATTGAGGTACAGTACAATGTTATATAAGTTTCAGGTGTACAACACAGTGATTTACAATTTTAAGTGTTATATTTCATTTCTAGTTATTCTATAAAATATTGGCTATATTCCCTGTGCTGTACAATATATCCTGGTAGCCTATTTCTCTTATACATAGTAGTTTGTACCTCTGAGTCCCCTAGTCCTACCTTGCCCACTCCCCGCTTCCTTCTCCCCACTGGTAACCACTAGTTTGTTCTCTATATCTGTGAGTCCATTGCTTTTTTGTTATATTCACTAGTTTGTTGTATGTCTTAGATTCCACATACAAGTGAGATCATACAGTAGATCATACAGAAATAAGTCTTGCTCTGACTTATTTCACTCAGCACAATGCCCTCCAAGTCCATCCATGCTGCTGCAAGTGGCAAAATTTCATTCTTTTTTACGGCTGAGTAGTATTCCGTAGTATATATGGGCCACGTCTTCATCCATTCATCTGTTGATGGACACCTACGTTGCTTCCATATCTTGGCTATTGTTTATCAGATTACCTTTTAATTAAAAGTCTGGTGAAGAAATTAAAATGTATCACAAAAAGTCCAACCCTTAACTTGCTGAGTTTATGGCTTAAGTTTTAAGGAATTTAGGATAATGGATTCTAAATTCATATCAAGTTTTCATCCAGCAAAACAGCTGGATCTCATTCTTGCTGTTGACTGAACCTTATCAAAAATTACCCAGGACCCAGGTCAACCTCGGACCCAGCTATAATAACATTTTCTAAGCTAAAGTAGTAGATCCTAACCTTCTCCTCACTTTCTTCCACACGTGTCACCAACAGCGTTCCCATGCTCCCACCGTGGATGGCCTGTGGCTTCTCCAACAGGCCAAGCTGTTCCCATGCCCCAGCCCTACAGTACCCTCCCCCCACCTTTCGTGCTGCAGAAACCCCTTCCATAGAAGCTGAAAATGCCAAGACTCACCTCTAGGACTTAGGGCTGGAGTATGGGCATGTGGCCTGATGCTGGCCCACTGTTTCTGTAGGAAAGCTTTTAGGCAAAAATTTTCCCCTACTGTAGAGACTCACGGGAGGAGATTCCTTTCTTGGCTAGATGTGTGCGTATCTGCAACGTCTATAACTGCTCAGACATCTGTCTCTTGACCATGAAGAAGGGATGCTGCTGACAAGCTGAGAGTAGCCAGATGGAAAGGTGGAAAGCTGGAAAGCACCCTTGTTCTCAACGTCAAGGTTGAACCGCTGCATCTACCCCAGGGGCCACCACGCTGCCTTTGAACCTCTGATCATGTGAGATAACAAATATCCTTATTGGTTAAGCTAGTGGTTCTCAGACTTCTGGTTTCAGGGCCCCTTTCAGCTCTTAAAAATTATTGAGGTGGGACTTCCCTGGTGGTCCAGTGGTAAAGAATCCATCTTCCAGTGCAGGGGACGCAGGTTCGATCCCTGGTCAGAGAACTAAGATCCCATGTGCCGCAGGGCAACTAAGCCCATGCGCCACAACTACTGAGCTCGTACGCCTCAACGAGAGAGCCTGCGTGCCACAAACGACAGAGCCCACGTGCCCTGGAGCCTGCGTGCCACAACTAGAGAAGAGAAAACCTGCATGCCACAACTAGAGAGAAGCCTGCGTGCCACAATGAAAGATCCCGCATGCGTCAACGAAGATCCCGTGTGCTGCAACTAACGTCCCAACGCAGCCAAAAATAAATAAATAAATAGATCTTAAAAAAAAAAAACTTACTGAGAATCCCAAAGAGCTTCTGTCTATGTGTGCTACGGCTCAGTACTTACCATGCTAGAGAAAAAGTTTAAATATTTATAAATAAAGATAATAAACCCATTTGTCGTTCACATAAACAACATGGATTTATGAAAAAAATAATTATATGTTCCAAAAGAAAAAGTAAGAAGAGTGGTTGTTCTACCTTTTTGCTAATCTCTTTAAGTCTGAGTTAATGGGAGATGGCTGGTCTCTGATAATAATTGCTTCTGCACTTCATCTCTGTGATATCACACATCATATAGCCGCTGAAATACCTCCACTTTACACTTGTGAAATAATGAAGGTGGTCTTGGTCTTATGATGAAAATGCTTTAACCTCACGGATGTCTTAAAAGGGTCTTGGGAATCCCCAGGGGATCCCCAGATCTCACTTTTGTGTGTGTGTGTGTGATACGCAGGCCTCTCACTGTTGTGGCCTCTCCCATTGCAGAGCACAGGCTCCGGACTTGCAGGCTCAGTGGCCATGGCTCACGGGCCCAGCCGCTCTGCGGCATGTGGGATCTTCCCGGACCAGGGCACGAACCCGTGTCCCCTGCATCGGCAGGCGGACTCTCAACCACTGCACCACCAGGGAAGCCCCCCAGATCTCACTTTGAGAAAGGGTGGTCTAAGCCATTCGTTTTTTTTTTTTTTTTTTTTTTGGCTACGCCACGGGCTTACAGGATCTTAGTTCCCCGACCAGGGATCAAAAACCAGGACCCTGGCAGCGGAAGTGTGGAGTCTTAACCACTGGACCACCAGGGAATAAGCCATAAGCCATTCTTTTTTGTTTAATTTTATTTATTTATATTTGACTGTGTTGGGTCTTCATTGCTGCACACGGGCTTTCTCTAGTTGCGGTGAGCAGGGGTTACTCTTCATTGCAGTGCACAGGCTTATTGTGGTGGCTTCTCTTGTCGCAGAGCACAGACTCTGGGCACACGGGCTTTAGTACCTGTGGCGTGCAGGATCAGTAGTTGTGTCTCGCGGGCTCTAGAGCACAGGCCCAGTAGTTATGGCGCACGGGCTTAGTTGCTCTGCAGCATGTGGGATCTTCCTGGACCAGGGCTCAAACCTGTGTCCCCTGCATTGGCAGGCGGATTCTTATCCACTGCGCCACCAGGGAAACCCCCATAAGCCATTCTTGATTGGATATTCTACTACCTGGAGCGAAAATCCTGTAATTGATACACCTCCTCAGGGCTGGTGCATCTATTCCTTCCAGGCTTTCCCCCTTCCTGGGACCTCCCCCCCATTCTCCTCCCTTAGATTCTTGCATGACTCTCTTTCACTTCTCTTAAGTCTCCATCAACAATTTCACATCCTGCGAGAAACCATCTTGGACCACCTGGTAACTGTTTCCCTACATAGCATTTGTTACTACCCTACACTTATTTTATTTTTATCAGCTAATTGTTTAAGCACATAAGCTTCACATGCGGGGTTGTTTTGTTCTACTCACCAGTACGGGCCTTCAATAAATATTTGTAAAATGAATAAATGAGTGAATGAATGTGAGCAATGATATAAGCATAACCTAGAATACACTCTAATTGATGTGAATAATGAGTTATTTTCCAAAAAGTAGAAGAATGGTTGCTAGAAGCTGGGGAAGGGATAACGGGGAGATATTATTTAATGGGTATAGAGTTTCAGTTGGGAAAAATGAAAAAGTTCTGGAGATGGACAGGTGGTGATGGTTGTACAACACTGTGAACGTACTTCATGACACAGAACTGTATACTTTAAAATGGCTAAAATGGTAAATCTTTTATCACAATTTTAAAAATAAGTTATTTGCAAACATTGGTACCAGGACTTACCTGGTGGCGCAGTTAAGAATCCACCTGCCAATGCAGGGGACACGGGTTCGAGCCCTGGTCTGGGAAGATCCCACATGCCGTGGAGCAGCTAAGCCCACGTGCCACAACTACTGAGCCTGCACTCTAGAGTCCGCGAGCCACAACTACTGAGCCCACGTGCCGCAACTACTGAGCGCACGTGCCACAACTACTGAAGCCCACGCGCCTAGAGCCCATGCTCCACAACAAGAGAAGCCACCACAATGAGAAGCCCGCGCACTGCAACAAAGAGTAGCCCCCGCTCGCCACAACTAGAGAATGCCCGCACACAGCAATGAAGATCCAACACAGCCCAAAATAAACAGTAATAAACAAATAAATTTTTTTTAAAAAAAGAAACATATTACCTACAATATATATAGCTCACACCTGAGGAAGCAGCTATACATCTACTAAAACATTGATGATTTTCATCATCAACAAAGCTCTGGTTCAGTTGTTAGTTGGATTCATTTGCAAAAATTTTCATTCACAGCCACTTATTCTTCACAACTGAGTCAGCTGGGGAAGGATAGATCATCTATTTGCATGAAAGCAGGGAAAAAACTGTGCACTAAGCTGTTTTATACTATGACAAATAAAATCACAGGTTGGGACTACACACACACGCACACACACGCACGTACACACACGCACGCATGCACACACACACACACACACACGGAGTATCAGGAAACAGCCTCTCCATTTTGGCTGCAGAGGCATGGATTTTGGTTTCCTTGGCTTCTGAGCTGTTCTTGGAACCGGGCCATCAAGGGAAACTGAGCAAGTACACGGGTCCATCGAACTTGGGCTGGATCCATCAAGGACACAAAAGCAGAGGATCCAGCCCTCTTCCCAAGGAGAGCAGACAAAATTATCGTTGATGCTGGAACTGTGGAAAGCTCACGCAGCCCCCATGGGAGGGAACTTGGCATGGGCAGGCGAACAGCTCTGACTGACCTGGGGGAGAGCACAAAGCTGGGGTAAGATCCAGGCTTCTGCTCAGTCCGGACTGCTGACCCCTGTGCTTTGTCAGTGAGGGAAAGAGAGGCGGCCTCTCCCCGCAGGCTCTGCCTGGAACGTTTCCCTGGCGTCTGAGGAATTCTCTCAAGGGGGCGCCACCCGCGGAAGAAATGCTCGTGATATAATGTTAAATGGAAAAGTGAAGATAAAAGGATTTTATGTGTGTGTGTGTGTGTGTGTGTGTGTGTGTGTGTGTACATCATGTATGTTTTTAAAGTTTTTTAAAGCATGCATTGACAAGTAAGACCAGGAGCCTACAATATTACCAGTGATATTCTCTGGGTGGTCCAATAACAGGTAATTGACATTTTTTCTGCGGTTTAAATCTTCCTACAACTAGCAGGGTTATTCACTAGCCATAAGCACGTTTTGAACTCCACGCGCAGAAGCCCCTCAGCATGGGGGAAAGTGCGGGCTGTGGAAGGCGGCTTAGGAGCTCTTGGAAATATTGGCAGTTGTAATGAGGTTGCTGCTGAGGGGAAGGGGGAAACGTCTGGGAGGCCAGAGGCAGCATACACCCATGGCTTTGTTGCCCCATAGTTTCTCTCAGAGTTACTCTGGTTTCCCTGATTGCAGGCCTACTTAGCAAGAAACACGGTTGCAGACTTTTTTCCCCCAGAAATATGTAGCCCAAACTCCCAGCGCAGAATTCATGCCTCGCCTGAGCCCCCGGCCCACACCCGCTCCCCTGGAATCCCAGGAAAACTTTCCAGCATCTCCACCTTCTAACGCTTCTGAGTGGGACCCCAGCGGGCGGTGGCGGTGGGAGGGCAAGTTGTTTTCTGCTCGCACTTAAACCACCTTTCTTGCCTTTTCAGCCATGTTGGGACTGTGTTGCTCACACCAGCCACCACTGTGGAAAATGACACAGACAGTCTGTCCTTTGAAAGCATTTGGCGTGTTCCTTGGAAGGAAAAACTGAGCTCATCCCAAGAAACAGGAGAGAGTTGGGGATAGTACAGTCATCTCTGGATTCCAAGAAATCCATTTCTTGTTTTTTTTTCTATCATTTGACATCTTTTTGCAGCCCCTAACTTCCCAAAGAGTGAATTTTCTTCCCATAAACACTATGGTGAAGCTATTTCACAGCCACCTCAGAATAGCAGAATCGTGGCCTCTTCATAACTGAGTTTCAAGTTGCTCCCTCAGAGCTCTCATCTTACAGCTGGGTGGGCTGGGGGAAGCCTTAGAATGTGGCCTTGAGAATGTTCCAGTTGCTTTGGAGGATGGCGTAATAGATAAGACTAGCGTGAGGAGATGCACGTAAGGCTGAGGCTGAGCGAGTGCTAGGAACTGGCCCCGGTCTTGGAGGAGCGAGTGGTGGGGAAGGCTAGGGCGTCCCCGCACCGCCACAGCTGCCCGAACCTCCCCCAGCTGCAACTCACACGCCCTCCGCGCTGGGCTGCTTCCCACAGGCCTGCAAGCCCTGTACTTGCCCAGACGCAGGAAAGAGCCTGGAGTCAGCGACAGAGACATCGGTGGTTTAGTGGATGAGGGATCGTACACAAGGGCCCGGAGCAACACCCCGCCGTGGGTGCAGACGGCACGCAGGACAGGGCAGCAGCCTTCGCTTCTGAGGGGCAGGAAGGTTACCAGTCAGAGAGGGAATTGATGTCAGGGGGGCTCAGCGGTCACCAGAGAGACCAGCAGCGGAGCCCGCTTCCCACTGCCCCTTTGATAAGCTATCATGGTGGGGATAGTTCTGATCTAAAGATTAGCACAATCACTAGCTGGGCAACGGCAGGTATGTAGGCATTTACTGATCAGGCTCTACGATTAAGAGGGAAGGTCAGCCAAGTGAGTAGAGTGTAGGTGAGGCGGGGACTGGTCCAGCAGGGGATGTACAGAGACCAAGAGCACAGCCGTCTTGGGTGGCCTGACTGTACACACACACACATCACAGCATCACACACACACATCACAGCATCACACACACATACATCACAGCATCACACATCACAGCATCACACACACACATCACAGCATCACACACACATCACAGCATCACACACACATCACAGCATCACACATCACAGCATCACACACACACACATCACAGCACCACACACACATCACACACACACATCACAGCATCACACACACACATCACAGCACCACACACATCACAGCATCACACACACATCACACACACCACAGCATCACACACACACATCACAGCATCTCACACACACACACACATCACAGCATCACACACACATCACACACACCACAGCATCACACACATACACACATCACAGCATCACACACACATCACACACACCACAGCATCACACACACACATCACAGCATCACACACACACACATCACAGCATCACACACACACACACACACATCCCAGCATCACAGCAGATGGGAAGAGGTGGCATCTTTAGACCATCATGCTGGAGACTGTCTCTTGCTATGACCTCTTGAGGTGAGAGATGGGAATGAAGGAAAGAGGACGGGAGGAGGGTTTTACTTATCAAGGAGGGTCCTGGTTTTCCCACCCTCCTATCAAGTTAGGACCCTTTAACAACCTTCCTGGGTTTTCTAATGAGGCTTCTTGGCCTGAACTGGACCCCGCATACCCTCCTCGTTCTCCATCCTTGCCGTGACACACAAAGGGCTTCATCCTAGGAAGGTGAGACCAAGAAGAGCATTGGATTCCCCACTTGAGGGACCAGGGGGCCACAGCAGGTGGTGTCTTCTTGTGTCATGTCATGGGTTTCTGCAGGGCAGGAGGACAGCCCCAGCTCTGCCCACCAACAGCAGGGCACTGACCACACGAAGTGGGGCACAATTCACACCACCCCTCTGTCCACCACCAGCACCTTCACAATCCTCCCTGGCCTTCCCACTGGCCACCAGAAGATGGTCCCCCCTGTCCTTACCGGAGTTCCCTACCCCCGCCTCCCCTCCTTGCCTCTGTCATCCCAATTGGAGGATGTGAATACTGTGGACTTTTAAGCTGTTTTGACATTGAAGAGAACTGAGCCCCCTGAGTCACACACAGTCTACTATGGGCTGAATCGTGTCCCCCAGACTCATGCGATGGAGGCCTAACCTCCAGTACCTCAGAGCGTAACCTGTTTGGAGACAGGTCTTTAAAGGGGTGATTCGGTTAAAGTGAGGCCTGGTGTCCATAAAAGAAGAGGAAGGGGCTCCTGGGGCAGAGGCATGACCGTGCGAAGAGGAAGCACGAAGCCTCAGGGGACACCAGCCCTGCAGACACCTTTGCTCTTGCACTTCCAGCCTCCGGATCTGTGAGAAAATTAGTTTCTGTCCTTTAAGCCACCGGGTCTGGTATTTCGTTATTGCGCCCTGAGCAAACGAACTAATACACAGTCCCACAGTCCTCACTAAGCCCCGGGGCCTCTGGACTTCATCTTGGAGCAAACCTGCCCCCCCAACACACACACACACACACACACACACACACACACACACACACAGAGGCAGCCCCTTCCCCTTAGTTGGCGGGCAAGAGGTTGTCTGCGGAGGTGAGGGGCTGTTAAAAGGCCTGCGGAAGGAACACCCCTTCCTGTCCATGAGAGGTCCAGACAGCGAGGCAGGTCCTCTGATGCCCTGCTCGGGACGGGCGGGGCGGGCAGCCACCTCAGCCCTGGTCCTGGGTCTCGCCTTATAGCTGGCCCCAACCTTGTGGGAAGGAGGCGGAGAAGACCACGCGTCTGTGTCCTTTCCTTCCTGGCCCTCCACGTGGCAAAGGGAAGTTCCCACGGGCGGCCGCTACCCATCCTGCAGCCACGCTTCATGCGGGGGGAGCGGGGGAGGGCGTGCCGCAGCTCACGGGATGGGCACCCAGGCCCTGGGCGACTCGGCCACTCGGCACCTGGGCCAGTGGCCGCCGCGGAAAGGAGACACCAGCCGTTTCCTGCTGCTTTTCCTTTGGAGAGCAGCCTCAGGAATGGAAGGGATTTCAGATCTCTCTTGCAGCAAAGGTGGTGGGAGAACCGGCTGGGACCAGCAAGCAGAGCTGGCCCTCTAGTGGCTTCTGAGGGCCGGCGGCTTTTCCACGAAGTCACGTATTAAGAGTTCCTTAAAGAAACAAATGAATAAAAGCTTAAAAAAAAAAATATTGGAGGGAATACTTATTTCCCCCGTTTCTTCCTCTTTTCCTCTATACGTCTGAGGAATAGAAGAAGGAGACAGGAAAGGAGAGAAAGGAGCAAAATGGGAGGGGTGCAGGAGGGACCAAGGGGATTTTTAACCTGTTTAATAAATGCGAGGCAAGGTTAAATATTCCCCTAGGACAACTATTAGTTTACTTGCTCTGTGACACTTCAAGTCTGGCCCCTTTTAGCAAACTAGCTAGAAATCCAGTTTGGTAACCGTCAAGTACTTTACTGGGATAGATAATTTTATTTAATTCTTATAAAAACCCTAGACAGAGGTATTTTATTTTTATCATCATCATCATCTCCATACAGATGGGAAAACTGGAGTAGAGAGAAGTGAATTGACTTACTCAGGGGTGCAGAGCTATTGAATAGGGAAGTCTGAAGTTGGGATCCGCGTCCAGGCTCCAGGGATAGGACCACATATTAACCCCTCTATTGAGCCAGCCAGCACAGAGGCTAAAGTGTCTCAGGACACTCATGCCCTCTAGGTTCACCACACATTCCCTCCTTTTCGTCTCGGGTCCCTCCTCCAAGCTCCGACATTCTCCACACGCATCAGACACAGAGGGCAGGCACAGGATGATTTCTATTCCTCACAATCCAATAAGGTCTTTGTGACCCTAATTCTTCGGGCAGAAGCATAATAATTGTAAAAGTAATGAAAGGAAGGCCAGGGAGATTTTCCTCTTAATGGGCAGAAAAGACAGTTCTTTCCAAAGATTGCAAACCACCCTCTGATCTCCTTTGTTTCAAGTCATTTAAAACAGCCTGCCGCAGGGAAGTAGCCAGCCCAGAATGCTACCACACATCTTCATTAATTCCACAAATATGTATTTTGTAGCCAAAGAATGAGTTCCTATTGTATTCCAGGCACTATTCTAATGTCCAGGGATATAGTAGGGAAACAGGGCAAAGGTCAAGCAGTCTAGGAGAGAGAGAGAGCCTGTACTTAGACAAAGGAAGAAAGAAGGAAGAAACAAATAATGAGATAATTTCAGACAGTGATAAATGACGTGGCTAAAATAAAGCTGGGTAACGGGATACGGAGGATCTCAGGACCAGGACCACCTGAACCAGAGATGTCAGGGAAGTCCTCTCGGAGGAATGATATCCGAGCAGAGACCCAAGTGATAAGAAAGAGCCCAAGGAGAGCCACAACCATGTCAAGATCTAGGGAAGAGTATTTCAGAAAAGAGACATTAGCGTGTGAAAGATGCTGACCCAAGAAAAGTCAACATGCTCGAGATATCCAAGGACAGATGAGTTGACAGACGGAAATATCCAAGTAGCTATTCAAGTAGAAATGAGTTGATGATTGGAGTCTGAGGTTCAAAAGAAAGAAAAGGTAGAAGACAGGGACTTGAAAGTCATCAGCCTAGAGATACATCTAAAACCATGGGGTTGGATGAGAGTATCTGCGGAGAGAGCACAGATGGAGAAGTTGAAGACGGCTGCGGGGAGACCCTCGGCCCTCCGTTAACAGCCAGCGGTCTGGCAATGCTGGCCCAGAAACAGTCCCTGAGGTAGGGTGTGATGGTAACTCCGGCATAGAAGCCTAGAGAAGCCTTCAATCAGGCAGCAGTTAACTGAGCCAAATGCTGCTGAGAGACCAGGTAAGACAGCAACAGGGCACCTGTGATGGCTGGTGTGGGTGTCCTCCAAAGGGCCTCCTCAGAAGAATGCTTGAGATGAAGGACAGACATCAGGGCACAGAGGAGAGAAGAGGGGGAGAAGGCGGACAGTGAACAAGGTTATAGGATGCGTTTTTGTCAAAGTCTCTGCTACTTCCCGGACCCCTCATCCTCTTACACCTCTCTTATCCAGAAGAGGAGGGAGCAGGTCTGCATTTGCTGCATACCATCCTTTACAATCCCAAAAACTCAGTATTTAATTACAACGTTGATAACTAAGAAGATTTACAGATGGCTTAAAGTCAGTATAATCACGTGGGAAGTCCAATTGTCTTTGCCTGGATTCCCCGGAAAGCACATCTTCAGGCGAAAGCTTACGTGCTCCTACTGTGTTAGGGAGTGCAATTTCAGGCAGCAGAGGAGTGAGGGACCAGGGCAAGGAGGCCTGGAAGGAGCGAGAGGCACTACCGGGAGGAAGATGCGTCCTTAAACTTGCTGCCTCTTAGCTGCTCAGTCCTGGGGGACCATCCTCCAAGGAGTCACGTAACTGGCACCTTAGGACAGTCTCCCCGGGGAGCGGGCTGGGGGGTGCAGGGAGGAGAAACAGCACCTGACTCCCTTCTCCAACTGGTCAAACGTTCGCCTCCTGGGATGTTGACCCCCCTCCCTTTCTGTAGCACAGACTCACGTGGGTGCCAAGCTGGGGTCCTGCTATGTCAACAGGGAAGCCCTAGGGCAGGAGGAGGGAAGCGGTGAAGCAGACCCAGGGCAGAACCTGGTGTGGCCACACCAGCTTGAAATCCGTCACGTCTACACAGAAATGATCACTGCCTTGGTGACTGGAAAAGTGACAGATGAGGCCAAGAAGTTTTCAAGTGGTGCATGAAAGGTACCTGGTGGGTCATCTGAATAATAATTTGAACTGTGACTTTAAAGAACATAAGAAGCGAAATGTCAGTGAGGTTTTATGTCTTTAAGAGAACAACCAAACCAAGATAGCTGTTCAAGGATGTTTACAGGAGCAGTGTCTGTAATAGGTAAAAAAAAAAATTAAAATTAAGAACAAAAACTAGGGAAAATCATCCCCCAGAAATGGAGACTGGTTAATAAATGACGATATCTAATACAATGAAAGTCTATGGCTTCATTAAAAGAAGGATGATTGCGGCTGGTGGCAGGAGACAGGAAGAAAGGGGCACCAGGAAAGTTTTGAGGGTGACAAATATGTTCACTGTTTGCTGTTGGTGAGAGTGGCGGGGATGTATACGGATCTGAAAACGAATCAGCATGTACACTTCAAATATGGGAAGTTTACTGCGTGTCAATAAAGCTGTAAAAATAATAAAAATTGAGGGTGCTACGGAGGAAATACAGAGATGTTGGTCAAAGGGTACAAACTTTCAGTTACGAGAGGAATAAGTTCTGGAGCTCTAATGTACAGCATGGTAACTACAGTAATAAGACACAGTAATGTGTCATATAATTGAAATGTCCTGAGAGAAGATGATAAAGGTTTTCACCACACACACACACACACACACACACAAAAGGTAACCATATGAGGTGATGGATATGTTAATCAGCGCCACTGTGGTCACCATTTCACAATGTACACACACATCCAAACAGCATATGGTGTGGGCAGTACACTGAACCTCACTAAGCCTTAGCTTTCTCATCTCTAAATTGGGGGCTAATAATCATTAAAAATTCTACAAATAATAAATGCTGGAGAGGGTGTGGAAAAAAGGGAACCCTCTTAGACTGTTGGTGGGAATGTAAATTGGTGCAGCCACTATGGAGAACAGTATGGAGGTTCCCTAAAAAACTAAAAATAGAGTTACTGTATGATCCTGCAATCCCACTCCTGGGCATATACCTGGAGAAAACCATAATTCGAAAAGATACATGCATCCCTATATTCATAGCAGCACTGTTCACAATAGCCAGGACGTGGAAACAACCTAAATGTCCATTGACAGATGAATGGATAAAGAAGATGTGGTACATACATATATATAATGGAATACTACTCAGCCATTAAGAAGAATGAAATAATGCCATTTGCAGCAACATGGATGGACCTAGAGATTATCATACTAAGTGAAGTAAGCCAGACAGAGAAAGACAAATACCATATGCTGTCACTTATATGTGGGATCGAACATATGACAAAATGAACTTACCTATGAAATAGAAACAGACTCACAGACATAGAGAACAGACTTGTGGTTGCCAAGGGGGGAGGGATGGAGTGGGAGTTTGGGATTAGCAGATGCAAACTATTATATAGAGAATGGATGAACAACAAGGTCCTACTGCATAGCACAGGAAACTAATATCCTGTGATAAACCATAATGGAAAAGAATATGAAAAAGAATATATATGTAAAACTGAGTCACTTTGTTATACAGCAGAAATTAACATAACATTGTAAATCAACTTATACTTCAATAAAATTTTTTTAAGAAGTAGTAAGTGAACAAACAAAACAAAGACTAACACATAGATACAGAGAACAGGTTGGTGGTTACCAGAGGGGAAAGGGGGCGGGGGGAAGGGCAAAATGGGTAAAGGGAGTCAACTCTATGGTGACAGAGGGAAGCTCTACTTTTTGCGGTGAGCACACTGTAGTGTATACAGAAGTCAAATTAGAATGCTGTACACATGAAACTTATATAATGTTATAAACCAATGTTACCTCAATTAAAAAAAATAAAAATAAAATTCTCTTCCTGACAAGCTTTTATCAGTAGATCCCTCTACTCTTGCATTTCTGTGGAACAACATGTAACGCCAAGAATTAACTCCAAAGGCTTTGAAAATGTTTTTGGATTCCTCCTACCACAAGAAGATTAGGCTCAACTAGGCACAGGTTAAGTTTCTGTTGAATCATTTGGCTTTTCCAATCCCAGTTCATGGCCCAGTTAGAACTGCTATTTACACAGTTACGTGATAATGTGGATTCAAAGGGAACAAAAGACATATACATTATTATTTCTCTGTATTAAATGTTTAGTGTGTATAAAATCATTAAAATTATATAACCATCAGGAATAATAAAATATTTTCAAAACGCTCAAAAAAATCATGTACACTTTAAATATATACAGTTTTATTTATTTATTTATTTATTTATTTTTGCTTACGTTGGGTCTTCACTGCTGTGCCTGGGCTTTCTCTAGTTGCCGCGAGTGGGGGTTACTCTTCGTTGTGGTGCGCGGGTTCTAGGCACGTGGGCTCAGTAGTTGTGACTTGCGGGCTCTAGAGCGCAGGCTCAGTAGTTGTGGTGCATGGGCTTAGTTGCTCCGTGGCATGTGGGATCTTCCAGGACCAGGGCTTGAACCTGCTCCCCCTGCATTGGCAGGCGGATTCTTAACCACTGCGCCACCGGGAAAGTGCCAAATATATACAGTTTTTATTTGTCAATCACACCTCATTAAAGCTGGGGAAAAATGGAAAAGATAATTAAAATAATTTTTAAATTAAAAATCAAAAATCCTGGAAACAACCATTCAGTCACTGGGGGCTGGTTGATAAATGATGTTATTTAATACATTGAAAATCCATGCACCCATTAAAAAGAGGAGGGATAGATCTGTACAAGGAGATATGGAAACAGCCACAAGACATATTTAATGAACAAAGCAAAGTACCGAGCAGTGTGTCCGAATGGTCTCACTTGTGTACATTTTTGGACAGATTTTATATATGTAAGTGTGTTACAATATTTGGGGCTGCAAAGTAACAGAAAACTAAGACTCGAAATGGCTTAAACAATAAACTTTTCTTATACCTCATAATTTATAAAACCGAAAGTGGAGTGGGTTTCAAGGTGTAATTATTCCAGGTGTAACCAACTCTCTCCTCCCCAGGGGAGTTATGCCAGTTTTCTCCCCATCCCCCGACAACATCTGGCTCGCTGAATAAACTGCTTATTCCTCAAATGAACCCAGAGGTAGAGGGGAGAGCATTCCCATAACTCCTCTTCTCAGCCCATACGACGTAGCCCTTTGGGAAAGGGAGATGGGCCATGAAACACAAAGGCTTCTTGGAATGAAAGAGAGAAAGTATCTTGCTTGTTTGTTGTTGAGTCTTCCATGGCAGTGGGAACACAGCAGAAAAGTCTCGATAAATTATCTCCACATCAGTAACCGGCAGTGAGACTCCCAGAGTCCTGGCTCTCTGTACAGGTTCTCTCCGGGTAGATCTATGCACAATCACCTCCTCTTGTTTCACTTAGCCTGTGTAGGACACCGATAGTTTTCTTGCCCAAAGTGATGGGAAATACTATAGGACATGAACTTTGAAAACAACCTTGTGACTCAGTGCTTCCAGGTGCATCTGAAAGAAGGAAATGGAAACAGCTCTCAGCAATTCTCCTAGTTTAATTCACTTTGAGTAGCAGAACTGGATGATTTTGATCCAAACCCCGGGATTCCAAGGAAACTGTTTTGACAGTCAGTTTACCATATATCGGAGAAGCAGGTAGTTCATAAACATACACGTCATGAGGATACCATATCAAAAGAAGTAGCATCTAATGCAACTCTACCAAGCTGTAGTGTAACTACTATAACCAGTAAAGAGCTCGAAAACGCTTTTGACAGAAAGAGCACTTGAATGTAATATCGGCCAATGTTCTCCTCAACATAAAACCCTGCCATAAACGTTCACAAAGAGCATGGGAATTGAAAGACCAGGAAGGAAATGAGTGATAGTTATCTCATGGGAAGGAACAGAGCTTCCTTACAAAGGCACAAGTGTTCTATAGGCGCTTGTATCCCATCCAGCTTTTACCTCACAATTGAGTATACTTCGGATGACTTCAAGTAGTGAGTAATTTGCCTGAATATCTCAGCAAACATTCCACAGTAATTGGAGTTTAGTAAACTTATTTCAACACTATGGTATATCTCAAAAGTCAGAGAAGTAGATAAATGGTTAAACATTTGATTTCAAGATCTGAAAATAAAATGCTTCAGGGCCAACATGAAGTTGTTAAAGTTCAAAATAAGAAAAAGACTCTCTTCTCTCTTTGACCAGGGAGAGTACAAAGAGCTGTCTATCAAGAAAGACTTCACCAGTTCACATTTGTTACCTTGGTGAATTTTCTACCAAGTCTGACCTCTGGCCTTGCAGGCACAGAAACCCAGTATTTCCAGCTCAAAGAGCAGATCCATCTTTCAGGGATGAATATACACTCTCTACCCATTGTAGTACTGGTGTGTAACACCAGAATGACCATTTGTTCATCACTAATGAGAATTTAACTGTCATCCACATGAGTACCCCTTCTTCTCCTGGGAGGCAGACATACACAATATCAGAAAAAACGTGTATGTACGTATGTATGTGTATTTCTCATTTGATTTCTTACTATAGTAAAATGTAATAACATAAAATGTACCATTTAAACAACTTTAAAAATTTTGTTTTATTTATTTTTTTATACAGCAGGTCCTTATTAGTCATCCATTTTACACACATCAGTGTATACATGTCAATCGCAATCGCCTAATTCATCACGCCACCACCACCCCCCGCCGCTTTCCCCCCTTGGTGCCCATACGTTTGTTCTCTACATCTGAGTCTCAATTTCTGCCCTGCAAACCGGTTCATCTGTACCATTTTTCTAGGTTCCACATATATACGTTAATATACGATATTTGTTTTTCTCTTTCTGACTTACTTCACTTTGTATGACAGTCTCTAAACCACTTTTAAGTATAGAAAAAGTATTTAAAACTTGGAAATAGGTAAAAGAGATTGCTGGTTTTCTTTCAGTGCAGTGCTGATCTTGACACGTTCTGGGCTATTTTAAAATTCTGGGGCTTCCCTGGTGACACAGCGGTTAAGAATCTGCCTGCCAATGCAGGGGACACGGGTTCGAGCCCTGGTCTGGAAAGATCCCACATGCCGCGGAGCAACTAAGCCCCTACGCCACAACTACTGAGCCTGTGCTCTAGAGCCCGCGAGCCACAACTACTGAGCCCACGAGCCACAACTACTGAAGCCCAGGCACCTAGAGCCTGTGCTCCGCAACAAGAGAAGCCACCGCAATGAGAAGCCCGCGCACCACGATGAAGAGTAGCTCCCGCTCGCCGCAACCAGAGAAAAGCCCGCGCACAGCAACGAAGACCCAACGCAGCCAAAAATAAAATCGATAAAATAAATAAAATTTATTAAAAAAAATAAATAAAATTCTGTAGGAGCAGAGATGGATACAGATTTCTGTCCACTAGTGATTCAAATAATTCCTGTCTGGCAAAATAGGTAACCTCAGGACGTTACAATGCATGGCCTTGTTGGACATTAACCAATTTTGTATCTGACTAGCAGTTTTATTCTTACATAAGGATCCCTTGGAACATCTTTTAACATCTTACTGGCTCCTTTATTAATTGTAAGTTGAATAAATTCCTTGATATGTGTATTTTATATTTACATGAGTTGTGATCTTATCTTAAAAAAAACCTAAGGTGAAATTTCCATAACATAAAATTAAGCAAACTAGTTACAGATGTTGAGAATTTAGCGTTGGTGGTATAGTGGTGAGCATAGCTACCTTCCAGATGTTGAGAATTTAGTTGTCAACTAGTTGTGAAAAGTGGGCTTCTAGAAGCTTACCTTCTTAGAGTCAGATTTTTGTCAGCCAGGGAGTCATTATGTATCTGCTTATCTGCTTTGGTCCAGAATATATTGCTACTTGAATCTAAATCTTAAAGGAAGAATTTATTTCCAAACTCTTACCGTAATCCCTAAGTACTGACAGCAGAAGAAAATGACATTAGCTTCTCTTTCAAGATTTGCATTCAAAAAGTGAAGGGGATGTGGTCTTATATAGCGTTTTCATTAAGTGGGAACACTTTGAATAAAATACCTGCCCTGCATTCTACACACAATGGAAATCGATGTGGACACACCAGGAACCCTGCTGTTTAGTATTCTGTAGCGAGGCATTACGCTGTGCATTCAGCAGTGGCAGACATGATATGCATTTTAAGAAACGTTATTCTTTCCCAGCATTATCTTTGCTCTTTCTTGAAGATTAGTTAGTTCTTTTAAACTTATCTAATCCTTCAAATCCTCAAAAATTTTAAATGAATACAATCCTAAAGTCTTGATCAAGTAAAATTATTTTACATCATATTGCTTTAACCTTTTAACTTTCTGTACTTTCAAGTGGCATTTAAGCATTTTTTTAAAAGCCATTATGGAACAAGGAAGTTTTCTTTCACAGTTCAAGGAAAATGTCCAAAGTTCAAATTAAGATGTGAAATTAATCAGGGCACTAAATTCAGAAATATTAGACTTAAAGACAAAGAGGATTTTTACTGCAGGTTTGGTGCTCATCACGTATCAAATAACAAGGCTGTATGTATGGCAATACAGAAAAACTAAGGTGTCTCTGTGACACCGGCTTTATTCCTTGTAGATAAAGCTTCTCACATCGAGAGCGTTATTTCTACATCCGAAAGTTTCGGAAAAGGTGGCCCAGATTATTTTGTGCGTGTGATGTATAAATAATGTTTATTTAGTGACTTTTATTATTTGTACAAAATAATGCTTTTTAATTTTTATTTATTTTTAATATTTATTTATTTATTTTTAATGCTCTTTTTAAAATTGAAGTATAATTTACAATGTGTTAGTTTCAAGTATACAGCAAAGTCATTCATATATATATATTATATATATATGCTGTTTTTCAGATTCTTTTCCATTGTACGTTGTTACAAGATACTGAGTATAGTTCCCTGTATTGGCTTATAATTTTTAAATATTAGACATATGGTTTATGGGTGTCCATCTGCACTCTTGCCCTGGGCCTGACTATGTCAGGGGGGAGCCTGGCTGAATGAACAGTCAGCGACTTCCTGGGGCTGAGCTCTCTTTGCCACGGATAGGAAATGAAAACTTGTCATTTCAAAGCTGACGTTAATCCATTTTCATTCTAGGGAAGCCCCTTAAGGGGACTTTTAGTCATGCAAATACAGAGCAGAGCTACTCTTCTGAAATGAAGATGCCCGTGGCCCGTGGCCCAGAAGCACCACTTTTGGCCAAATAACAGCACTAGCTTTAGTTGTAGGCAGAAAGGCACCTCTTCATATTCTCCTGGTATTCGTGGCCTTGGGTAGTCTCCACCCACATTCAGTAGAGCTGACCAAGATTCTTTTTTGTCCAAGATTCACCTTACATGTAGCCTAACTTCCGTGCTTTCACCGTGCATTAAGATTCTCCCTCCACAGCCAATCCTGAGGGAGTCAACGCTCAATCTTGAAAAATACTTGTGAGAAAGGAGATAAGGAGGCATGGCACAACCTTTAAAAAACGGCATAGCCATTGAAGATATGACACAAACTGGTTAGAACCAACTAGGTCCAAGGTCTAAATAATACTCTTTTTATTTCTCCCAGTGATGCCAAATGTGCTTTAGATTTTTTAGGGTTCTAAAACCCTAAAACATCCTTAGTGGGTTTCAGATATAAGACCACCTATTCTGAAGACAGGAGTGCTTTACTTAATGCTGATTGCACTGCTGGGACTTATGCACCTGACACACGTTCAACATGGTTGACATTTGGTCTTATCACTCTGATCACAAGTGGTTCCTATTCCATTGACTCTGGGCCCCCCTGACAGTAGGTCCAAGATAACAGTTCTTTTGGAATTTGTCTTTATGGTTAGTGAGATAAGATTTAAATAATAACAGCTTTATCAGGAATTGATCTCTCTCTGGTCTACCACATTATTCCTTTGTGCCTAAACTTCCTTTTGGTTTTAAAAGCCAGTGTGCAAATTGAGTGAAGGGTACAAAGGACCTCTCTGCACAATCTTTTTTTTTTTAACATCTTAATTGGAGAATAATTGCTTTACAATGGTGTGTTAGTTTCTACTTTATAACAAAGTGAATCAGTTATACATATACCTATGTTCCCATATCTCTTCCCTCTTGCATCTCCCTCCCTCCCATCCTCCCTATCCCACCCCTCTAGGTGGTCACAAAGCCCCAAGCTGATCTCCATGTCTGCACAGTCTTTACAACTTCCTCTGAATCTTTTTGTTGTTGCTGTTTTTAAGCCAATATACCTAAAAGAACTGAAAACAGGACTTCAAACAGACAGTTGTATACCCATGTTCACAGCAGCACTAATCACAATAGTCGAAAGGTAGGAAAAATTCAAGTGACTATCAACAGATGAATGAAGACACAAAATGGGGTCTATCCATACAATGAAATGCTATTCAGCCATAAAAGGAGTGAAGTTCTGATGCATGCTACAACATGGATGAACCTTGAAAACATGCTAAGGGAAATAACCCAGTCACAAAATGGACAAATATTGTGTGACTCCACTTATATGAAATATCTAGAGTAGGCAAATTCACAGAAACAGAAAGGAGATCAGAAGTTACCAGGGGCTGGGGAAGGAGGCGGGTGGGGAACTGCTGCTAATGGTTACAGAGCCTCCATGTGGGATGATGAAATTTTGGAAATAGTGGTGATGGTTGTACAATACTGTGCATATAACTAATACCACTGAACTGCATGCTTACAGGGTAAATAAAAGTTGGAAGTTGAGGATCAAAACAAAATTGCAGGGCTTTCCTGGTGGCGCAGTGGTTAAGAATCCGCCTGCCAATGCAGGGGACACGGGTTCGAGCCATGGTCCTGGAAGATCCCACATGCCGTGGCGCAACTAAGCCCTTGCGCCACAACTGCTGAGCCTGTGCTCTAGAGCCCGCGAACCACAACTTCAGTGCTGCAACTACTGAAGCTCGCGTGCCTAGAGCCCATGCTCCGCAACAAGAGAAGCCACAACAATGAGAAGACTGCGCACCGCAACGAAGAGTAGCCGCGCTCGCCACAACTAGAGAAAGCCTGCGTGCAGCAACAAAGACCCAAAGCAGACAATAAATAAATAAATAAATAAATTTTAAAAAGTAAAATATGCTAATGAAGGGTGAAAAAGATTAATTGGTTAAAACAATTTAACTCAACAATTATCTAGGTTTCTACTATGTAACAGAATGATGGATACAAAGATAAAAACATCGTTCCCAATCTTATATAGAGGAAATAGCAAGATGATAAAGCCTTTGCAATCTTCAAAGAGATGTCATTCAATTCTTTCAACATAGGAAATACTAAACTCCAAGTTAGGGACATTGTTTTATGTCCACTCAAAAAGTGACATTTCTCTGCATCTCAGGGGGCAGGATAAAACTGGATTCAAAAACAACTGACACTGGATAAGCATCACCCTGCAGCACAATCCTAACTTTACTGATGTCCATGTTCACTCAGTATTTTTTTCTCACAAAAATATCTTTAAAAAACTCAACATGGTTCTTTTCTAGCATTTACTGCAGGTATCAGGAGTGGTTCTCCAAGTGTAGTGCACGGATCAGCAACGCCCACATCACCTGAGAGCTGGTTAGGAATTAAAGTTCTTGGGCCTCACCTACTGGGTCAGGAACTCTGGGGGTGGGCCCAGAGATCCACGGTGGAGCAAGCCCCGAAGGTGATTCCCTTGTGTGCTGAGTTAGAGACCCATTGGTCGAACACAGCAAGGCACAACCTTTCACCAACCCCGCCCGAATCAGAAAGAATCCAGGGGAAAAAGCCAACCGGTTGGCACGTACAAAATGTTTTCCCACTGCTTAAAAACAGATTTAGAGAGATAACATGATTTTGAAAGAAAGATGGAAATTATCTATGGCTTTTTGTTATAAACAGTAAAAGAGTTGAAAAGAGACGTGATATTTTAAAGCATGAGTTTATTCTCCGGCTTTTCTTAAATACCCACAAATTAGTACTTTTCTTGCAGTTATATCCAGGAGCTGAAGGTAATTTAAAATTATCATACATTTAACACTTATAAGAGATAGAATGGAATGATATGAATTTTAAAGACGAGTTTTTCAGTGATTCAATAATAAGCATATGGAAACTGAAGATAATTACAGAAATAACAATTGAACTCTAAAAACATAAATTATATAGAAATAAAGGGTAAAAGGCATTTCGTTAAAAAAGCAAAAACAAAAACAGTGGCCCATCACCTCTCCTGCTGGTTAGTAACCTAATGAAAACAATAAGTCAAGTATTCTCTTCTCCATATTAAAACAAAGTGGCTCTATCCTTTTCATGCATGCCAGCCTTAGGTCTGAAATGGGAGCCGGGATTTTAGGTTCTGAACATATCATACATCACTGCCTCACGATAATGGAGTCTTCTTTGTAACACTAAGGAACTGGTAATAAGTCTTAAGTTTGCTTGAACAGAAAAAACAAAAAAATGGATAAGCACTTAATTAAGTCAAGTGGGATGTGGCCACTGGGACACAGTTACAGATGGCACCAAATCAGAACACACAAAAAGCTTAGTCTGAGGGTGAGCATGTTAAATAAAAAACAAAGAAAAGGAGCATTTTAGATCTTTACAGCAACACATTTGGCCAAATAGTCCAGGTTTGGCAGCTACAAGGTGAATGAGTCCCTAGAAAGAGGAAGTAAAGGAGAAGCTAGATTCAAATTAATTCCAACTCAATTTACAAATTAACAATGCAAAGGATTTTATTTTCTATCCTTTTCATTCAAAAGAAAATTAAAATCATATTCTTACTGCTAGTGTGAACTTCTGATGTTTCTGAACTTGCCATATTTTTGGTTAGTTTTTAAAGACAGTGATAGTAGATGTTGTTATTAATGTGGCCAAGATATTACATTTCCAAAGAATAAAATTAGATCAGTACAATGTTATTATTCACAATGACTCAGAAAAAAAATAGAGGTTCCACAATTGTCTCCAGCCCCTGGGATCATGAAACATAGCAGTTTAGTGACCGTTAAATGGAAAATGAATCATGAGAACTGCTGTTTCCAGAATGTCTTCCCCGCCTCTCCTTATTTGTATTTTTTAAAAAGTAGACCTTACACTTTCTTTATTTAAACATATTTAAAATATGCTAACATTGGTTTCTTTTCTATTTTCTCTGAAATCAAAATTTTAAATTTCTAAAATTTGCTCATAGTAAGTGATCTCAGATGTTTCTTTTGACAGTGAAACTACTTTTGTTTAATTCTGCTTGAAAAAAAATGTCAGCGCTATACCATTTGCAGAAAGGGCGTCCTGAAGTCTCTTTTTCTGGTCATTTTTAATGCATCTTAAGTTGTTATCTAGCACACATTATAATGGAACTGAAGTTCCTACAGGGAGAAAATGAATTTGGAGCGTTAATGATGTAATTAGACGTAGAAGTTAAAGCCACAAAGGAGTCTTATCAAAATGACTTGGTGTATTAAACTGTGTCAACACAATGTCAGTTGATTTAGTTTAACGACTGGTCAAGTCAAGGGAAGGGGGTAAAAGTAAGCTACTGTGATTAAAACTAGTTTGACTCAAAAAAAAAAAGTGTCTATAGCCTACTTGATAGCTCTGTACACCATCTAGAGACTTTCTGACACGATACTAAAATACAGATTCTTCACAAATCGCAACTTTATCCCAAATGTTCTTATAGATTCTATGCTGCTTTTTAAATTCTACTAAATAATCAATAGCTTTACAACAAAATTTATTTACTTAAAAAACACTTAAATTACTATCCCACAAAATGTTTAGAAACACAGGTAACCATAGAAAGTAAACATGCATATACTGGTTTTTTTTTCTGTTAAGTAATTCAAACTTTAATACAGAAAAAAATACATTACAGTCAAAATAAACCAATGAAAGTGATACAAATCATCTCACACTCACTGAATAAGCAGACATCAGAAGGACCATGCCCCATAATATATTCCCGGCAAAAACAAGATGACTGCTCTGAAAGGAGAAGTTCGTACAACTCACAACAAATAGAGTACTGTAAGGATGACAACGTGGTGACCCCTTCTCAAGGCACTCATGCCCACATACTGCTTTTTTATTATTTTAATTTGGGTTGTTAGCTGAATGAAAACAAATAATAGCTTAAAAAGTTTTCAAATGATAGAAAAACATATTTAGGTAAGTTTTGACAATTTTTTGAGTACTCAGACAATAGAAATGTATTATATATTTTTGCACCAACTGCAAATACAAAGTTAATGAAATCGAGGAATAGAAAGATCGAAAGGGGCCTCAAATATATTGACTATCTTTTAAATTTTAGACAAAAGAGCTGAGAATAGAAAAAAAAACAACCCCAACATATACATCATATAAGTCTTTTTTAATGTATGACTTCTGATTTTAAATCTTTTCTGAAAGCATCAAGGGCATGGAGACTCTTACTATAGATTATGTATCATCTCCTCTTTGGCAATGAGGTGTGTAGTTTTGTTAACTAGAGACATCAGTGAGTTCAGTTTCTGAGACCATTCGTTTATTTTTATTTATTTATTTATTTGATCATTTTATTTTATTTTATTTTATTTTTTTTGCAGTACGCGGGCCTGTCACTGCTGTGGCCTCTCCCGTTGCGGAGCGCAGGCTCTGGACGCACAGGCTCAGTGGCCACGGCTCACGGGCCCAGCTGCTCCGTGGCATGTGGGATCTTCCCGGACCGGGGCACGAACCCGTGTCCCCTGCATCGGCAGGCAGACTCTCAACCACTGCGCCACCAGGGAAGGCCCTATTTTATTTTTTTAAACTTTTTATTTTATATTGGAGTATAGCCGATTAACAATGTTGTGATAGTTTCAGGTGCACAGCAAAGTGACTCAGCCATACATGTACACGTATCCATTCTCCCCCAGACTCTCCTCCCATCCAGGCTGCCACATAACATTGAGCAGGGTTCCCTGTGCTATACAGTAGCTCCTTGTTGGTTATCCGTTTTGAATATAGCAGTGTGTACATGTCAATCTCAAACTCCCTAGCTATCCCTTCCCTCCTCAATTCCCCCCTGGTAACTATAAGTTCGTTGAGACCAGTCATTTAAAACATTATTTAAATCCTTGGGTCTCTGGAAATTGATGATTTCTGTTAACCTGTCTACCTTAGCAAAGATGCTCTTGCTAGCTACTAGATTTGAGAGCAAAGCCTCTGCAAGAAAGACAAATTAAGACAAGATAATTTTAGACAATAAAATTTTAGAAAAGCATTTTCTCAACTGTTTATTCAAGCATATGCAAGGCTAAAATTCATTATTAAGAGTTAGAAAGGGCTGCTTTCCTGCATCAATGTACTTATTTTATTGTGAGTCTAGGGAATGATTAAAATGAGTACACTCAGAGTCAAGGATCAGTTTGAATCTCCCCCAAAACTTAATACTGTGGGTAAAGGACAAGAACCTTTTGCTAACAGCAACATGGGCTGCCTTCCACAATGTTTCCCCCTAAAAGGAAGAATTATACAGGTTAGGGTTAGGGTTAGGGTTAGGGGTTTTTTGGGAAGTTGAGTTGTGTGAGTTCTTGGTCTGTTTTTGATTATGAATCCCTTATCAGATACACTACTTGCAAATATTTTTTCACATTCAGTGTGCTTTCTTTTGGTTTTGTGCATGGTTGGCTTTGCTGTTGAAAACATTTTTGGTTGGATAGAGTCGTTTTGGTTTAGTTTGCTTCTGTTTCCCTTGCTTGAGGAGACCAATCCAAAAAAATACTGCTAAGATTGATGTCAAAGAGTGTACTTCCTATGTTTTCTAATAGGAGTTTTATGGCTTCAGGATTGAAGTATTTGCAGTGCTGGATTTATTTTGAGGTTGTCTTTGTAGATGGTATGAGAACGGAATCCAATGGTGATTTTTGTGCGTGTAGCTGTCCACTTTTCCCAACACCATTTATTGAAGAGGCTGTGTTTTCCCCATTGTATATTCTCACCTCTTTCACCATAGATGAATTGATCATATAAGCGTGGGTTTATTTCTGTGTTTTCAGTTATGTTCCTTGTATCTATGTTTATTTCATTTGTGCCAATACCATGCTGTCTTGATGATTCTAGGTTTGCAGTATAGCTTGAAATCAGGCAATATGATATGTCCAAATTTGTGCTTCTTCCTAAGATTTTATTGACTCTTTAGGTTCTTTTGTGTTTCCATAACACATTTTGGAATTTTTCGTTGTAGTTTTCTGAGAAAATCCACTGATGTTTTGAGAGGAATGGCATCATATCTCTCGATTGCCTTGGTGGTGTGGAAGCATTTTAACAATGCGAATTCTTTCGTTCCACGAGCACAGCATATCATTCCATTTGTTTGCGTCATCTTCATTTTCTTTCATCAATGGCTTCCAGTTTTCTGAGTACAGGTCTTTTACCTCCTGGGTTAGGTGTACTCCTAGGTATTTTATTTTTGTTAATGTCATTGTCCATGGAATTGTTTTCTTAATTTCTCATTCTGATAGTTTGTTGTGAGTGTATAGAAATGCAACCAATTTCTGTAGATTAATTTTGTATCCTGCAACTTAACTGTGTTTTCTGATGAGTTCTATTTGGTTTTGGGTGTTGCCTTCAGCATTTTCTACATAGAGTGTCATGCCATCTACAAAGAGTGACAATTTTACTTTTTCCTCTGCCATCAGATTTCTCTTATTTCTTTTTATTTAATTATGTTGAATGAAAGTGAGGAGTGTGGTCAGGGTTAGAGTTATATGTCAACATATCTGGCCCTCTTCCCCTTCCTCCCTCTCCATCTCTCTGATGCCTCCAGGAAGAACAGGACTAGTCCAGGGTCACACATTATTCAGGGAGTTGAGCTGGACCATTGTTTTTCTGCCCCTCAGTCGTGTGCATAATTCTGCATGCTATCTGGGTAACTTTGGCCAGGTGTCCCTTCAGATCTTTTCCTATTTTTAAAGGGATTGTTTCTGTTAGTGTTCTTTGTCTATTTGGAGACAAATTCTTTATTACATGTGTTTGCAAATATTTGTCTCCTAGTTCTTAATTTGTCTTTTGCTTTTCTGAATAAGGTCTTTCACAGATTAGAAATCTTTAATTTTATCAAGTCCACAGTATCCTTGTTTTTCTTTGTGGATTGCCTATTTGTGTTGTGTGTTAAGACTCAAAGCTCATGTCAATTTTCTGCTATATTTTCTTCTATAATATTGAGAAGTTTGCATTTAAAATGTGTCTCTGAATAATTTTGAGTGATCTGGTGTAAGTTGCAAAGTTTGCATCTACATTCATTTCATCCCGTAGGGTTTCCAATTCATTGTTCCTTAACTGTTTTGGAGACCGTATGGGATATTTGATTCCATTTCAGACTGAATTTCCACAGTTTAATGGATTCAGCAGTTTTGCCAGCAGGGGCGCTGTGTCCAGTGAACTGGAAATGAGGTGTGGCCTGCACTTGCCGCATTGAACACAGGGGGCGCTGATCCCCCCCTCGCCCCCTCCTCTGACCCACTGGCACGTCCGCCCTCCATGGTGGACTTGGCCGTGTGCACACCTGAAAGAGTTCTGTCTCCTCAGGTGCCACCAGGGCTGCAGCTCTGGGACGCCGAGGGTTGGCGTCTAAGCTGACAGGAAAAATTGTGCAAGAATTGGGGTGGGATCCCCTCTAAGGATCTGCACTGCTAGTAAAGGGTAAAGGGATGCACCTGTGGCACTATGATGGGTCCTGCACACAGTTCCCCCGGGGAGGAGTGTCCGTTCACTCTTCCCTTTGGGGGATCTGCTGGGGACTCTGCTCGCTCACGTGGTCCCCAGGGCTGGTCATCACCAGACTAAATGCCTACCTCGATGATGATGACCAATGCAGTGTCCCCAGTGTTTGCATTTGCGTGTGTCCTCGTCTGAGAGGTCAAGCAGTCTCTAAGCTACACTGACCATGTGCATAGCCTCTCATTGCAACTGCATGTGTTTTTCTGTTTCTTTTCAGAACATTTGATTTTCGAGACGGTTTTGGGGCCACAGGGATGTCAGGTCTTTCTCTGGCTCTGGGTTATGAGGAATGCTTTTCCAGTTTGTGTTGGGGTTTGTCTTTCTTGGTTTCATTTTGTTAGTTATTTTTGGGCCACAGGAAGAGCTCAGCACTTCCTTTCTGTCTTCTGGCTGGGGTGTCACACTTAGAACAGCAGTGTGTACCCTGAGACTATGCACATGTTTACTAAACGGGCTTCGTTTTGTACGTGACATCTTTAATCCACCTGGATTTCCCTTTCAAATACCAAAATGCTATTTCAGATGAAAAAAGAAATACAAGAATTCACCAGTCCCCTCTTAAGATATGTGGGCAGAAACAGAAAGCCACCTTTTGTATGATTTCATTGATAGGAAACACCCAGAATAGATAAAGAAACAGAGAAAGAAAGAGGATTAGGGGTTGTCAGGGGCTGGGGAAGAGAGGAACGGGGAGAGTATGGTTTCAGTACAGGGTTTCACTGGGGGGAGGGGGAATGAAAGGGTCTGAAACTAGACAGTGGTGATGCTGCACAGCACTGTGAATGTGCTTAATGCTCCTGAATTGCACAATTTAAAATGGAAAGAACATGAATTTTATTATTTTAAACTTAAAAAACGAAGTGCGGAATACCATAAACCATGTGAAAGAAAACAACAAAATTACAAAAGATAGAAACAACAACAGGGCAAGGGAAGTAAAGTTCGGGCTGGGGAGCATGGTGGTGGTGTAGGTCGGGAGCAGACAGTGATGGTGGCTGCAGGGCCAGCTCTGCCCCTGGGGTGGCGTTTCCAGAGACGGCTCTGGGTCTCCTGCAGGCGCACGTGCCGGCTGTCCCTGCTGGGCTGGTAAATCCTCGCCTGGTGCGGCGTCTTTGGCAGGCTATTCCTTAGGCTGGGATTTCCCTATCGTTGGTCCCTGGTCCTGCACCTGCGGCTAACGTTTCCAGATAGAAAGGTCTGGGAGTTGGAGCCAGGTTTAAGGTCCGGGGAAGTGCTGGAGCTGTGACAGCAGAAAAGATGACCCACACGCCTGCCTTTCCATGTGCCCTTCCGAGGACAGAACTCTACCCAGAGCTTCCCAGAGAATTCCCAGTCCAGGAACTCACAGCAGGATGTCCTCTCTGACAGCAGTCCATGGGATGGGTGGCCTCAGGCCAGCCTTGGCTCCGGGCCCAACCCCAGCCTCGGGGGACTCCCCGCCGTGTGGCCCAGCACTCACCCCTCCCCACGCCCTCACGTGCACCCACCCCCGGCCTGCTCACCCTTGTGCTCTGCCTGGGTGGGCTCCAGCTGCCTCGGGGGAAGGTGGACATGGTGCTCCAGGTCAGAGCCGGGTGGGCTGAGCTCTGTGGAAGCCCGGGGCTGGAGCCTGGGGTGCGGCCTGGGTGGCATCCAGGCAGGAGGCCTTCCCCCGCTTACCTCTGGGCCCCGGGTCCGCGGAACCCTCCATGGCCACACTCTCTCGAGGCCTGCACCTGCCCTCACGGGCAGTGTGGTGCCCCGGCCCCTCACTCGGGGAGACGGTGGGTCGGGTGTCCCTATGGATGAGCTCGTCGCCGATCTCCAGTGTGAGGCTCTGCAGTGACAGTGACCAGCAGCTGGCCCGGCCCGGAGGTATCAGAGCCCTGCCCGGCCGTTATCTCCGCCGCTGCTGCTGCCCACTCGAACTTCTGCTCCCAGATCGGACACAGACCTGTGTCTGCTCTCCTCCTACCCGGGAGGCAGGAGATCCACCTAGAGGGCTTGGGATAGACCTCGGGCAGAAGCGTGCTGCCCTGGCTTTCCACATCCCACCCAGCCAGCTTTGACCGGAGGTGTGGACGTGACCGGCGCCCCCAGCCTCTGACCCCTCATCACCCTGCTCTAGCGGCAGGCAGACCCAACCCACAGAAGCCCCGACCTCCACACGTCCGGGGAGGGGGACATAGGGCTACTTGGATGGCATCAGAGCGGCGGCCTGGCCTGGCCTGGCCTGGCTTGGCCTGGGCCTCCCAGTGTTACCTTTGGGTCCCTCTGGGCAGATGGCCAAAGGCGTCTGGGGTGAGACCTGACCAATGCCTGCAGCGTCCAGAAATACTCTTTCTGGGGCCTTTCCTGAGGCCACGGCCTCGGGGTATTGGGACACAGCACAACATGTCCATTCGAGCATCTCCAACCAATTGAGCTGGGTAGGGGGCTCCTCGAGAAGTAGGCACCTGGTCACCCAGGTTCCAATTCTGCTTGGCTCTATGGCTAGGGAAGTGAGGTCCCTTCCTGGGGTCCCCTTACCTGGGCTTCCTCCTTACACACAGCTCTCCAAGGGCACCTCTGGGCTGCTGACCGCCCACCCCCATCCCTGCCACGTCCCTGCGCAGTGACACCGACACGGCCCACTCCACAGCCCTGGGGAGGCCTGGGTGCCACCAGGGCCCCAGCTCTGAGGACACAGCAGGGTTCAGACCCGGCTCCTCCTTGCCAGTAATGTGACCCTAGGTAAGCCATGTGCCTCTCAGGGCCTCCGCAGTCCCCCATCTGCGCAGTGGGGGTCATGCTGGCATCTACTTCCCAGGGAGGCTATCAGGTGTACAGACCCAGAAACACCTACAGTGCCTGTAAAACCCGTGGGCTGGTATCACATGGAGCCCATGCACAGGCTTAGCAAAGGAAGGGTTCCATAAAGGGCCGGCGTAGCACAGAACACAACTGAACAGGCCCGGCTCTGCCCTGGGATCTAGGGAGGGTCACTCCCCTTCCTGCCTGTTTCTCAGTCCCCCCGCAGTGGGAGGATTGAAAGTAAATAAAATTCAGACATCGCCCCCTCCGGCAACAACCTTCCAGGTCCTCATGCTGTGTTTACATTCAGGTCCCGTGTCTCATCCTGGCGCTGGGGTGGGCCGCCCCCACCAGGGCCCCCGCATTCGCATTCGTGCCTCCTGGTCACACATCCTCCTGCAATCCCCGCCCCTCCAGGCTGGATGGACCTGGCACCTGGGTTCCAACGTGCAGACTGATTGATAGAAATCGTGTGACTTCTACTCATTCCCTGTCTCCTGTGTTCACTGTCTCTCTGTCTATTTCTCTCTGCCTCTTTACGTTTCTGTCTGTCTCTATTTCTCTGTCCCTTCTCTCTCTGTCTCTTCTTTCTCTCTCTCTTTCTTGCATGTATGTATGTGTATATTGTTAGGGTCCAGGGCAGGTCACTTCTAAATAGGCCTTAATGACATATTGATTATTTTGAATTAATATTACTTAAGAAAAGACCCATGCAAAAGATCTCCTCTCTGTCTCCCTGCAAGTAGGAAAGAAATCTCTCCTGTGAAAGGTACACCACCTGGGGGCTGAGGGGGAAGGGCTGCAGGCATGTTGGTCCCTGCAGATCAGTTCATTCTGGGAACCTCTGTCGTGACTACTGAGGTGCTAGTTAGCTTTGCCATGAGCAAAGCCAGCTCCCCTCTCCGCCTGTTTACGAGAAAAGGCCTGAGTCTGAGCCACTCTAGACTCTCTAGATTTCATGGCACACGGACTGAGCCCCACCCTCCCATCCTGCCAGACCCCTTGTACAAATGCCTTCACTTTAAGAGTTCTTTCACCTTGTCCAGAAAATAAACAACACCCCCCCCCCCATAGCCAACAAACAAGCAGACAGATATCCAGCTGCTCTCCTGCCTCAGCCGCTTCAGAGAGTCGCTCTCTTGGAAATACCTTAAGCTCAATGACACACCGCTGGCTCCCTTTCTCTGGCACCATGCCAACCCCGGGTGAGCCCCGTCTTACGTGGGCACGAAGGCACCATTCAGGCGAGCCGGAGACAGTACCCCAAAGTGGCCTGGTGGTACCACCGTACATTGAAAATGACCTACACACCAAATCGGCCATAAACATGGTGGTTCAGAGACCAGGGATGTGCATGTGCCTCTGATGAAATCACTGCTCAGGAGACCCCAGCATCTATCATCCATCTTCTCCACGTTCTTCTGACCTCTGCTCTTCCTCTTTTCAGCTGATATCTTCCTAGATCATTCATGGAGAAATTAGATCCCATCTGGCAAGAGCAGAATGGTCTTCCCAACACATGAGAAGAGAACAGGCACGGGCCCACACCCATCTTATCCTCCTCTGCCTGCCTGGCCCATCATGTCAGAAACATGTGTCCCTCATCCTGTCAGAAGCCTAACCCCAGGGAAAGGACTTAGATGTAAAGGAAACCAGAATATTGTCTTGAGCTACGGACACTTCAAAAAACAAAGCAAAACCAAAACAAACAAATAAACACCCCCTCCCCCACCCCCCAATAAAGCAGGTCTAAGAAGGGTGAGCTGAGCCTTCCCCTTCTTCCTGGAAGCAGCAGATAACATGCCCCCCACCCCCGCCACTGCACCCCCCGCCCCCGCTCCCCTCAGGAAGACGCCTTCCCTCTGCTGGAAGGAGAGTGACACTGTGATCGTCAAGGGCAGACAGTGGTGAATGAGAGAATTCCGTGCAGACAGACTTTGTGCGGCGTAATTCTCAACCTCCTTAGCCTCCCCACATAGTGTGGCTCCTTTTCCACCATCGCCTCTCTGTTCGACCCAACAGAAAAGAATTTCGGTTTCGCCACTTCTCTGGGTCTTTCTTCATTTCCTTAGAGGGCGCCCTGGTCAGGTAAAACTTGTGGGAAATAAATGTGTATGGTTCCCTCCTGTGAGTCTGTTTCATGTCCATTTAATTCTCAGGACCAGCCGTCAGCTCTAAGAGGGTGGAGGTCAGGTTCGGTCTCGGCCACATCTTCCCTGCCGGCATCTTTGAATTCTACCTCCTTCCTTGGCTTGAGTCCTCAGCATGCTGACACGCTCTCAGCGACCATCTTCAGAAGCGCTGTGAACATGGGCTGTGTCTTTCAAAATGAAACACGTTCTTACCATACGATCCAGTCCTCAAGCTCCTTGGTATCAATGGACCCAAATGAGTCGAATGCTTCCATCTACACAGAAACCTGCGCCCGGACGTTTACGGCAGCTTTATTCATAACTGCCAGAACTTGGAAGCAACCAACATGTCCTTCGGGAGGTGATTGGACAGATAGACGGGGCTCCATCCATGCAGCAGAATGTTCTTCGCACTGAAAAGAAATGAGAGAGAGAGAAGGAGCCATAGGAGACGGGAGGTGCACCTTAAGTGCATGTCAGTCACTGAAAGAAGCCAGACAGGAAAGGTGGCATAGCTTAGGGTACCAACTACATATGACATTCGGGAAAAGGCAAACCACGGAAAGGGTGGGTTGCTAGGGGTTCGTGGCGGGGTTAAGGGGTGGGGTATGATAAATAGGTTGAGCACAGAGGATTTTTAAGGCAGTGAAACTATTCAGTGTGATACATTCATGGCAAGATACATTTGTCAAAACCCATAGACTGTGCAACACCAGGAGTGAGCCATAGTGTAAACTCTGGACTCTGGTGATCATGATGTGTCCATGCAGATTCAGCGATAGTGACCAACACCCAGAATGTTGATAGGATAGTTGGGGAGAGGGAAACTCTGAGCACCTGTGTGGGTGGGCGGAGGGGGTGGATGGAGAGAGCAGTAACAGCAGAGCAGGGGCACGTGGCACCTCTCTGTACTCTGCCCAATTTTGCTGTGAACTCAAAACTTCTTTAAAAAATAATAAACCCCATTTAAACAAAGAAACAAATGAACATTCCAGTAGCATCGCATGGCTGCTTCTCTTCAAGTTCTGTTCGTCTGGGCCACTTGAGAGTCAAACTTCAGCAGACACTTTCACAGATGGCCTTTCAACCCGCATCCTTTCATAGTTTCATCTGACATCCGCTCTTTATCTCACTACACTCTTTTTTTTTTTTTTTGGCCGAGCTGCACAACTTGCAGGATCTTAGTTCCCTGACCAGGGATCGAATCCGCTCCCTCGGCAGTGAAAACGCGGAGTCCTAACTACTGGACCACTGGGGAGTTCCCCAACACTCTTTTTTTTTTTAAGATAGTACCTTTTCTTCTTTTTAAAAATCGGTGTATACTTGATGGGCAATTATTATATATTAGTTTTCTGGTATACAACATAGTGACTTGATATTTTTATACACTACAAAATAATCACCAAGATAAGTCTAGTTACCATTTGTCACCATACTGTGTTATTACAGTATCATGGACTCTATTCCCTATACTGTACATCACACCCCATGACGTTTGTTTTATAACTGGAATTTGGAACCTTTCACTCTTTCTCACCTATTGCACTCAACCCTCCACCCACCCACCTAGCAACCACCAGCATGTTCTTGGCATCCATGAGTCCATTTCTGTTTTGTTGTGTTTCTTCATTTGTTTTGTTTTATAGATTCTACATATAAATGACATCATAAGGTAATTCTCTTTCTCTGTCTGCTATATCTCATTTAGCATAATGCCCTCTAGGTCCATTCATGTTCTTGCAAGATTTCATCTTTTTTTTTTAATTAATTAATTTGTTTTTATTTTTGGCTGTGGTGGGTCTTTGTTTCTGCACACGGGCTTTCTCTAGTTGTGGCGAGCAGGGGCTACTCTTCGTTGCGGTGCGCGGGCTTCTCATTGTGGTGGCTTCTCCCGTCATGGAGCACAGGCTCTAGGCGCATGGGCTTCAGTAGTTGTGGCACATGGGCTCAGTAGTTATGGCTTGCAGGCTCTAGAGCGCAGGCTCAGTACTTGTGGCGCACGGGCTTAGTTGCTCTGTGGCATGTGGTATCTCCCTGTGCCAGGGATCGAACCGTGTCCCCTGCATTGGCAGGCAGATACTTAACCACTGTGCCACCAGGGAAGCCCAAGATTTCATTCTTCTTTTATGGCTGAGTCATGTTCCAGTGTGCGTGTGTGTGTGTCCAGTTTTCACATATATATATGAAACCTTCTTTATCCATTTGTCTATTGATGGATAGTTTGGTGGCCTCCATATCTTGACTATTGTCAATAAAGGCTTCATGAACATAAGGGTGCGTATATATTTTTGAAGTTGTGTTTTTGTTTCCTTCAGAAAGATACCCCCAAGTATAATTCCTGCATCATATGGTAGGTCTATTTTTAATTTCTTGAGGAACCTCCATACTGTTTTCCATAGTGGCTGTACCAATGAACATTCCCAACAAAAGTGAGTGAGAGTTCCCTTTTCTCCACGTCCTTGGCAATACTTATTATGTGTTGTCTTTTGGATGATAGCCATTCTTTCAGGTGTGAGGTGATACTCTCATTGTGGTTTGAACGTGCATTTCCCTGATGATGAGTGATGTTGACCATCTTTTCATGTGTCTTTTGGCCATCTGTATATATTCTTTGGAAACATGTTCTGTCCTCTGCCAATATTTTAATTGGGTTTTTGTTTTTTTGGAGGTTGACTTGTGTGAATGAGTTCTTGGTCTATTTTGTGTATGAACCACTTACCAGATATATTGTTTGCAAATATTTCTCACATTCAGAAGGCTGCCTTTTCTTTTGTGGATGGTTTCCTCTGCTGCTGGAAAGCCTTTCAGTTGGATGGAGTCCCATTGGTTTATTTTGCTTGAGGAGGCAGATCCAAAAAGTATTGCTAAGACTGATGTCAAAGAGTGTACTGCCTATGTTTTCTTCTAGGAGTTTTATGGCTTCAGGTCTTACATTGAAGTATTTGATTCATTTTGAGGTTATTTTGTAGATGGTATAAGAAAAGATTCCAGTTTCATTCTCGTACATGTAGCTGTCCAGTTTTCTCAACACTATTTATCGAAGAGGCTGTATTTTCCCCATTGTATATTCTCACCTCCTTTGTCATAGATAAATTGACTGTATAAGTGTGGGTTTGTTTCTGGGCTCTCAATTCTATTCCATGGCTCTATGCATATTTCCTCTGTGCCAATACCATACTGTCTTAATGATTCTAGTTTGAAATAGTTTGAAATCAGGGAGCGTGATATGTCCAGGTTTGTGCTTCTTTCTTAAGTTTGTATTGACTATACATGTTCTTTTGTGTTTCTATACACATTTTAGAATTCTTTGTTCTAGTTCTCCAAAAAAATTCCATTGGTATTTTGATAGAAATGGCATCCAATCTCTAGGTTGCCTTGGGGTGTGGAATCATTTTAACAATATGGATTCTTTTAATCCATGAGCATGGTATATATTTCCATTTGTTCGTGTCATCTTCATTTCTTTCATCAATGTCTTCCAGTTTTCTGAGTATAGGTCTTTTACCTCCTGGGTTAGGTGTATTCCTAGGTATTTTATCTTTGTTAATGTCATTGCTCATGGGGTTGTTTCCTTAATTTCTCATTCTGACAGTTTGTTGTGAGTGCACAGAAATGCAACCAATTTCTGTAGATTAATTTTTGTATCCTGCAACTTTACTGAACTTTCTGATGAGTTCTATCTGGTTTTGGGTGTCATCTTCAAGATCTTCTGTATAGAGTATCATGTCATCTACAAACAGTGACAGTTTTACTTTTTCCTCTGCCATGAGATTCCTTTTATTTCTTTTTAAAATCTGATTACTATGGCTAGGACTTCTTAGACCATGTTGAATGAAAGTGGTGAGAATGGTCAAGGGTTAGAGTTAGGTTTAAGCATAACTGGCCCTCTTCCCCTTCCTCCTTCTCCATCTCTCTGAGGCCTCCAGGAAGGACAGGGGTAGTCCACGGTCACAAATGGCTCAGAAAGTTGAGCTGGACCATTGTTTTTCTGTCCCCTAGTCCTGGGCATAGTTCTGTGTACTGTCTGTGTATCTTCTTTGGCCAGGTGTCCAGTCAGATCGTTCCCTATTTTTCATGGGGTTGTTTGTGTTAGCATTCTTCGTATGTTTTGAGACAAATTCTTCATCAGATGTGTGTTTGCAAATATTTTTCTCCCAGTTTGTAACTTGTCTTTTGATTTTCTGAATAAGGTCTTTCATGGAGTAGATATCTTCAATTTTATAAAGTCCACAGTATTCCTTGTTTTTCTTTGTAGATTGCCTTTTTGTGTTGTGTGTTAAAACTCCAAAGCTCATGATCTACATGACCAAACTCAAACTCACTGTCAATTGTCTTCTACGTTTGCTTCCATAATTTTGAGGTGGGGACTGTCTTTCCCCTCGGCGTGTCCTTGGCCCCTTTGTCATAAATTAACTGACCCCAGCCGTGCGTGTTGAATTGTGGGCTCTCTGTCCGGTTCCTCTGGTCCCTGCGCCTGTTTTTGTTCCAATTCCACGCTGTTTCAGCGACTGTAGCTTTTCAACAGTGTGTGAAGTCAAGTAGGGAGACGCCTCCAGCCTCTTCTCCTTTCTCAGTTGATTGTTCCCTGTTTTCCGAAAACTTTGGGGATATTTGTCTCCATTTCAGTTTGAATTTCCACGGTTTAACAGATTCAGAAGTTCCGCCAGCAGGGGGCGCTGTCTCCAGTAACCGACCACTTCCCGCACCGACCACAGGGTGGCGCTGAGCCCGCCTCTCTGACCCCCACAGCGCATGCGCGTTCCCCGCGGACTCGGCTCTGAGCGCAGCTGAGGGGAGTTGTGTGTCCTCAGGCACTGCCGGGGCTGCGGCTGGGACGCTGGGCTCAGCGTCTGTGCTGACAGGAGCTCGGTCTCCTCAGGACTCGCTGGGGTTTCGGCTTCAGGACAACGTGGGGCTGCGTCCACGCTGACGGGAGCTGGGTTTCCTGAGGACGCAGGCGACGCCGGCGGAAAAGGTGAGGAGACAGTGAGGAAAAGTGGGGAGAAGCTTCCTGGGGGCGACGGACGGCTGCGGGGGTCCGTCTTCATGCGGGCCGGAAGGGCTTGGCGTGCAAAGCTGGGTTTTTGGTCAGGCTGGTGCGCGGTGGAGCCGCGTGGGTTACGGGGTGTGCCGTCTTCCCCGCACCGTTTACCGCGGGGCTGCCTTTCCGCTCGGTGTGTCCCTGGCCCCCTTGTAACTGAGCGGCCCCCCCCCCCCCCCCACCGTGCGGGGTGGGTTCTGGGCTCTCCGTCCCGTCCCTCTGGGCTGTGCGCCTGTTATGAGCCAGTTCCGCACTGTTTTGGGGACTGTAGCTTCGTGATGAAGTGTGAAGTCAGGGCGGGAGATGCCTGCGGCCCGTTCTCCTTCCTCCGGGTCGCCTTGGCTCTTCGGGCTCCTTTGTGGCTCCACGCGCGTCTTAGGAGGATTTGCTCTGTTTCTGTGGAAAATGCCATGGCCTTTCGGGAGGGCCTGCGCTCACTGTGTGCACCGCTCTGGGTAGAAGGCATACTCTAACAATGTTAATTCTTCGTTCCATGAGAACAGGGTAATCTTTCCATTTCTTGGTGTGTCTTTTTCAATTTCTCCATCGATGTCTTAAAGTTTGCAGTGTGCAGGTCTTTCACTTCCTTGGTTAACTTTATTCCCAGGTATTTTGTTCTTTATGGTGCAATTGTAAATAGGGTTGCTTGCTTTCTTTTTCTGATGGTTCATTATTAGTGTTTAGAAATGCAACTGATTTCTGTGTATTGATTTTGCAACTTTACTGAATTCATTTATTAGTTCTAATAGTTTTTTTGTGGAATGAAGTGGAAAATTGGACTTCCAAAATCCCACTGTTTCTACCGTATCCAGGTCGTCCACAACACGGAGGACAGTGGCCCCTAATATAACCTTCCCCCAGTGCCTCTAAATGACACGTGGACTTCGGGTGAACTGGATCTGGGTAGGGCTCGGCTGCTCTATGGAAGCTTGATGTTTTCTCTGCTTTTCTGGCGTGCTATTGACATACATGATGTTTTGAAAAGTAATTTACTTTCCAGTAATTTCAAACATACAAATTTACACACATAAAACAAGTCTTGTATCTTCACTAAATATATTCCTAAATATTGACATTGACATTATTTACAGTGAAATTGTTATCATAAATGCTTTTTCAGGTTATTTATTGCTAGTGTATACATATAAGATAGATTTTTGTGAATTGACATTTTGCTCTATAACTTTGCTGCATTAGTTAGTTGACTAGGTCAAATAATTTTTTGTTCATTATAGGTAGTTTTATATATAAAATGATGTGATCTGTGTTCTGTGAAGAGACAGTTTGAATTTTTCCATTCACACATGGATGCCTCCTATTTCTTTCCTCAAGATTCTGGGTAGGACTTCCGGCATCCTATTGAGTAACAATGATGAAGACCAGCTTCCTGGCCTCGTTCCTGATTTCAGGAGTAAATCTTTGTCTTTAACATTGAGCATGATGTTTGCTGTGGCTTTTTGTACTACTCTTTTCCATATTCAACAAATTTCCTTTTATTCCTGCTTTCTTGAGTGTTTGTATCATGAAATAACACTGGTTTTTTATTGTAGTTTTTTCTGCATTAATTGATATGATCGTGTGTTTTACTTCACACTTTTATTGTGGTTTATTACATTGCTTAATTTTAATATGTTGAACAACCTGAAATTTCTGGTGTAGAGATACTTGCTTATGGCATTATCCATTTAATGTTCTTTTCGTTTCCTGTTGCTATTATTTTGTGATAGATTTTTATATTCATCTTTATAAGGTATACTGGGGTATTCTTTTTTATGATGTATTTGTATAATTTGGTTAGATTCGGCTTGGTGTAAGTGGTGTGGAGGGTTAGCGTTAGGGCTGGGGCTCTGTATGGTTTATGGTTGCCGTTAAGGTTTACGTCTTATGGTTATGTTCACAGTTATGACTTATGTATGTGTATGGTTAATGAATACATTTTATGGTTTATGGTTTTGGTTATGGTTGTGGTTTTGTTTATTCCTTAAGGTTTATGGTTTTGGTCTCAGGGTGTTAGGGTCCTGCGTTAGAGTGGGTGTTAGGACATGGGCTAGAATTAGGGTACAGGTAGGATACGGGTAGAGTATGGGTTAGGGTAAGGTACAGGTTTAGGGTACGGGTTAGGGCTAAGGTTAGCTCAGGGCTTAGGGTCAGGATCAGAGTTTAGGGTGAGGATCCGTGTCGGGGTTAGCGTCAAGGCTGAGCTCGGCCGTTGTTTTCTGCTCCTCCAGCCCTGAGCCCTGATAGAAGATGAATGAAGTGTCTGCTCTGGTCCCTCACTGTTTCAAATTGAACTCAACATCAGTCCAGTGTTCTTAGGGCCTCAGAGGTCATACAGGGTTTCCCTACACCCTCCCTCCTGGGTAGGGAGCCGGAAGGGCTTGGCGTGCAAAGCTGGGTTTGCACTTCTTGAAGTTGTCTCCCACTCACGGGCCAGATAAAATGATTAGAAAACAAGCCAGAGCTGCAGCCCCTTGTCTATCCTGACCCTCACGACCCCACACCTGTTCCTTGGACCTGGCCGGTGCAGCAAGGCCCATTTTCTGTAGCTATGAGCCCCTGAGGGGCGAGGATTGGCTGACCTGGGCAGCCTGACCCGGCCGGCCAGCCCTTCCCAGGTGTGCCTGGGTTGAGGTCAATATGAACACCGCTCCAGGCAGCAAGAGCCCCTGCAGCTGTTCCTGACGCCATATTCTCTGCCCCGTCAGCAGTCTCGGGGCTGGGCTGGTGGGAGGGAGTGAGAGGCCATGGCTTTGTGGGTGGCCCAGTGTGAGTGGGGCTCTGCTGGACTTTCTGCAGGAGTTGCCAGGCTGCCACCTGCTAAAGAAGAGGATGTGTCACCCATACCGGCCACTGGAATTTCTCCCCGGGCAGATGTGAGGAAGGAAAAAAGCAGTGGGGGCCGGGACAGGAGGGGTGCCTCAGGCAGGGAAATGGAAAGCTTCCAGAAGAGCGCCCGGGGCCAGGACCATCTCGGCTGGCCTGCAGGCACCAACTTGGCCTGCGTGCTGTGGCTGGTGTGACTCCAAGCGCTTTCCTCTAGGCTTTCCAGTCCTTGCACAAGTTTTACCTGGGAAGGGTGGGAACAGTTCAGCAGCAGCTGGCCTGGGGCTCAGCTCACGTTTACTCACAGACGCCTCAGCACCGTCCCCCAGCTTTGCAATGAGGACGCTCCTTGCGGGGGGGCTGCTGGCTGCATGGGAGACGATTCCCCACCTCTGACCAACTTCAGAATTCTTTACCACTGGAGCAGGTGTCCTGATAGGGTTTTCATCTGTGTAACTAGTGGGTTCTTAATTAGCAATGTGAACGGTGACATCAGAAGTCCTGAATTAGGGTGGAAATACTTATCCCCAACAGGTACAGGTGTAAAAACCTGGGGAGGCCATGTGCAGTCAGTACCCTTGGGGATGGGCTTCCGAATTGACCCCTCAACATTCTGGTGTCCAGCCACTGCTTTAGGACTTCTGGGGCTCAGTGCTGACTCTTAAGGGTTCTGTAATCCAGCCCCTAATCTGCTTTTAGTGAGACCCGCACTTCCGGGATCCTACAGAGCAGGGTCTGTGTGACCGTTCTGTGGCTTCTGTAACAAATGACCACAAGGTGGGTGGTTTAAAACAACAGGAATTCATCCTCCCCCAGTCCTGGAGACCAGACATCTGAGGTCAAGGTGTTGCAGGACAGAAGTCCCTCCAGAGGCTCCAGGATAGGGTTCTTCCTGCCTTTTCCAGCTTCTGGGGTCTCCAGGCGTCCCCAGGCTTGCGGCTGCATCCCTCCCGTCTCTGCCTCTGTCTTCACGTGGCTTCTCCTCTGTGTCTGAGTCTCTCCTGTTTTGTCTCTCATAAGGACTCTCTCAATTGGATTGAGGGCCACCCTAACCCAGGATGACCTCACTTCGAGATCCTTAAGTACATATAGAAAGACCCTTTTCCCAGATATGGTCCTGTTCACGTGTTCTGGGCGGGGGGGCACATCTTTTGGGGCCAGCATTCAACCCATTGCCTGTGTATAAAATAACCCTCATTTTAGGAGATTACCAAGGTCCCGTATGGACTGGCACAGACAGCAGCTATGTGGGTGGGGTCTGGGCAGAGTGAGGACCCTGGAATCACCTGGAAAGGATGAGTCCTGGCTGCATTAGGTGAACTCTTCCACCACGGGGCACGTGGAAACAGCCACTCCACTCTGTCCGTGGAAAGTGCCGAGTCCAGAAATGGTTATATTGCAAAGCTGGCTCTCCTGGGATTTCATCATCAATAGCATCATGTAACCAATAACTACAGGCTTGGAGGAGTCACTCTCTGGCACATGATGACAGCACTGTCTCTTTAGGCTCATCCAGCCTAGAATAGGAATGTTTGAAGGAGAAGAGTTTGGGAGATTGCGAAGCTTGGTTGTCAAGGAAACTGAGAAGGTTTGTCAAGGAAACTTCTCCCTTAAACTGAAGGCAGGGCTGGGAGAGCTGAACTCCTGGGATCTTTTAAAGGGGCTGCTCTGAAGCACCATCACCCGAGAGGTGGTGTCAGCATGAGCTGGGGTTTGAGAAAAGTGTGATGAGATGAAGCCTGACTTTCTGTGACAGCTGGGGAGGGGTTTGTAAAGCACCTTGGCTTTTAAGGCAAAGTTTGTTGCTGAAACAAAGTGTCTCCCAAAACTGGGCTGAAGCTCAAGATGTCTCTGTCCCCTTCTTGCGAGAGTCCAGGGCAGGTGGGTGTGGGGGCCCAGGCTCTGTCCCCCTGGTTTCTCCTTCCTGCTTCCAGGTGAGGGCTCCAACAAGCAGGGTGGGGTGACCAGGTGGGCATCATGCCCTCCGTCCTAGGATGCAGGCTGGCCAAGGCCCTCACCACCTCCACCCATTTCCCTTGGTAACACGAGGCACTACGCCCCAGCTGGGAAGGCTGGGAGGTGCAGGGTAGCTGTGAACAGGAAAAAGGGAAATGGTTTCTCACGGGCAGCTGCACGGCTCTCCTGTGAGGGTCACCTGGACGGTAGCGCACAGACTCTGGGTCCTGTGAAGCTTCAGTGCTTTGTGGTTCTGGAAATCCTATAGGAGACGGTCCACAGCAGGGAAGCTAATGCTCTCAGTGGAGCTGGTGAAGCCAAAGATCTGCAGTTCAGACTGAAGGTGCCGATGTACATACAGGACAAAACCGTCTCGTGGGATTGGACTTCAGGCACGTTTCACATGAATGCAGTCATGTTACGCCGAAAAGCTTCTATCTTGTGCCTCCCCTCAGGGACCCCCTCCTCAGTTCCTGGGGCTCCTGTAACTCACGTACAGGGGGATGGAGAGTGGGCTCTGTCCAGTCTGAGCCCTGAGTTACCCTGCGTGTGAGTCTGCTCAGGACCACCGTAACAAGTAGCACAGACAGGGCAGCTTGGGTAACAGACCTATCTCCCAGTCCTGGATGCTGTCGGAGATCAAGGTGTGTGCACGCTGGCTTCTCCTGAGGCCTCTCTCCTTGGTGCTTAGACAGCCATCTTCTCCCCAGGTCCTCACGTGGTCTCCCCCTGTGCCTATCTGTGTCCTAATCTCTTCTTGTAGGACATCAATCCTATTGGATTAAGATCCACCCCAGTGACCTCATTTTTACCTTGATCACCTCTTTAAAAATCCCATCTCCAAATACAGCCACATCCTGGGGTCCTGGGCGTTAGGGATTCAGCATGTGAATTTGGGGGGATGTGACTGAGCCTATACCATCCTCCTTAGGAACCAGGTGTGCTTCAGTCCTTCCTTCCCTCAAGTCACACGAGGTGATGTAATGGCTCAAGGAGAGGCCACTCGTGCAGAGTTTGTGTCCCAGCCGGGGAAGCCTTCTCTGCTCTCTTTGATGAGGCCGTGGCAGTGCCGGCCCCGTCCTGAGATGAGCAGTTCTGGGGTTTCCTGCCGTGTCTCCCGGCCTGCTGAGGTGCCCATTGTCAGGGAGCTGAGGAGCCAGCAGCCTAGTGGGGATGCCGGGGACTCTCAGGGCCTTGGCAGGTGTCTCTCCCGGCAGATACCCTAGCGAAAGTGGGGAAACATTTGGGGGATTACAGGCGGGAGAGAGTCAGTCTCGTTTATGCTTCAGAAAGACCAGGTTGGGGTGGGATGTGAGACGCACCGTGCGGGCAGGGAGCTTTGTCAGCCCTGATGGAGGAACCAGGCACCAGATCGGGCTTGGGCCAGGGCTGTGGGCGTAGAGGGGAATTAGTGTGGGAACTGGCCACAGACTGTTGTCGAAATCTCAGCTTCCCTGTGCACCGAGGCCAAACAGAAATACAGAGACAGGGATTTTGGAGGAAGAGAGAGATGGCTTTATTTTTCTGCCAGGCAGCAGGGAAGACACAGCCAGCTAGCGACTCAAGAACTGGGCACCCCCCGGCTCTTTGAGAATCAGGGAAGATTTTATATGTGGGGCTCTCGCAGTCGGGGTATAGGATAAGGATAAAAGTAGTGAAAATCTTGCATTCCTCCTTTCCTTTGCATTATTTCAAAACAGTCACAGTTGGCATCAGGCTGCCTGGTAATTGGGGTCCAGCAGTCTGGTAATTGCGTCCGTTTGCCTCTGGTTTATCGGCGGTGACCTCGTTTCTGAAATGCAAAAGCTATAGGGGGTGATTTGTTAGGAGGGGCGTGTAGAATGTAAGTGCTGGACATGATAAGGTTAGGGAGTGAGAGGCAGGGGATGTAACTCACACAGAGTCAGGGGTGATGGGTGCCGAAGGTAAATTACATAGTGTCATGGAGTGAGGTTAGTCTTGTAAAGTACAAATCTAGTTACTACAAATGAGTGACAAAGTAAAACAAGGAGTGATGAACTCTTTCAGGCCAGGTTATGTTTCTTCTCTAGCCTGTTCACTGTTCCCTTTATTTTCCTTGTTCTCAGGGGAGGGAAAACTTCATTTCTATTTTTGCTACAACAAGACTCTGGAGGAGCAGATGACAGTCACTGGGGCACAAGGAGGGTGGGAGCCTGGGAGACCCCAGTGTTACCTAACCAAACTTGGGTCCACTTGCCCGAGTGCAGTAAAGCCAGTCTACTGACACCGGGTGTGGTGAAGGAAAGTGCAGCTTTAATTGTAAAAGTGCCAATACAAGGAGGACAGGTGGCTTGTGCTCTAAAACCCCAAAGTCCCTGAGTGATTTCAGCAAGGAAATTTTAAAGGCCAGGTGAGGGAGGGGGGTCGCAGGGTATGTGATCAGCTGGTGTACAGTTCTCTAGTTGAAGATGAGGTAACAGGCGGTTAACATTATAAATTATTAGGCAACAGAATCTCTGGGGCTCCCTGTTCATGATCATCAAGTAGTTAATTTCTTCCACTTGGTGGTGGTTTTAGCATCTGTAAAACAACTCAGGAAGTGTGCATCAGACACTGTTATCCAGGTACTTCAGAGAGGAGCTACAGCAGAGGATGTGGGGGAGGGGTCTGTCCTAGGAAGGCCCCGTAGGGTCCTGCTCGGTCACACCTGGTGCCTGGGCTAAGCAACCTGGGAAGGTGGGGCTGCTCCTGGGTGTGGGGAGCTGCAGGATCCCAGTCCTCTGAGGCGCCTGTTAGCCCCCAAGGGAGACGGGGATGCAGCGGCTGGACAGAGGTGTCTGGCCTGGGAGAGGGGTCCGGGCTGGAAATGTCACTGGAATCATCACAGGGAGGGAGAGAAAAGGCCAGTGGGGACAGGTAGGTCACAGCAGACTGTGCAGGTGACTGCGGTCCTGGTGGAAGCAACTCAGAGCCAGAAAGGAGTGGCCATCAGGGGCTGACCTTCATTCTCTTGTTCGTTTGTAAAGCCGTTGTGTCAGAGTTTGAGACACCGCCAGGAGTCGTCTGGGCCCAGTGCTGCCATGGCTTCATCAAAGGGCCCAGGGGGAACAGAGAACCACTGCAGGCCTCGCCCATGTCCGCACTGGGAATGAACCCCATCGGGGCTCCTGGGCTCACAGACTTGAGGGAACCTCTGTCCTCAGGACCGGTCTTCCTCCCTCCTCTCACCTGCTGGTCAGAGGCCCAGGAACCCCCAACCTGGCTCCACCCCCAGGGCCTGGATTCAGAGGCCCAGGAACCCCCAACCTGGCTCCACCCCCAGGGCCTGGATTCTGGGACAGCTTAGGGGTAAGCAAGACCCTCATGCTCCTTTATCTGCTTAGGGATGAGAATGTCTTAAAAGCTGCAAGTGACTGATTACAAAAGACTGGGTGTTTCCAGCAGATATGGGTGGAAAGATGGGGTGTGAAGTTCCTGTGTCTGCAGGGTCTTCCCAGCATGAAGATCTGTGTGTTTCCCCCGGCCAGTGAGCATCCTCCCAGGAAGCCCAGATCCAGGATTACGAGGGCAGAGGCTCTCCCCTTGCTTATCTGTAACTTCCCACGCCCACAGCAAGGAGCCTGGCTCCCACCATCTGCCATTTATCTGTGCATTGCTCCTTTCCAGGTTACATGTGCAGAGGTTTCAGAATTGTTAGCTACTACAGCCTGGAAAGAACTTCGTAGAATAAAGCCCACTGTTTATATACCATCCATTTTGCCTTTAGTCTGCAGATTCCATTCATTTCCAAAGGTGACTTAGGTCAGCACCTTTTATCCCATCCCCTACAGTGAGTTGTTTCCATATATTTCTAATACATTTAGACTCTGTCACATTATGTATTCCATCCTGCAACATGCCTACATTCTAAATAACTAAATTTGAATAGATTATGATTGACCCCTTGGGCTATACACGTCTATGGGCTTAGACAAATGCATAGTGACAGGTATCCATCCTAGAGTATCACATGGTATACTTCAACCCCCCCACCCCATGATCTGCTTATCATCTATGTAGCTTCGCCTTTCCCAGAATGTCATAAATGGGGTCATACTGTGTGCAGCCTCCTCAGACTGGATTCTTTCACTTAGCAACACATACTGAGGATTTATCCATGTCTTTCCATAGGTTGATGGTGCATTCCTTTCTGCTGAGTAGTATTCCACTGCACGTGTATGGGAGGAAAAACAATTTTCCCTCTATTTTTCTAGGTTCTTGGTTGAGACCCCCCCTGCCCCTGTAATAAAAGATTACCAGGAGAAAAACAAATTTAATGACATGTATACCTTCTGAATACAGGGGGGATACCACGGAAAACTGAGTCACTCCCTGAAATGATCCCCTTAAATACCATCTTCAGCTAAAAACAGAAGAAAGATGTTGGGGAACGGGGGGAAGGCCAATTATGGCAGGTTATCGTGCAAAGCACAGTAAAGAAGGGTATGATTGTTTGCACATTTAAGTCAGGACATCTCCATTGATAAGTGTTACTTGAGCTTTCATTATCCTTCTATTTCTGGTGCAAAGCGGGACATACTCTTATAAATGGGGATTTCTGTATTGTAAATGTCCTTCACAAAAGGGCAATCTCTACTCAGTTTTCTGAGATTCCTTTTTTTCTTTTTTTTAAAAAATCAGACAAATAATCCTCGTGCCAGAGGGAGATATTTTGGGGTGGCATATTCTGCTTGCCTTGACATGGATGTATGCATTCATCTTTTGAAGGATATCCTGATTTCTTCAAGTTTTTAGCCATTATGAATAGTGCTGCTGTGCCTAATTGCATCCTTGTTCGCATTTGGACATAGATTTTCAAAGCAGTTGCCTAAATACTGGAAGCACAATTGTTGGATCCCAAGGTAAGACTTATTTAGCTTTGGAAAAAACTGCCAAATTGTCTTACAAAGTGGCTGTACATGCATCCCACCAGCAATGAGGGAGAGTTCCTCACCCTCTAGCAATTGGTATTGTCATATTTTTGGAGTTTAGCAGTGCTAATAGGTGTGCTGTGATATCTCATGATTTTAATTTGTAATTCCCTAATGGTATATGATGTTGAGCTTGTTTTTGTATGATTTTTACTATCTGTATATCTTTTTTGGCTGGGTGTCCAGATCAGATCCTCACCCATTTTTTTTTATGGGGTTGTTTTAGAGGTCTTTGTCTATTCTGAGTCCAGATCCTTTATCAGATACAAGTTTTGCAAATCTTTTTCTCCCAGTTTGTGTCTTGTCTTTTGATTTTCTGAATAACGTCTTTGAGAGTAGAAATCTTTAATTTGATAAAGTCCATAATATTACTTTTTTCTTTTGTGGATTGGCTTTTTGTGTTGTGTGTTAAAACTCAAAGCTCATGATCGAGAGACTAAACCTAAGGTCATGTATTTCTGTGTTTATCTCTGTAATTTTGATAGTTTCACATTTTACATGTCTGTTAATAAATTTGAGTGAGTTTGGCGTAAGTTTTAAAGTTTGTGTCTAGTCATTTCATTTCATACAGTTTCCAGTTGTTTCTTAACTATTTTGGAGAAGTCATGGGGTACTTGTCTGTATTTCGGTTTGCATTTCCACAGTTTAGTGGATGCAGCGGAAGTGCCTTCAGGGAGCGGGGCTTCCACTGAACTGGGAGGTAGCTTGGTCTGCACGTTCCCATTGGCTGGCAGGGAACGTGAGCCCGCCTCCCTGGCCCTCCGCGGGAAGGCCCGTTCTGCCTGCGGACTCGGCGCCATGCGCAAATGATGGGAGCCCTGCCACCTCAGGACCCGCTGGGGCTTTGGCTTCTGGGACACGCGGGGCCGATTCCACGCTGATGGCCGGGCTTCGGGACAAGCCAGGGTCGAGTCCACACTAACAGAAGCCGGGTCTCCTCAGGACCCGCTGGGGCTTCAGCTTTGGGACACTGTGGGGTCCAGTTCATGCAGACAGGAGCCTGGTCTCCTCAGGACCTGCCGGGAGGTGATGCCGCTGAGGGAGAAGGTGAGGAAAAGTGGGCAGAAGGTTCCTGTGCGTGGCTGACTGCTGCGGGTGTCTGTCTTCAGAGGACCCAGGAGAGGAAGGGCTTGATGTGGGAAACTGGGTTTTTGGCCCCTTTGGTGTGTGGTGTAGACAGAGCGCAGTGTTGTTCTTTGGCGCGTGGCGTCTGGTTTTCCCAGCACCATTTATTGAGGGGACTGTCCTTTCCCTGGTGTATGTTCTTGGCTCCTTACTTGTGAATTAACTGACCACATACCTGTAGGTTGATTCCTGGGCTCTCTGCTCTGTTCCTCTGGTCCGTGTGCCTGTTTTTGTGCCAGTTCCACACTTCTTTGGGACTGTAGCTTCGTAATGAAGTGTGAAGTCAGGGAGCGAGATGCCTCCAGCCCGTTCTCCTTCCTCAGGGTCGCTTTGGCTCTTCTGGGTCCTTTGTGACTCCACACACGTCTTAAGATTGTTGGTTCTGTTTCTATGGAAAATGTCATTGGACTTTTGGTAGGGATTGCGTTGAATGTGTACATTAATTTGGCTAGAATGCATATATTTTTTTAATTAAAAAGAATTTGGGGCCACACCATGTGGCATGCAGGATGTGGGACCTTAGTTCCCCAACCAGGGATGGAACCTGCGCCCCCTGCAGTGGGAGCGCAGAGTCCCAAACCCTGGATGGCTAGGGAAGTCCCACCTTAGAATGCATATTTTCACAATATTCTTTTTACCCATGAACATGGGGTATATTTCCATTTATTTTTGTCTGTTCAGTTTTCTTTATCAGTGTCTTCCAGTTTTCAGTGTGCAGGTCCTTCACGTCCTTGATTAAATTTACTCCTAGTTATCTTTTTGGATGCAATTGTAAGTGGGATTAAAAAAATATTTCCCTTTCTGATGGTTCATTATCAGTGTATAGAATCACAAATGATTTTTGTGCATTGTTTTTTATTTTTTGTATCCTGCAGCTTTACTGAATTCATTTTTTAGCCGTAACAGTGTTTTGGTGGTTGAATGTGGAAAACTAGAATTCAGAAATCCCACTGTTTCATCTACATCCAGGTCATCCACAGCACCCAAGACATCGTGGCTCCGAATATAATCTTCCCATGGTGCCTCTTGTAGTATGTGGACTCCTACAAGGGTGATTAGCATCCCCACTGTGGGCGAACTGGGTCTGGGTAGGGCTTGGCCTCTATAACAGAGTTTGATGTCTGTATTTCTGGCATGGTATGACATGGTTGGTTTGATAAGTACTTTATTTTCTAGTAAATTTTAAGTGTATAAAAAACTTTAAATAGCAGTATAAAGTTTTCCACATTCACAGAATACTCCAGTTTGTTTTACCCTGTGAGAGTGTGAGGGCCACTCTCCCAGAGAACCAGCACATAATCCCAAAATGAGGAATAATTATGATTTCCACATTATAATCCTATCCACACACCTGCTTCAACTTTCACCAGCTGCCCCAGCGTTGTGGAAATGTAATTTTCTATTCGAATCCAGTTTTCTCTTCTTGGAACCATCACTGGGGCTTGTCCTCACTTTAAAAACCTTGCTGGATTGAAAGTGTACAAGATGAGCATGATCTGGGTGGTTTTCTGTATGGCTTCTTTCACTTGGGATGTTTTCATTGTTTATCCGCATTGTAACATTGATCATTATTTCATTCATTTTTTCCATTGGGATTAAAAACACATAACATTTACCATTTAAACCATTTTTTAAATAAAATTTATTTTATTTTTAATTTTTTGGCTGTGTTGGGTCTTCATTGCTGTGCGCGGGCTCTCTACTTGCGGCGAGCGGGGGCTACTACTCTTTTTTTTTTTTTTTGGCGGTACGCGGGCCTCTCACTTTTGTGGCCTCTCCCGTTGCGGAGCACAGGCTCTGGACGTGCAGGCTCAGCGGCCATGGCTCACGGGCCCAGCCGCTACATTGCATTTGGGATCTTCCCGGACCGGGGCACGAACCCGTGTCCCCTGCATCGGCAGGCGGACTCTCAACCACTGCGCCACTGATGTTTAATATCTTTTCGTGTCCTTGTTGACCATTTGTATGTCTTGCCTGGAGGACAGTCCATGCAAGTCATTTGTCCGTTTCAAAAATTGTATTGTTTGTCTTTTTGTTGATGAGTTGTAAGAGTCCTGGGTATATTCTAGATAAAGAGTCTTATCAGATATATAATGTGCCAATATTTTTTTCAGTTCTGTGGCCTTTTTACTTTCTGGATAGCCTCTTTTAATGCACAAAGGTTTGTAATTTTGAGGAAATCCAATTTATCTATTTTTTTCTTTCATTTCTTATGCTTTACTGTCAAATCTAAGAAACCATTGCTAAATTCGTGGTCGGGAAGATTTAATTCCTTGGTTTATTTGAGAGTTCATAGATCCTTTCTCGGTACCCACTAGGCCAGGCTTTAGGCCTGGGGTTGAACAGTGTGAGGGTTCAGGGGTCACGGTTTAGGGTTATGGGTCATTGTTGGAGAGTCATTGTAGAGGGTTGTGGTTAAAGGTCATGGTCAGGGATTAGAGTTTGGGGGTCAGGGGCGAGGGTCTAGGGGTCTGAGGCTAGGGTTGTTAGGGGGTTACGGTTAGAGGTTAGGGTTCTTAGGGTAAAGGTTAGAGTTAGGTTTAAGCACAATTGGCCCTCATTGCCCTCCCCTCTTCTTCTCTCTGAAGCCTCCAGAATGGATAGGACTTGCCCTGGGTCAAACAGGAGTCAGGGAGCTGAGGTCAATAACTGGTTTTCTGGCCTTCCTACCCACAGTCCTGGGCTCTGAGAGAAGAATGAAATGTCTGTTCTTGTTTCGGACTGTTTCTTATCCAGCTCAACCTCTGTCAAGGATTGGGGAGGGTGTCAGAAGTCATGCATGGTTTCCTTCTGACCTCCCACCTGGGAAGGGTGATGCTGGCCCTACTCTGCCTGGGCAGCCCCAGGTTCCAGCACAGCCCAGACAGGAGGGCACTCAGTGGACATGTGTGGATTTATACAGAACTGGGTGCAGTGACCTGCCAGCCCCCGGATGCTGCCTTCTTGAGGGCTGGTGGGGCCCTCCTGGCACTGGAGGCATCCTTTGTCCCATCTGAGTGGGCATGAATAGATGATCAAGTCTCAGGCAGGACAGCCCTCGACCTCTGACTATCCAGGCAGGCATCTGTGGTCCTCTAGCTCAGTCCAGCCTGGGCATTGTCAGGCCCTCATGCACAGATACGGAGCTGACCATGATGCTGGGCAATTCAAGAGCTACCTGGGCAGTGTAGACATTCCTTTGAGAAGTTTCAACTACCAACATGCATGTGGCTGAGAAGAAGGCCTCCCGCTCACGGCCTCATAGGGTGCCAAGAGAGGTAATGATCCTCTAGACATTGGAGTGTGGCCCTGACACAACACCCATACAGCAGACCATGGCCCTGCAATCCTCTGTCCTTTCAGTCCTTAGAAACTTTTGACATGCATATTCACTAAGAATCAAAGATATGGGAGCAATTGGACCTCCCAAGGTGAGGTTTACACTGCCACTGCCATTGTCTTGGAGAGCCTTATGCATCCGTGTGGCCTCGGGAAAGCCTGCCAACTATGCGTTCCATGGCATGGAATAATTCTCGAGCCTCCCGTTACTTCATTGCACAAGAGTTTCCTTACCACCCTAGCATTTGGTTTCTTCCCTTAGTAAAGGAGACAGAAGAAACTGGAAAAGGAGCAGTATTGTTTTTCAGGGATGGGCAATTAATATGGCCAGGGAGACGGCATAACTCAGGGCTCCCACCTCTCAGGGGCAGGAATGAGTTGTGTGTGTCTTCTGACGGCACATGGGCTCTTCTGGGCCATCCTCTGAGATGTGAGGACCTGGTGCCCAAGGCAGGAGACTTGAGTTTACCATCAAGAATAATCCTACCTTTTCAGCAAGTGAAAGAACTTCCTGCAGTCTTGGGAGGACAGTAAAAGCACTGGATAAGTAGCTGTAGCCCCTGACCCTAAGTGAACCCCTTTCTTCCTTTTGTGTCAAATTCTGTGCTGTGCAGTGAGCTGTCATTGACATAGAATCTGTTGCTTTCTCCCGGCCAGCATCTGTTGTCATGCCCAAGTGCCTCAGTTTTCCTTTGAGAATTACATCTCACCTGCTTCCAGTCCAAACAGTTCCAGAAGGATGACCCCATGTTCCACCCAGCTCGAAGATGGGTTTACAGCCCACATCTAGCCAGTCCCATTTTCCATCTTCTGGTGATGGGTGAAGTATGAGACTGTAACCCAAGCCAGACCAAAAGCATTTAAAACCATGACTTTCTTGGAATCCAGGAAAAGGAGAAACTCTTTCTCGGAAAATGGATGGTGAGTGGTTGTCAGCCTAGAACTGCTGTTGGCCCAAGGGCAGTGAGAGAGCCTGTGCCTGTGAATGGGGTCCCCCAAAGGCACTGAGCGGGACAAAGGTTTGGAGAGAAGCAAGGTCACACTGAGACAGTGTGAGCCCCTGGACCTGCCAGGTCAAAACCCATTCTTCAACTTGCCACTTGCAAGTATTAATGTATTTATACCCTTACAATAAATACTAATTTATTTTACTTCAGTAAGTGTGTCCAGTTGCTGGGAATAAAAAAAAGTCCTAGTTGACACATCCAAATCAATACTCCTTGATCCATCCTCAGGTGTCCTCACTGGGTAGGCGTGGCTGGGGGAGGTGAAGACACTGGGTGGGGTCATATACTAGGGGAGCTGCCAAACAGCTCTGTCCCTGCTCCTTCCCTGTCCCAGGAGAGGGAAAGCCTGGAACAGTGATAGGATAACCAGTAGGGGAAGAGGTTCCTCAGTGATTAATTGGTCTTTTTGTGTTTTCCGTAATTTAGGGTTCATTTTGGTAATGTGTTTTTACAAAGAAATCACCCATTTCCTCTAGATTTCCTGTTACAGTAGTTTTCTCATATTTGACTTTTACTTTTTCCTGTCTAATTTTCTACAGAATCATCACAAATAATGAAGAAATACTGATACTTTATTATTAACTGAAGTCCCTATTCACGTTCCCTTTGTTATACCTTTCCTTGTTCCAGGGTCGCATAGGACATGGGGTCATCATCTGTTTAGTCTCCTCTTGGCTCTGACAGTTGCTCAGACTCTCCTTGCTTCCATGACCTTGACAGCATGGAGGGCTGCTCAGGTATTGTATAGACTGCCGGGTGCTGGGATTTGCTTGGTGGTTTTGTCGTGGTTAGACTTGGCTTTGAAAAAGCAGACCACAGAGGTGAAGTGCTTCCTCTTCACTATATATCAAAAGGACAGGCTCTTAAGGGAACTTCTCACTTATATTCTTAATTTTGATCACCCAGCTGAAGTAACGTTTGTCAGGTTTTCCCACAGTGAGGTTGATTTTTTCCCATGTCCATCCTGTATGTCTTATGTAGGAGGAAGTCATAATGCAGAAGCCACACTTGAGGAGAGAGGGGTTAGCTTCACATCCTTGATGGACAGCTGAGTGGCTACATACATTGTTTAGAAGCTTTCTGCACAGGAGATTTCTATTTAACACCATTCACCAAAAACTGTGTAATTTATTTTTACCAGTTTGGACACGTGAACATTTATTGTAAACTTTTGGTTATGATCCAGCACTACATTATTAGACTGCTTAGTTCATTCTTGCTTTGGCTGTTGAGAGCTTTTTCCATTTGCTCTTGTTTTCATTTTACATAATTTTTCTTTTGTGGGTTTTTAAAAATTTTTGGTACTTCTTTACTTTCTGATATTTTAAGATTATCCTGCTTCATATATTTACTGTCTCAGTCCTAGCATCAGCCCTTTCTTCAAAGAGCCCTTGTTCCTTTTATTAGAGAATGGTGTTAAAAACTTACACGTGGGAGCTAAATATGCTCGGCTGACAGTGCATCGAAATATGTGCCTGTATCCCAGCCTGTGCATATACACATAATATAAAGGTTTCCATGTGGAACTATGTGCAGGCTAAAGAGAGTTTATACTGATATCTCCAACCTGATCTGTTATGACATGAATACTGTAACCTTCTCCCTTTGTCTGTGACTTCCCACTCCAGTGGTCAGAAACCTGGCTTCCTCCATTTGTCGTTTATTAAATTCACTGCTTGTTCCATTCGATTACTGATATAGTAGTTTCAGTACTGTTAGCTGCTACCCCTCATGGGAAAGAACTTAGAGTCCGCTGTGTATGTATGGCATATTTTGCCTTTGGCCTACAGAGTCTGCTCATTTCCAAAGTTAACTTAGGTCAGCCCATTTTGTCCCACCACCAACAGTGAGTTTTTTCATACATTTGTCAATCAATTAGATTCTTTGTTACATTCTGTATGCCAGTCTTTGACACTCCCATATCCTAAGTAGCTAAGTTTGAATTGATTGTAATTTACTTGTTGGGTTATAAAAATCTGTGGGTGTAGCCAAATGCATAGTGACAGGTATTCACCACTGAAGTATCATATGGACTGTTTCAACCACATATTCCATAAACTGTTTACCATGTCAGTTTCGCCTTTTCTAGAATGTCATATAAATGAGGTCATACAGTGTGTAGCACTTCAGACTGGATTCTTTCACTTAGCAATGTAAGTGTTAGATGCATCTATTTTTTTTTTTTTTGGCCCGGGTTGATGGTCCATTCCTTTATATTGCTGAATGCTATTGCATTGCATGTATATGAGAGGAAAAATAATTTTCCCTCTACTCTTCTGTGTTCTTCATTGAGATCTCCCTTGTAATGAAAAGGAGATGAACTGGAGAAAACAATCAGAAGTTTAATATATACCATGCATACCTCCTGTATACTTGAAAGATACCCAGGAAAACTGAGTCACTCCCTGAAATGGCCCAAGCCATTACCTTAAATGCTTCCGCTGAGAACAAAAAAAGATGTTAGGGAATGGAGGCAGCCACTTAAGGGAGGTTATTAGGCAAAGCCCTGTAAACAAGGGTATGGTTGTTACACAGATTTATATCCAGGCCTGTTTCATTGACATGCTTTTTTTTTTCCAAACATTTATTTACTTAGCTGCGCTGGGTCTTAGTTGAGGCCTGTGGAATCTTTAGTTGCGGCATGCGGGCTCTTATTTGCAGCATGCGGGATCTAGTTCCCTGACCAGGGATTGAACCCTGGTCCCCTGCATTGGGAGCATGGAGTCTGAACCACTGGACCAGCAGGGAAGTCCCAACAAGCTTTTCCTGATATTTAGTCATCATTCAATTCCTGGTCCAGAGAGGGACATACCCTTACAAATGGAGATATCCTTAATAATTGTAAATTTACCTCATAAAAGGGCATTTTCTACTTGGTTTTGAAAGATTCTCCTGGGTCTGTTTCTTTTCTTTTCTTTTCTTTTTTTATGCGGTACGCGGGCCTCTCACTGCTGTGGCCCCTCCAGTCGCAGAGCACAGGCTCTGGACGCGCAGGCTCAGTGGCCATGGCCCACGGGCCCAGCCGCTCCGCGGCATGTGGGATCTTCCCAGACGGGGGCACGAACCCATGTCCCCTGCATTGGTAGGCGGACTCTCAACCACTGCGCCACCAGGGAAGCCCCCGTTTCTTAAATTAATCCGTCCAAAATAATCCTTTTGTCAAATGGGCATATTTTGGGGTGATGTATTCTGCTCCCCTTGACATGTATGTGCCCTAATTTGCTTATGAATTCATCTACAGAAGGACATCCTGATATCTTTAAGTTTTTAGCCATTATAATAGAGCTGCTGTGCATTACTTGATGCTAGTTTTGGTTTGAACACAGTTTTTCAAAGCAGTTGTCTAAATACAAGAGGCACACTTCTTGGATCCTAAGGTGAGAATGTTTAGATTTGGAGAAAACTGCCAAACTGTCTTCTGAAGCTGGTTGCACATGCATCCACCAGCATCTTGAGCTTATTCTTGTATGCTTATTTACTGCCTGTTTATCTTCTTGGGTCAGGTGTGTGTTTCAATCTTTACCAAATTTTAATGGTGTTGTTGGCATAATTTGAGTACAGATCCTTTATCGGATACGTGTTTTGGAAATAGTTTCTTGCAGTTTGTGGTTTGTCTTTTGGTTTTCTGAGTAAGGTCACCAGACCCAAAGTCATGTAGATTTTCTTTTTTTTCTAGGATTTTTATAGTTTGGTAATTTAAATTTGTCTATGGGCAATTTTGAGTGAATTGGTTTAAGTTGTGAAGTTTGTGTCTACATTCATTTCATTACATATGGTTTCTGATTAATTGTTCCTTAACCCTCTTTTGAGAAGATACAGAGAGATACTTGGCTCCATTTCAGTTTGGATTTCCAAACTTAGTATACACAGCAGAACTGCCTCCCGGATGAGGCCTCTGGGTTTGTGAGTGCGGCACTCCCGGCGCTTCTCTGACGTCCCACAGGGGGTGCCGAACCCACCTGTCTGACCTTGGGGGCACAGGTGCACCCTGCCCACAGGCTTTGCTCTGTGACAAGCAGACAGGAGCTTTGTCTCCTGTCAGGGCTTAGGTTTCTGGACCATGAGGCATTGTCCACACTAACAGGAGCTGGGTTTTCTCAGGAACCACCGGTGAGGAGACTCCACAAGAGGAAAAAATGAGCAAGTGTGGAAAATCTTCCTGTGCAGCTGACTGCAGGGTGGGTGGGGTGCCTCTTCAGGGCACTCAGGAGAGAAAGGGTTTAGTGTGGAATATTGTGCACTTTAGTTAGTTTTATGTGCAGTGGGTGACCAGTGTCATTCTTTGGAGACTGGTGTCTAGTTTTCCTGGCACTGTTTGTTGATGGCTTTGGGTAGAACAAAGATTTTTTGTGTGTGTGGTACGCGGGCCTCTCACTGTTGTGGCCTCTCCCGTTGCAGAGCACAGGCTCCGGACGCGCAGGCTCAGCGGCCATGGCTCACGGGCCCAGCCGCTCCACGGCATGTGGGATCCCCCCGTACCGGGGCACGAACCCGTGTCCCCTGCATCGGCAGGCGGACTCTCAACCACTGCGCCACCAGGGAAGCCCCAAACATTTTAATAATAGTCATTTTTCTGATGCATGAGCATGGAATATTGTTTTCTATTGTGTCTTCAGTTTCTTTATCAATGCTTTATAGTTTTCTGAGTATAGGTCTTTCATGTCCTTGGTTAAATTTATTCCTAAATAGTTTGTTCTTTTTGATGGAATTGTAAATGGGATTGTTTTCTTGATTTTTTTTGCTGGTGGTTCATTATTAGTGTGCAGAAATAAAACTGATTTGTGTATATTGATTCCATATTTTGCAACTTTACTGAATTTATTTTTTAACATATTTTTTGAAGTAATGTGAAAAATTGTAATACTAAAATCTCACTGTTTCTACTGCACCCCAGGTAATCCACAGGACCCACGACATGGTAGCTAACTAACATACTCTTCCCACGGTGCCTGTTAATACCATGTGGACTCCTACAAGGGAAGTAAGTATCACAACTTTGGTTGAACGTGGTCTGGGTAAGTCTTGGCCTCTATAACTAAGTTTGATGTCTGTCTTATCTGATTTTCTGGCATGGTACTGATATGGTTGTTTACAAAAGTTATTTACTTTCCAGTAACTTAAAATGTACAGAAAAGTTTCAATAATGGCAAAAAGTACTCACATTTGCCACTTCACACAAAATGCTCAGTGTGTTTTACCCAAGGAACCAGCACATAATCCCTAAATGAGGAAATCCTGATGTCCACATTATAATTTAATACACAGGCCCACTTTAACTTTCATCTGCTCTCCCAACTGTATGAAAATGTCTTTTTCCATCCTGATCCAGTTTTCTTTTTCTGGAACCATTACTGAGTTTTCCCCTCATTTGGACAACCTTGATGGATTTGAAGCAGACAAGATGAGTATGGGATCTGGGTGGGCTTTTCTTTCTTTCTTTTTTTTTTCCCCTTGTGATACGCACAGGCTCCGGATGCGCAGGCTCAGCGGCCATGGCTCACAGGCCCAGCTGCTCCGTGGCATGTGGGATCCTCCCGGACTGGGGCACGAACCCGTGTCCCCTGCATCGGCAGGCGGACTCTCAACCACTGCGCCACCAGGGAAGCCCTGGGTGGCCTTTTCTGTATGGCTTTTTTCACTAAAGATGTTTTTAACGTTCGTTTTTGTAACAAATATCAGCACTACACTTTTTTTTCATTGTCATTACAAATACAAAACATGACTTTAGCGTTTAATTCATTTTACGTATCCAGTTTTGTGGTATTAACTACCTTCATGTAGTTGCACAAACAAGTTAACTAACACGTGTACATCCTGTGTGCATGGGAGATACCCAGGGAATTGAGTAACACCTTGGAATGGCCCAAGACATCACCTTAAATACCGTCTTCATCTAAAACGAAAACAAAGGAAGGGTAGAGTTGTTTCTGTCCACATTCATTTGATTGCATATGGTTTCCAATCGATTGTTGTATAACTAGTTTTAGAGAAGTCATGGGATAGTTGGCTTCATTTCAGTTTGAATTTCCAAATTTAGTGGATTCTGCAGGCTTGATACAAGGTTTACAAACTTGATATTGAATCAGGACATCCCATGGTGTAACTGGTATTAATGGTTTGTTCAACAATTAAAGTTCTGTGTGATATGAGTTCAGCCTGGAGTAATCCAGGTTAGTTTCTATCTGTTATACATTTGTCCCAGGATGAAAGGACAAGGGAAATAAGGCCTGCTTTATAAAAGTGACTTCAAATTAATTGATGGTATAATCTCAACCTGATTTTTAAAAAATTTATTTTATTGAAGAATAGTTGACCTACAAAGTCATGTTAATTTCTGCTGTACAACAAAGTGATTCAGATATATATACACACACACACACATATACATATATACATACTGTTTTTCATATTCTTTTCCATTATGGTTTATTACAGGGTACTGAATATAGTTCCCTGTGCTGTACAGTAAGACCTTGTTGTTTATCCACCCTATATATAATAGTTTGCTTCTACTAATCCCAAATTCCCAATCCATCCCTCCCCCCTGTCTTCCCCTTGGCAACCACAAGTCTGTTTTCTTAAATCTGTGAGTCTGTTTTTGTTTTGTATATAGGTTCATTTGGGTCTCATTTTAGATTCCACATATAAGTGATATCATATGGTATTTGTCGTTCTCTCTATGACTTACTTCACTTAGTGTGATAATCTCTAGGTCCATCCATGTAGCTGCAAATGGCATTATTTCATTCTGTTTTATGGCTGAGTAATATTCCATTGTACATATGTACCACATCTTCTATAGCCATTCATCTTTTGAGGGACATTCAGCTTGCTTCCATGTCTTGGCTATTGTGAATAGTGCTGCTGTGAACGCTAGGGTGCACGTATCTCTTTGAATTATAGTTTTGTCTGGATATATGCCCAGGAGTGGGATTGCTGGTTCATATTGTAATTCTATTTTTAGTTTTTTGAGGAACCTCCATACTGTTTTCCATAGCGGCTGCATCAGTTTACATCCCCACCAACAGTGTAGGAGGGTTTCCTTTTCTCCACACCCCCTCCAGCATTTATTTGTAGACATTTTAATGATGGCCATTCTGACCACTATGAGGTGATAACTCACTGTAGTTTTGATTTGCATTCTCTAATAATTAGCGATGTGGAGCATCTTTTCACGTGCCTATTGGCCATCTGTATGTCTTCTTTGGAAAAGTGTCTATTTAGACCTTCTGCCCACTTTTTGATTTTTTTTTTGAGTTGTATCAGCTATTTGTATACTTTAGAAATTACACCCTTTTTGGTCACATCATTTGCAGGTATTTTCTCCCAAACAGTTAGCACAGGTGCTAGAACAACTGGATACCCACATGCAGAAGAATAAAGTTGGACCCTTACCTCCCCCACCCCGATTACAAAATCAACACAAAATGGACAAAAGGCCTAGATGTAAGAACCAAATTTATAAAACTCATAGAAGAAAACATGATAGTAAATCTTCATGACCTTCAATTTGGTCATGATTTCTTAGATTTGCTACCAAAAGCACAAGCAACAAAAGACAAAATAGATGAATTGGACTTCCTCAAGATGAAAAACAGTTGTGTATAAAAGGAGCAAGGAATAAGATAATCCACCATCCAAAATGGCCCAAGATGTTTGCAAACCATGTATCTGATAAAGGACTGGAGCCCAGCAGCCAGACCCCCGGTGGTCCAGTGGAGTGTCTGTGCGGCCCCTCCCGTCCTCGGTGATCAGGGGATTTCAGGCCCCACAGCACCCGAGGGGTGGACACGGGTCATCCTCAGCACCCTCAGGGAGTGAGTGCTGGATGCTTTTGAGCCCAGATGCACTCCCATTACTGCCCTCAAAGGCTGAAGGCTTCAGCATGCCTCCAGAAGGACACAGAGTATTTGCAAGTCTTTGAGAACCAAGAGAACAGTCTTCACTTTTCTGAAAGGGCATCTCATTATTCCACAGCGTGACCATTTTCAATCTGGCTCTCAGGGGTGCCCTCCCACCTTCCTGGTATCTCTGAGAGTGGCCATGGGGGTTTGGCTGTCCCCAGTCCCCACACCAGGTGACAAGGCCAGTGGGGCCAGACCCTGGTGGTCCTTAGATTCGCTGGAGACTAACCCAGACTCTCAGCGTGCGATTGAACGTGGACGCCACTGCTTCTCCCCGTCACCGATTCTCATCTCCTCCTCTGTCTCTTTTCCTCTTGCTTTTCAGTCTCAGATTTACCTGATGACCACCACTCACAGTTCCCGCAGAGCCCAGAGATTTCTCCTGGAAGGAAAGGTTCTGGAAAATCAGAGGGATAAATAAAGGATGCAGCTGATTCCCGCCTTGTGCTGACGCCCAAGAGGGTGAGGAGAGTGAGTGTTTTCTCATTAGAATTTTAAATCCTCCAAGTAATAGATCATTGGGGGGGCATCCAGTGTTCTCCTGCTCATTCTAATAATGTCATTCCTGAATTTTAATGTGGTAAATAATTTATATTATAAATATGCTGAGGGGGCGATATCCATTTAAAAAATGTTAGAGGTAACTCCAAGGGATTTACAACAAACAAGGACACAGAACCCTGTGTCCAGACACTGGCTGAGAGATTCCTACCCTGAGCCGCAGTCCCCTGGAAGGTGGAGTGGCCATGACTCTCCTCCCGCAGGTGAGCCTACACAGGCACATCCCACGTGGGACCACTGCATCGTAGAATCTTAGAGTGGCCAATGGCAGGCAGCTGTCTAGAGATGCAGACAAGAGAAAACTGCTCAGCAGCCTGGGACAGTCCCAGGGTGAGGCCTTAGTAAGAGCCAGTGTCAGAGCCTCAGTGATAACTTGAAGAGACAGTTCGGGCTGTTAGGGACATCGTCAGAGATGTACTTAGGGACATATTCAGGGCCTTAGTTATGGACAGGATCAGGGCATTATTTAGTGACAGCTTAAACTATAAGGGACAGCGTCAGGGCCTAAGTTAGAGATAACGTGAGAGCCTTAGTTAGTCAAAAGTCAGGCTGTTACTTAGGGATATATTCAGGGCCTTAGAGCCAGCATCATGGCCATAATTAGAATCAGTGTCAGGGCATTAGTTAGGGCCAAAACTAGGGTGTTAGTTAGGGAAGGAGTCAGGTCTTTAGTTACAGACAGTGTCAGGGTTTTAGGTAGGGACAGCGGCAAGCCCTTAGTTAAGAAGAGTGTCAGGGCCTTGGTTAGGGGCAGCGTCAGGGCGTAGTTAGGGGAAGAGTGAGGCCATTAGGTAAAGACAGACTCAGGGCCTTAGTTAGAGACAGCATCAAGTCCTTTGTTAGGGACATTGTCATGGCCTCAGTTAAAGATAACTTGAGTGTCTTAGAGATAGTGTCAGGGACTTAGTTATGGACATCTTTAGGGCCTCAGAGGTAACTTGAGGGCCTTAGTAAGAGACATTTGGGGTCATTAGTGACATGGTCAGGACCTTAGTGCCATCTTCAGTACATCAGTTATGGGCCGCATCAGGGCATTAATGAGGGACAGCTCATGTTATTAGGGGCCGTGTCAGGGACTGTGTCAGGGCCTTAGTTAGGGAAAGAGTGAGGCCATTAGTTAAAGACAGACTCAGGGCCTTAGTTAGAGACAGCCTCAGTCCTTAGTTAGTGTCAGGGCCTCAGTTAAAGATAAGTTGAGGGCCTTTGTTAAGGACAGCCTCAGGGCCTTAAAGGGATGTACATAAGAGTATCTTTGGGCTCCTTACCAAACTAAAACCCCCACAAAATAGAAGATTTTAGCATTCTTCATTCCAGAGAAGCTCATCAAGAGACCATCTGAGGCCAGATTAAAGGGAGTTAAGGCCCTGTACACACACTAAACCTTAGGAGCAACTGTGTCCTTAAACCATTGCTGTAAAACTCCTCACCAGATCCTCCTGCATTGGGACACACAGTTTTTGAGGACACGAGTTTTCTGTGTCCCCCTGTGGCTGGCAAAGCAGTAAAGCTATTCTTTTCTACTTCCTCCAAACCTCTGTCTCTGAGATTCGATTTGGTGCACTGGTGCACAGAGGTCGAGTTTTCGGCATCAAGTTTAGTACCCAATATGGGGCTGACTTGGGGAAGGCCCCTGTGGGTCCCCTGACTTGATTGGACACTTCTGATTTTCTCCATGCCAGCCTCTTTTGAGAGAGTGTAGGGTTGGAGAATTCCTTTAGAGGCCAGACTGCCTGGGACCCTTGCCTGGAGAGGCCAAGCCCCAGTCATACCCCATCTGCCATCCCAGCAGTTGGAACTCTGGGGCAGGAGAAGATGGTGGAAGAGGGACCACCCTAGCAACTGCCAAGGCCATCTTTGCCTTGAGGATGTTCTTCTCTTCCTCCTGCCTGGGCTGCCCTGAATGTCCTACTCCAAGGGATTATTTTGGGGAACCAGAAAAGTAGCATTTAGGATGTTGCGATACCTCAGCCAGCATGTGGTAACTCCCCTGGCATGCACTCTGAGGTCCTTTTAGCCCTGTACATTGGGGGGAACTTTGGTTCCCATTTGGGTGACTTTTCATTCCAGGAAATCTCATTTGGAAGGTGCACCCCTTGGACCGAGGTCACAGGCTAAGTTGAGACTTGGAAGCTGATTTGAGTCTTGTGCTGTTTGGTTTTTGGTTTCTGTTTGGTTTCTGGTTCCTTTGGTTTGAGGCTTCCATTAGTGGTGAGGATTTTGTTTTGTTCTTAGTCCGCGTATGAGTGTTCTATGGTTCAGACATAGGAAGTGCTTCTTCTTCAATTCCATCGGAGAGCCAATGGGCAAAATCCTGGCAGACTGCTCAACCTGTAGTTGTAAACCTAAGACTAAGAAAATAATGGAATTCTATTGTAATTTTGTCTGGCCAATGTATGGATACATTCTTGAAAATGAGGAAAGGTGGTCTTTGAATGGTAGCCTAAATGACTATACTATCCTTCAGCTAGAGTTCTTTTGTCACAGGAAGAGAAAGGCAAAAGAAGTTCCATATGTTCAAGCATTTATGAAGCTACATAATAAAGAAAGTGAGCAGCTAGGTACCAGGCTGATAGTACAAAGAGAAAAGAAAGTCACTTTTTACTAGAGCTGTTAGTTGCTGAATGCAGAAGAAAATAAGGGGCAAAATGAGATGGATACAGAAGGTGATGAAAATTTGTGAAAAGGGAAAACTGAGGAAAGAGTTGTGCATGACCAGGATTTTCTATTGGATTAAATTTAGTTGGGTAAATGGATTTTGTTGGAAGTGGGTTAGGGCAAGACTGGCTTTGGTTTCTCCCTCCAAAGTTTTCTTGGAACGCTGCTTTTAATAACAGCTTGTGAGTTCCTCTGCCTGTGTCTGTGATCTGTATTTGTGTTTGAAATCTCCTTACTTTGGTTCAGTGAATAAGTGTTGTTTGGCCGATTCTAACAGTTCTTTTTATCTCCAGCTAACTTTGAGGTGCTTTAGAAGGCCCCTGAGCCACCTCAGAGAGAAATGTTTGATTAGTATGTTACATTACATGGAATTCCTAAAACTCTAGTATGTCCTGGTAAAATGTTATCAGTCATAATTCTAGTTATTTTTAAATGTTTCATGTAACAGCAGTAATTGTTTCTTTTGTCATTTACATTGTGATCAAATGCTTAACAGTGACCTTTTAAGTCTTTATGTGATTTATAGATAGTTATTGTTGTGCTCTAACACTTTGGAAAAGTGCTCCATCTTCAAGAAGATCTATGTGGAGGACCTTTTGGCAAACACAGGTCTCTGATAAATTTCGTATCATAACGCCAAACTGGGTAAGAAATGAAAAATCTTAATGGAGAATCTGATGGCTTCATAAAAAGTTAACAAAAGGATTGGTTACTGGGTGAACTGGTGAATATGGTTATAACGTTTTTGTTTTTTTGTTACTGGCTTTGATCTGTGTTTTCCAGACACAGGGAAGTCCTTCCCCTGGAGCTACTTAGGACTTTGAGCAGTTGGGTAAATGACACCTCTGTATTGAAGTCTGTATTTATGAAAGTTACTGTGTTGGCTTCACTTTTGCCCTGATGTTTAGGAGGAAAGGAAAACTACCTAGTGAAATTATCAGAATGTAATTACTCATGATGTATCACTGTTTGCTTTAGGTCTACTGCTAAAAGCACATGTACAATGCTTGTGTGACAATTGGGTATGAATAATAAAATGTATGGCCTATATAAAGCATTTTCTCATTAACATACCTCTGAGCATGTTCATGATACCTGATCAGTATTCCCCCAATGTGGATTAACTAGGCAAATATAAAGGAGGCCTAGCGCTGAGGGACATGATCTACACCTGGACCAAACAGCTGAATCACTCTGGCATTGAGGGATTGATATTTTGATCATGAATGCTCTCTATTGAAAAACTTGTAATCAAAAGGGAAAAAAACTCTTCACGTATTGAGGTGTGAGGAAGTTACTTTGGCTTATACATGGTTTAACTTAAATTTTACTGACCAAAGAGGCCCATTTTGTAGCCTTTCGGACATGCATTGTACATCTGCTTTGGCATTGAGGAGGGGAATGCATTTGACAGTCAAAAAGGAGTAACTATGCTTCAGACATCCAAGGTAAAGCTAAGTGACCATTGTAGATGTGATTTTAGATGCATTCCTGTATTGTTTTTTTGTTTTCTTTTTCAAGATTTTTTTTTGATGTGGACCATTTTTTAAGTCTTTATTGAATTTGTTACAATATTGTTTCTGTTTCATGTTTTGGTTTTTAGGCCACGAGGCATGTGGGATCTTAGCTCCCCACCCAGGGATCAAACTAGCACCCCCTGCATTGGAAGATGATGTCTTAACCACCGGACTGCCAGGGAAGTCCCCACATTCCTGTATTGTTGAACTTGAATTTCTGAGCTATGTCAGACTTGGGATGCCACTGGCCATTTTCAAAACAATGTCTGCTGGTAGCTGCAACTGTACGTTTTCAAGGACTCCTCTCTTAACTATTAAATTTTAAACAATGATGTTAGATCAGATACTAATAGAAAGATGAGACATATGTGTAGTGGTCAATAGCTCCTGTTATGGATATGTTAATACTACATCAGAAGTTAAGACCTACTTAGGTAGAATTAGACAACTGGCTACAAAGTCTCTCCGAAGTGCCAGTTCCAGACTGGGTTTCAGACTTATTCTCCTGAATTCCTAAGGGAATGGGATGTACTTTTACTATTAAAGTTTCAGTTGTTACCCCTCCTATTGTAACTGGGTTGGTTGCACCAAAATGGCAGACCAAGGGATTGAGATCTTAATCATACGAGTCTCAGGTCCAGGACTTGGAACTCAAATATTTGTAATTTGGTATCCATTCCCCCAGATTTAGGCAGGATGATGCCCGCCCCCGCCCCCAGTTTCAGCAGGAAGCAGCCAGAGCAGTCGTTGCCCCGTTGCCTGAAAGATGTGGGGAAAGATAAAACTGAAGTGGGGATTAAAACTGAGTCCCCTTAAAACCGAGTTCCTGTGCCAAGTTTATGATTGATGTCTCAATCTGAAATGATTATTCCTTTTTTTGTCAAAAACCTGTTGTCCTAAAGATTGGGGAGTGTCTAGAAGAGGAGGAGTTAAACTGAGTGGGACTCTGTGGGTCTCCTGGGCACAGAAGCCTTTCTGTGTGCCTCCTAACTTGTTTGTGGGGAATAGACTAGACACTCCAGGACCTTCCCTGAGTTCCAAAGGGTGGATTCGAACAGTTGCTAATCAGGGAAGGGAGGGGATGCAGAGACAGGGAGGAACAGTCAAGAAACAACAGTGCAGCCTTGAGGCAGGGTCCTGGTTCTGCCTCAAGGGATACACATAACAATATTTTTGAGCTCCTTAAGTAACTAAAACCCCCAACAAATGGAAGATGTTAGCATTCTTCATTCCAGAGAAGCTCATCAAGAGACTGTCTGAGGCCAGATTAAAGGAGTGCAGGCCCTGTATACACCCTGATCCTTATCAGCAACCACACCCTTGAACCAGTGCTATAAAACACCTCACCAATCCTCCCCGCACTGGGACACACAGTTGTTGAGGGCACGAGCCTGCCATGTCCTCTATTGGCTGGCAGAGTGATAAAACTAATCTTTCCTATTTCTTCCAAAACACTGTTGTTGAGATTCGATTCAAAACTGGTGCCGAGAGGCTGCTTATTCAGTATCAGGTACAGAGTCAGGCTGTTAGAAACAGTGTCAGGTCTTTAGTTATGGAAAGCCTCAGGGAATTAGGGACAGACCAAGATATTATGCACAGCGTCAGAGCCTTAGTTAGGGAGAGTGTCAGGGCATGACGTAGGACCAGCATCAGGACCGTAGTTAGGATCAGCATCAGGGTCTTAGTTAAAGACATTGCCAGGACCTGAGTTAGGCACAGTATCAGGGCCTCCATTAGGGACAGGGTCAGTGCTTGAGTTAGGGACAGCCTCAGGGCCTGAGTTAGCGATGGCCTCAGGGCTTACTTAGGGACAGTGTTGGGACTTTGGTGAGTTGCCTCATGACATTACCTAAGGGTAGTGTCAGGACTTCAGTTATTGACGGCATTAAGGCCTATGTTAGGGACAGCTTCAGGGCCTTAGTTAGGACCAGTATCAGAGCCTGAGTTAGGCCTAACATCAGGGTTTGCATTAGGACTAGCATTAGGGCCTTAGGTATGGACAGTGGCAGGGTCTGAGTTAGGAGTAGCTTCAGGGCCTTTGTTAGGGACAGCATCAGGGCTTTTGTTAGGATCAGAGTCATGACATTAGCTAGGGACAGAGTCTGGGAAAGAGCTAGGGATAGTGTCAAGATTAGTTATTGAGAGCATCAGGGCCTGAGTTAGGACCAGCCTCAGGGCTTGAGGTAGGGACAGAGTCAGAGCCTGAGTTAGGGATAGCCTCAGGGCCTGTGTTAGGGACAGCTTCAGGGTCTTAGTTAGGGACAAAGTCAGGACCTGAGTTAGGGACAATGTCAGGGCCTTAGGGACAGAATCAGGACCTGAGTTAGGGACAATGTCAGGGCCTTAGCTAGGATCAGCATCAGGGTCTTAGTTAAAGACATTATCAGGGCCTGAGTTAGGCACAGCATCAGGGCCTCAGGGATAGCTTCAGGGCCTGTTAGGGACAGCAACAGGGCTTTCTTAGGGACAGTGTCAGGACCTTGTTTAGAGATGGGTCAGGATATTAGCTCAGGATAGTGTCAGGACTTTAGTTATTGCCGGCATCAGGGCCTATATTAGGGACAGCTTCCAGGCCTTAGTTAGAGACAGTGTCAGGGCCTTAGTTAGGACTAGTCAGGGCCTGAGTTCACCCCCACCCCACCCCACACACCAGACAACCTCCCCAAGCAAGGGCAACACTAAGCCTGAGATTTGCCCTGTGCCTTAAGTACTGTCTTCATCCCCTTAAAATAAAAACACCCTGGAGTGCAGCCACCTGAATCGCAGCACAGCCTAAGTGAGAACCACCCCTCTCTGCTGTGCCCCAAGGGACTCAGGGAAAAAAGCAGATGCGAAGAACAGAAGTGTAGAAGGACTAATAGAATAGGAATAAAATAGGGATAATGAAGAAAAGGAAAACAGACTGAAGGGCTGGAGGTCATTTATCATTTATAAAACTTTATACGAAGTATGAAAAATAGCCCAGCAGGTTTCCTGCCTCTCAAGTCATGTCACTGCATCACGTAGTCGTCATCCCCAATATGGGATTCCTGGGCTCTGCTCTGCATCTGGGCTGGCAACAAAACAGTGTCTACAGTTTAAGCCCACTTTTAAAATATATGCATATACACATATACATATATGTGTGTGTACATATACACATGTAAATACGGAACTGTGTGCAGCATTAAAAAGAACGAAGGTGGGTTTGTACACACCATCATAGAAATAGGTCTACATCATAGTATGACTTGAGAAAGCCAGGCTGCAGAATAGTATGTATGGTCCTGCTTCTGGGAGAAAAAAAGGAAAGACTGAGAGAGAGGGAGTGAGTGGAAGAGACAAAGAGTCACAAGCCAGTTCACACCCTCACTTCACTCAAATTTCTGCACAAAGTGACAGCCTGCGAAAGCCCTTCCCTGATGACCCCCAGAGCTCTCTAGCCCCTCATCCTGCTTCACTTTTCTTCCTAGTACTCGTCACATTGTATATTTGTCTTATTTATTGTCTGTCTGTGAGTACAAGGGTCTTAGACTGTTCTGTTCATCCCTGAGTCCCCAGCAACTAGAACAGAGTGCAGCACACAGTAGGCCCTCTGGAAGTATTTTTTGAATGAATGAATAGAAACTTCAAAGAAATAGTCTATAGGGAGTGGAATAAGTGGGGAAGTATAGAGGATATATATTTTATTTCTGTACTCCTGTAGTCTTCTGCTTTGTATTGCAATATTATTTCCCTATTAAAAATCAACTGCAAATTGGGGAAGGAAGGTCTTCCTTTAGGCTGAGCTTGGCATCTAACCCCCTGAAGCTCCCTAGTTCTAACCCAGAGCCAAGCAGAGCAAGGACCTGTCTTCCTTCCCTGTGACGGTCTTTCTTGCCTTCTCTTTCCTCCCTTCTCCAAGCTGAACTGCTCCCTGTGTCCCTGTACTGAACTCAGAAGGACTGAGAAAGGTGGGTACCGACCACGACCATACACAAGGCAGGCATTAAGCAAGAAGGACAGAATGAAGGGAGAACAGATTCACTTGTGTTTAAGGCAGGAGAGGTCTTGGGCTGAAACAATACAGTACATGGAACAACAGACGCAAAAGCACTTCAAGGGAAAAGTTACCAGGTTACCAGAAGAAATCACATGCTAATGACGTCCTCCTCACTGTGTGACTGACGGATCTTCATCCCTTCAAATGCTGTTCTTTAGACTCCTACTGTGTTTGTCAGGCACTGCACCAGGCGCAGACCTGGCGTTTGCTCCCTAAAGCAGGAATCTGTCAGGAGGCTTGCAGCTTCCTCATTCGCTTTGTCACAGAGCAGGATTCCCACTACTTCACATCCCTTCTCAACCCGCAACCCAAGTGGCAGGAGAGCAGTGTGGCCCATCACAGGGGTGGGGACCCAGCACCTGGTGTCCTACATACACTGTGGACTCTCCCCAGCAAGACTGTGCATCCCTCGGACAAGCTAGTCCAGGGAAAACCAAGCTTGTGAGTTTCTTCCTTAGCAGCATGACACAGGTGGCGTATCTCTAGTGCACTGACACATGGCTTCATAAATCAGGGCAAGAAACGTATACATGTTTCCTGGTCATGAGGCCTGCAGATCCTCATCTTAGGGACATGGAACTTCTTCCCATAAGTTGAGGCTCTCTCGAGGAGGAAAGCATCAGCTCCATCTCTAAGCTTTACAACAAAAAGCAAGATTATCTACCCCATTTAGCCAAAGTGGCTAGAGAATGAGATATATGAGTAATCTGAATAGTCCGATTAATAGTAATAAGTTCATTCTTTCCCTGTTTAACCAACATAAGTTTTTCCATTCTTAAAAAAATGAAAAAACGACTCGCTCCTTCTTTTCTCTTGAGTTGGTTTCTTCACTGTCTAGCTGTCCCCTTGCCAGAGCTGCCGTCACTCCTTGCCACCTGAACCCCATAACAGCTGGCTTCTGGACCTCAGCGCCAGCTTGAATGTCCTCTCTTGAAGTTCACCAGTGACTTTCTGGTGCTTTTCTCAGTCTTCAAGTTTATCTGGATCTCCCTACACTTATTACGTGGATGGCTCCCTGCCTCTGAAACACCCTCCTTTTATTTCCATGCTCTGTATCCTCAAGGTTCTTTTTCCTAATTCTCGAACACACTAAATGAGATTGTTGCCCAAGAATGTATCCACGGCCTCTTCTCTTTCTATTTGCCCATCCTTGTCAGTCCCGTGTAAGCCCATAGCTTTACCTTGCACCTTTGAGAAAAGACCTCAGAAGTTGGTTATCCTTTGCCCTGACTCTCTGCCCAGCTCCAGGCCAAAGGCCCACCATCTGCAGACCTCTCCCCATAGAAATCGTGCCTGGACTGCCAACAAATGGACCAAAACGCTCCTTCATGCACCCTCTAAAATCCGGGTCATGTGTCACCTTCCTCCCAATCCCTGTAGCTAAAACCCACCTGCAAGTATGTCCTCCTTTCTCTGAGCAGCTGTGGTCCTTGGCCTCACCTCTTGTCCCAGGTCACCATTTCTGCAGTGCTGTCTAGTTATGTTTTCTGGGTTTCATTCTCCCAGGCTAACCTGTCAGCTCTCCTACGTACGTGCTAAAAGAATGAATGAAAATATCCTTAACAGCACACCTAGAATGAACAAAGCATGTTAACATTTTAGTAGACACTTCCCTTCAATATTCTCTTACCATCTTTCCCTTTGAGCAACTCTGTGCCAGGTACTTAACTAGACACTGCAGATGTTGCTCCTACTGCCCCCACTACTTCCACTGCTTCTATTAATATTGATACTCCTGCTGCTACTATTAATAATAACAATAGACATTCGGCACTTACTATGTGTCAGGTACCGTGATAAGCATTTATGGGGATTACGGCATTTAATCTTAACAGCCGCCCTGTGAGAGAAGTAATAGTTTCTCCCCATTTCACACATGGGCAACTAAAGCAGAGAGGAAAACTGGGTAACTTCTTTGTCTTCAAGGAGCATTTAGTCCAGCAAAGAAAGACAGGCCTTGGACACACAATTACAGTGTGCTGCATGCTGTGAAGGAAAAGCGCAGGATATCACAGGAATGCATAATAAGGGGACCTCGCTCAGGCCAACGACCAGGAATGCTTAAGTGGGAATCGGAAGGGAAAAATGAGAATAAACCAGCCAAAGAGGAAGGAAGAACAAGCCATATCGAGGGGCCAGGCTAGCCCTGGGAGCTCATGGTTCACAAGGTGCTAGGCACTGACAGTGGGAAAAGAGTGCCGTCCTAAATACAGCACCCATCCCCTGCAACTGTCCTGTTCACTGGAAAGGGAGAAAAGCTGCATCGCCCTGCCTGGGGGGCTGGGAACTGGACTCACCTACCAAGCAGAGCTCCTATTTTCCATTCACATTTTAAACGCAGGATGTGGAGATGCATTTATAATCAAATGCTTTGTGGAATGCATCCTGCTTTTAAAAATCCTTCATGGGGCCATACTTTTTAAGAGTTTCATCATCAAGTGTGAGCAAAATGTAATAATGATGATGGGTATAATAGATTCCAGTTTACCAAAAATGCAGAACCTCTCCCAGAATTCCATGGAAAGAGTTCTGTGCCGTCAAGTCAAAGGGGTTTTGTCTCAAAAAGAGACAATAGTAACAGTCCCATGGCAGTAAGCCCTTTAGACAGCTCATGCAATAGGGTTACCCAAAGTACTCTGGACCAATGAATTTCAAGAACAAGAAAAATATGAACTGCATTAATAGAGTGTAGGCTTGTGTGTGAAAGGCATAATATATCTTTTAGTATTTTAAGAAGAATTTCTAGCATAGTCCAAACAAGTGCAGATATGAGATGCAAATCTATGATTTATAGATATTAGTTGGCCTATTGGTTGAGATCCATCTTCCTGTCTCCTGTTTGCTGGAATCACATGGAATAGGATATGGAAAATTCATTCTAACAACATGCTAATTGTGGGAAGATAAAATAGAGATATGGTTGGAAAAATAGTAATATGAAGGAGATTGTTTTTTAATGCTTTGCAGAATGATTTTACTCATTCTGAAGAGTGCAGCTCAGCTTTAGCTGTGCAATTGTTGTATACAGTATAACACTAATTTTGCCTAATAATGTCTTCTAAGAAATCCATGACCATATTTTTGGATTTTGTTGCTGCTTTAAAGTTAGAGAAAAGCAACCTGTTTTCAGAACAATTAACAAGGTTTACAAATCACTGAAGTGAAAACTTGCGAAACTCCTGTATATTTTAGAATAGTATATTAGCAGTATGTTTTTTTAAAAAGGAGAAAAAAGAAGTTTTGACATACATACATATTATAGATACAGAAGAAGTTACTATTTGGGACTTCACTAAGGAAACACATTAATCTCTTTTCTATTTTATTTCCACCTGTAGAGTTTTCAGATTGCTTTCCCCACAGGTCCGTGGGCAGCAAATAAACCCACCCATGCTGAAGCGGCAGCTTAAAGTCCTAAATGGTTTGGTCAGTAGCAGTCAGGAGCCAAGAACGCTCTGTGCCAGGAGAGCCTGCGTGGCTAACAAAGCAATCAGCAGCCCTTCCCTGGCGCAGAGCGTCGTCGTCGTGCTTCATCCAATTACTCAGAGTATATCAGAAGCAAAGTGCCAGGGTTATTTTACGAAGAATTAGAATCCTAAACTGCAAGTTACAAGGCTGTTCTCTGGTTTACTCTCTCCCATGTGGAGGGTTGGCTGAGGCCACGGAAGTGAATGTGGTCTGCTTGCCTGGTTTCAAACGTAGCTTCAGACAAAAATAAAGATACTCATTTGTGGACAACATGAATGTTTATACCTTTCAGTGACTCATCTTTGCCATCCTTCCAAAAGCTCGATACATTTAAGAAATGTTAGCTACACTGTCATAGTTATATAAAAGGTAACTAAGATTAAGAGATCAGATGCAGGGTTGGTGTGGGGAGGAGTGATGCCTATGTATGTATGGTCACATTTTTAAGTGGAAGAATTAAAAAGGGGAACTATAACTTTCACGTCTTACCCAAACAGAGGTTTCTGCAGACATCAACAGAACTCTTATTTTACTAGCAATGCAGTTGAGCACATATATTAACACTGAAAGGGTTGAAAGGAAAAAGGGGACAGCACTGCTTTGCACCCATTAACAATGTGATATCAAAATGGAAACATACGTCTTTTAGGATGAAATCTAATAAATAATTGAGAACCACTGTGATGCCTGACACTTTACTACCAAATACTCACATCTAACAGTTTTTAGATTGTCTAACAGAAGATAAACATATACCCAAAAACAGACCTGATTCACCTAGATTTGAGATACAAATTCATCTTCTCTTTGCTAATTAAAGGGAAAGAACAAGGTATTTCTTACCTGCACGTGATTTCGTGTGTGGGCAAGACTCGGCGCATCTCTGGGTTCTCGTCTTGGCCTTCATACGCTACGGCCTGTAAACAAAGGCACGATTTGAGCTAAGAATGGAACCAAGTAGCAGAGGACAAACTACCATAATCGAGTTCTTGACCATTCACCAGTGCTGCAAGGCCAACTAGCTTTCAGAGCCAAAGGCCTCACTGGGCTGATTGTTTTAAGACAGTTGTTAAGGATCAACCCAAATTGAGTGGAAGGGGATATGTTCCTCTCTGTCCCATCAACCACCTTATTATAATGCACATCTTTGGATCCTTGTATGAAATGGGCTTCTGTCATCAAGACAACCACAGTTCTCTCTTCAATTCAGAATAAAAATAAATCTAATAATGGGGAAGGAAAAACCCCGAAGGCTTAGCAGACTGAGATACTAGTGATTTAAAATATAGAAAAGCACATGGATTTTATTTTTAAATGATTTGTATTTGTCGCCTCATTTTACTACTTCCAACTCCAACATGTAATATTCTAGAGGTAAGTAGCAGAAAACAAGTGAGGCTATGGTTATGAGTCCACTCACTGTCTTGTGATGATTCATCAATCCAGAAATCCTTCCTGCCTACAGGTTGAAAACGTGCTCTCTGGGGAGTATAACCACCCAAACAGTAATACTCGCCCGCGTATGCTGGGGGAAGGGCAGGGTTGGGCGGGGAGTTAAGCCATAGTTATCTCCCTCAACTAAGAAGAATTACATCTGACTCTCAAAATTTGGAGTCCCAAACCACCTCACCAGCCAAGATGTTTTTAGTAATATGTGTACAAACATGTTACTTAAGGTCGCTGGAAGTTTCCTTGAGACCTCTGCTTACTGGAAGATCTACATGTTAATACCTGGGCCAGAGAAAAGCTCACAGCTATGGGTAGAGCAGTGCTCTGCATGGGGATACATTTTAACTAACTTGACAATGTAGCACTGCGTAATACTAATATAACACAGCTTCAAATTCTTAATAAAATTACTTTCACACATTCAGATAACTCAGTTTCTCGGTGATGAAACTACTTAAATTAACCAGAGACTATCCTTTTTTTAGGACACACAAAAACTGCAGTAACTAACTTATAGTTGTCAGGAATGTGCTTGTTTATGAACCTGAGACTTTTAGAACTGTAAATGATGGAGGACAGCTTATGACACTCTGTGTGCAGACCCTCAGAGCAGGCTCTGGCTTTGTTACCTAACTCCAGTACAAAACAGAAATTGCAACACATTAAAAAATGAGAAAAAGTACCTGTATAAGGAGAAAACATTTCTCTACCATTGGCCCATCAAAAGCATTTTTTATGGTTAGCCTGTTATAACCCTATAGTTTTAATGTTTTATTTTGCCATAATTTTAGATGTATAGAATTTTAGATGTATAGAAAAGTTGTGAGGATATATAAAGAATTCCACGATACTCTACCCAGATGCCTCAAGTGTTTACATTTTAGTAAATTTGCTTTATTCTTCTTTCTTTCTCTATTTTCTTTTCCTGAACCATTTATTAGTTAACTGCAGACATGCCCTAAATACTTCAGAATGTATTTCCTTAAAACAAGGAATTCTCTTACATAACCATAGCACAATTATCTGAATCAGAAAATTAACATTGGTACAATACAATAATCTAATCAACACCTGAGATTCACCAAATACCCAGTAATGTCCTTTATAGCAAACAACAACAAAACCAATACCAATCACAACATTCAGTTGTCATATCTCCTTAAAAAAGGAATATTCCTGAGTCTTTGTATTTCATGACATTGACATTTTTGAAGAATACAGGTCAGTAGCAGTCAGGAGCCATTTTGTAGAACATCCTCAATTTGGGTTTGTCTAATGTTCCCTCAGGCTTAGCCTGAAGTTATGTAATTCAGGCCCGGAATACCACAGACAGGATGCTGAGTTCTCCTTGTATCACATCACACTGTCAACTCATTCCACTAATGCAGTAAACTCTGACCATTTGGTTAAGGGGGTGCCTGCCACCCATCAGAGAGCACAGCCAGATTTGTGTACTGTGAAGTTACTACTTTAAGTAATTCATAACTATCTTCTGGGGAAATCATCTAGATTATGTTAACATCATATTATGACTTAAATTTTCACCCATTAGTTTTAGCATGCACTGATGATGCATTCCTGCAATCTTAAAAGACCTTTTAAATACCCAAGAAGTTGCTTTACTCAAGAAAATGCATTAATTGAAAATATTTTAAAAACCAAAACTTACATCTGCCTGATTTACTGCAATCACTGCTTTAAAAAGTCAAAGAAACACTGTAAATAACTGATGAGATCTCATACATGGTGCTAAAACATTCTATCATGCATTTCTGCGAAATCCTATTATCACTACATGTTTTGTACGTTCTCTTAATACCCCTGAAAACCTCTGGTTCAACTTTAGTTTTCTGTCATGCTAAACTAATACAAGTAACTTGGTAAATGAAATTCACAGGTATTAATGGGGTTTTCCTTCCTGTTTAAAAAAAAATTGGTTTTGGGAGGAGAAAGGAGTATCAATTACATCAGACCTTCTCATTTTGAGTCTTTCTAGATAATACCAATTATTTTTTACTGAGGCTGCTGGTTCCACTGAAATCAGTGGGCCCGTGATGATACTCAATTAAAGAGATGCTGCAGGGCGCTTCCCTGGTGGCGCAGTGGTTGCGAGTCCGCCTGCCGATGCAGGGATCGGGCACGGGTTCGTGCCCCGGTCCAGGAAGATCCCACATGCCGCGGAGCGGCTGGGCCCGTGGGCCGTGGCCGCTGAGCCTGCGCGTCCGGAGCCTGTGCTCCGCAACAGGAGAGGCCACGACAGTGAGAGGCCCGCGTACCACAAAAAAAAAAGATATGCTGCAGTGAAAATATGTTGACGACCCCCCAAAACAGTAGATGATCCATGGTCTCCCAGGTATTCCATGTTTTTGTCTTTGGTGACTGAACATCATTCGTTGAAGGCCCAGGGCCTCCGTAATACATCTCTACCAATCTCAACCTGCCACTTCGCTTCTGGCAGCAGAGTCAAAATGGAGAATCTTTCTCTACGTCAAGCATAGAAAAATGAAAGCATGAGTTTGGATTTTTGCTCAGAAATAGTTAAACTCTGGGGACGGAAGGAAGCATGAAGTTTCTTCTGTCCCTTTCCTTGGGGCCTAAGCAGAACAATACTTCTCAGCACATAATCACAGACAAAGAAGTGCTTGCTGCTTCTGTGACTTCTGAAATAAAAACAAGTGAACCAGAGAGTCTTTTCTCTCTCCTAAGGAGTAGAACTAAAATCCTGGAAATAGAGTAATAATCTAGAACCTCAGTGTAATAGAGTTAGCTATACAGTGAAACTCCATCAAAGGCAGCTCCACCTCCAACCTCTCCTAAGGAGTTTTTGTTACTGAAAAAGCTTGTTAAAACACACACACACACACCACACACATAGCACACTATCATATAAAAGTATGGTCCAAGAAATCGACATTCTGATGAGATCCAACATAGGAAAACAGGATAAGTCTATTTTGATGAATGTCTCCGATGTAGTGTCAACAATAAAACAGACTTTTTAAAAATGTCAACAAGTTCTCCCTCCAGCTTTCACACACATCAAATTCTACCGTGTACATTTAGTACACACGTCAAGACTGGTTCACAGTTCAGCAAACGCAGACTTCGAGCCTAAAAGGAAAGGGGTCCTCTAACACCAGCTTAGGGAGAAGTTTCTGCTTGTTTTCCCAATTTAATATGTGCCTCTGTGGGGTGTGAGTGAAGCTCGTTGAGGCCGGATCAGTTGGGAGATCACAGAAGCATATAAACAGCATTGACTACTTTAAGTGAAACCATTTTAACAGACAGCTGGTTTAGGAGGTAGACAATGGAACACCAAGAAGAAGGCTTATCTTCAACCTCCATAGTAAGTCATGTGTCTGCTCACTGGGAGGAAGGGAGGTCTGCCGTGAAAGCGACAAAAACAACAGTGGTTTAAAGAAATCAGTGTGTTCATCAGGAAGGAGTAAGGATGGGAGGCCTGTTCCAGAGATGGGCAGGAGGGGAGAGGAAGCATATCAAATATATTATTTAAATAAACGAATTGATGGTGAAGCAAGTGGAGGTTTAACCTAAGAAACAACAACAACAAAATACAATATCAAATAGAAAATGATGTTTACATTAATCCTGCCAATGCAAATAAATCCCTTAAGGTGGCAGGACTGCTTGTACAGGAAAAAAAGGAAAAGAATAAACAGCACGAACTTCATCTCAACTTTAAACACCTAGTGAAACTGATAAACAAGTTGTCAAAACTTGACATGTTTGGAGCAGATTTATTCTTCGGATATACTAGCCTCCCTTAATGTTCTCCTCTAATGAGAATAATGAAAATATCACAATTGTTTTAAATACTCTGTTGACTTTCTGATTGAGGGTTTTTTCAAGAATAATTTTTTTTTTTGCGGTACACAGGCCTACTCACTGTTGTGGCCTCTCCCGTTGCGGTGCACAGGCTCCGGACGCGCAGGCTCAGCGGCCGTGGCTCACGGGCCCAGCCGCTCCGCGGCATGTGGGATCCTCCCGGACCGGGGCACGAAGCCGTGTCGCCTGCATCGGCAGGCGGACTCTCAACCACTGCGCCACCAGGGCAGCCCAAACTTTCACATTCTTACACAACAATAGTGCCAGAAGGTTTGCTGTGAGAGGATGCAATGCCATCAGTTTCAAATGCCCAATTACACATTAACCTATACCATCTTTGAAAAGAAATCAATCAATAGAAAAAATCTGCCTCTGTTGCCACTGTTTTAGAAGGCATCTTGTGAACTGTGGTTCATCTCCACCTTTCTAAAACATCACTGGGTCTTAAAAGTTAATTGCGATAAAGACCGCATAGTAAAACAGAAAATACACGGTGGACTTACACAGGGATCACACCTCAATGGCACGCGGAAAGAAATACAGGGAACTGAGCACAGTTTTCTTTGTTTACTTTTCAAATAATTTTAACTCTTTGTGTTCCATGCAAAACTGAAGTGGGCAAAGAGGATACTTTTGACTTTGGTTCATTAAAGTCTGAAAGGTTTTTAGGAACAAAATTTTTTCATTAGGGGTCTTTCTTGGTGTACAAACCGACAATCGGAGACTTGCCATCATTAATGTAGAAAGACAGAGAGAGAAAGGGAGGGAGGGAGGGGGGAGGGGGGGGACAGGCACATAGGCAACCTGTAACTAACAAAAACTCCCAATTTTCCATTTAAATCGAAACAGTAACCTTGAAAATACATCACTCTTTTTTCCAAATACAGAATAAAACGCCAAACCTCATTTGTCACCTTAAAGAATACATTCAGGAATGTACAAAGTATCTCCTTCAACCAGAAGTAAAGTGTCCTCTAAATACAGATTGTCAACACGACTTTGGCAGCAAATTACCAAGAATCAAAACTAATAAAAAAAATATGAGCCCCTGTTATCAACATGCTGTAATATTAATCATTACTTTCAACCACCAAGTTCCACTGCTTGTCATTAAAAAAAAAAAAAAGTGTTAGCTAATGCGGTTTGAGAAATTTCCAGTAGGTGAGGGAGCCTTAGTTAAAAATTAACCTGTGCCAAAGAAAACACTACAAATTTGACGTTTCATAAACAACTGTATCAAACAGCAATCCAAAATTAATAGTGAAATAAAAAATTATTTTGCTTCACTTAGCAGCTTGGCTACTGGTGAACAAATTACAAAGATGTAATTTAAGCTCAGCAGCTAAGCAGGCCTGTTTGCAGAACTGAATTAGGGAAGTTGCATAGGAATATCATATTCAGTATGCTGTTCAGTTACACCACAGCCCTGAACAAAAAGAGGACGTGCACCAAAAGCAGGTAGCTTCAGAATGCATCTTTTGTGTCTCAAATAAAATCTCTCATATTATTCAAACACCAAGATAAAAACTGAATCATTCTAACAATATCATGCAATATTTCTCTTTCTAGCAGTAATAAAAGATATTTCACTCATATGATAACTACATTTACAACTATATTAGTAGATACAACTGGCTTTGTCAACTCAATGGGGTAATAATAATAAAATAATAAAAGCATCTAATTTATTAAGCACTTAATGTATGCTAGTCACTGTTCTAAGCATTTTCCATGTATGAATTCATTTAATTTTCACAACTGAGCTTCCAGGTAGGTGCTGCCATTACTTCAATTAGTTTCCAAATGCTTACATAGTTTAATAACTAAGACCAAATCATTCTTGCTCAACAACTATATGAACAATTCACCAACATCCAGACACTTCTTCATTCCTCTCAGCAACATAAGACACAAGAACAGACTGTGTAGTCATACAAATTCGATAAATGCATCACTACTAATATGTTCGTTTTTAATGCTGTTCAAACATTCACATGGAAACAGCTCTAGCGTAAATATCCCCAAACAAATGACTGTATATTATCCAGGAGGGAGCAGTTGGACCGCCAGACTGGGAAAGTACTAGGCCATCTGGCTCTGGCAATCTCTCCAAAACCATCAGCTTTGTTTTCACCCCCAGACTCCAAACAACACATTTTCCACTGTGATGAGTCTACATCTTCCCAAACACAGGTCCTGATCATGCATAAAAATTCCACACTTCTTCATTCCTCTATATGCAAGAAAATTCAAATCACCTGCATTTTTGACATGTTACCAAAGAAGAGAGACAGCTGCTAAAATACAGCTCCTAACTATAAACTTGCCGTGTCATTTTTTGTTTGTTTGTTTCCCCAAATATATGAAAGAACCTCTCTGCTGGCCTAGTTGAATTCCTTAGGAACATATTGATACACTAAAAATGTGCTTCTCTACCAATGAAGAACCATGAACAGAAAGGGCTGTTAATCAAATCTATGTAGCTGTGGCAGGATATGATGAAACAATCAATAGGAAAAAATGCACTTGCATCAATAACTTAAAGTACCAGGAACATCAAAACAAATATATAAAGATTAGCTGGAAAGAGAACTATAACAGTAGTTCTGATTATTGTACCTTAGACTTCCCACTGCCCTGGGGTTTTTTAGGGGTCCCCTCACCATATCACCTACCTTCAAATCCATACACACAAGGATTATGTGACTTATTATTTTTCCCTTTCCAAAAAAGAGCTTTGGTTTGGGGGCAGGGAATGTTTTGTTTTTGATAACTTTATGGAATTTGGTACTCTCTCTTTGAATTATAAAAATGTCCCTTTTTTCAAAGCAAGATGGTAAGAGGGCAGATAAGTTAAAGGTTTTTTTTTTTTTTTAAAAAAAAACTATTTAAAGATAACTCACTGAAGCAATCACAGAATGTAATTATATCTCAGATACTACAGGAAAATCTGAACTGAGGCGCATTAAAACTCAGACGTCTCCCACTGAGTTCATTTGAGTTTCTGCAGTAGATACTGTTTCCGGATGCAACAGCCATAAACTTCTGGATCCTACAGGCCTTTCTGCATGCTCACTAATGGAATACCAAAAACAGCAATGACAAAAACCAGAAGAACCCTATTTTTAGTCCAGCTAAACCTGGTTTTGAAAAACCCTTCCCAAAAGCAAGCTTCTTATTTTCTAGTTGGTGGACAAATATTTTATTTTATTTGTTTTCAGAAATTGAACGCTTTTATTTTATTTATTTTTTACATCTTTATTGGAGTATAATTGCTTCACAATGGTGTGTTAGTTTCTGCTTTACAACAAAGTGAATCAGCTATACATATACATATGTTCCCATATCTCCTCCCTCTTGCGTCTCCCTCCCTCCCACCCTCCCCATCCCACCCCTCTAGGTGGTCACATAGCACCGAGCTGATTTCCCTGTGCTATGCGGCTGTGGACAAATATTTTAAATATAATTATATCCTTAGTGTTTTATAAGAAAAGCATAGGGATAAGAGGGCTCAGATCCTTACACATTCACTTCTAATAAAGCTTTCCCTTTCCTGGTAGAGTCCAAAATTAAGAGTCATTACCCCAAATAGCGTAATGAGACACTTTGAAAAGGTGTGAAATACTGTGTCCTACCAATACATCTTGGTTGATTGAGTACATTTCTGTTTGATCTCAATGCTGCTAACTCCACTCAAGATCACAAACATTCTATGAAAATATAAAGTGCACAGCTAGTTTTGAATTTTGCTTGCCAAAGATTCCAAGTTTTAACCCCAACTTGTGAGTCAAAGATATGACATCACATACATAAAGCTGCATCTCTGACGTGAAAAATGTTATGATAAATAAGCAGCTAAGAGGAGACACTTGAACTATGCTTAGCTATTCCCACTGAAATTTATGATGTTACTAGAACTCATCAGTCACTGAAATTATTCCATTCTGCACTCTATCAAAATCCTGAGTCAATCTACCTGGAAGAATTTCACAGGGGGAAAAAAATAGTAACTGTTTAATCGGTCACCTTCTGTCAAGACTTACTTCTGATTGAAGGGGTCACTGCACACTTAGCTAAAATCAAAAATTTAAGAATTTAAAAATCCGACTTGGCATTTAATTATCACAGAATAATTGCAAGCTAGATGAGAATCCACTGTTTTACTCTTCGAAGCTAAAACATAGTAATTATGTCACAGCTGAGGAAAGTCATGCTGTCCACGCTGATCTGCTTTTTGAAGACTACTGTATTAGCTGTGTACACAAGAAGCTCACCTACTTCCCAAACTCTTACAGCACATAATCAAGGAAGAAGCAACCGGATAACGGGCAGGGACTGCCTTTCAAAGTAAAAGCTACAGAGAAGGCATTAGACAACTATTATGAAAGCAAACAGGTATGCCTGGAAAAATCTTTTTTCTTGATATTTTTAGACTGAATTCAGATAATTACTAAGCCTTTTTTTCAGGTCACTCCCCACCAAAATATATAATTGCCTACATTTATAATTTTATAATTTTAACTTTCAGTGAGATGTCACAGTATGGCAAGTAACCCTCTTATACCTGCTATTACTACACTGTATCTTATTCTGGTCCCATCCCCACCACGATAGAATTTATGAAGCCGTGCAAAGAATGCCTTCAGCTATAGTTTTCCCTAAGTTCTATGACCTTGTTAGTAAAATGATATTAGATGTATTGCTTTATAAGAATCAAGATTATTCTTCCTCCTTAGAAGAGTGTGTAAAGTCATTTCATCTCATAATGGGAAGATCAATTCTTGTGGCACTTTTGGTTTACGGGGCCTAAAGTAAAGTTTTGAGAGAAGGTATCACGCCAAACATGTCCTAATTTTGTGTTCCTTACAACTGTCCACTCCGTAGAGTTGCCGATAATTTAATATTTAAGTGGCCAATGTTTCACAAGCAGACAGGTCTTACATACTGGTTTGTGGGGAGTTTTTATTCTTTAAAAAATAAACTGTAATAAGTACATAAGGAATATGTATTAGAAATCATACTTTCCCTCTCCCCCTCCCATCTTTTCTTTCCTCTGATGGGAATGGCAGGAAAAGATATCCAGGGTATCAAAGACAATTTTTTAAAAACAAAACTCCACTTAAGACACTTTTTTGATATCATTTGTTTAAAAAGTTACTGAAATCAGGCTTTTGCATTTTTTTGCTTGGCAAAAGAAAAAATTTAACAAAATACAGAGCGTCCAAATCAAAGGGAATTATCCTATGTAATGATCAAAACCAGTAATAGTAATAATAACAAAAAACAATAATAATACCAAAAGTATAAATGTGCGTTTACTCTGAACAATCAACTAAGAAATAAAGCAGATCTTCAAGAAAGTCAAATATTTTAGGCTAATAACTTGAAATAGATTTCAAGAGATATGTATTTATCATTTTAAAAAATACATGTCGGGCTTCCCTGGTGGCGCAGTGGTTGGGAGTCCGCCTGCCGATTTAGGGGATGCGGGTTCGCGCCCCGGTCCGGGAGGATCCCACATGCTGCGGAGCGGCTGGACCCGTGAGCCATGGCCGCTGAGCCTGCGCGTCCGGAGCCTGTGCTCCGCAACGGGAGAGGCCCGCGTACCGCAAAAAAAAAAAAAATACATGTCATACCCTCATGTTTTTCACTTGGTTCACAATGAAATATGAAGGTAATAATTACAATTAGCTGTTATTAAATTGGTTCTTGCTGAGTATATTTTAAAACTCCCAACAGGTTATCAACGTGCATTTTGTACAACATATTTAAGCCATGGGTATCTAAAAATAATTTTTAAATATGCATGTATACTCTAATTTGAAACCTTCCAAGTCAGCATTTATGAAAACGTCCCTTATTTTAAAGGGAATCTTTTAAAACCGCCATCAAGCAAACCAGTCTTACCCTCTCACTGAACTGGTGGTTAGTACACAATGGGTAAATTTCTGTCTTCGTTTTTGTCACGAAATCCTCCAACCACCTAACCAGATATTTAATTCCTAAACTTTTACTTAAAAAGAGAAAATGTCCATGCGCCTCGTAAAAACGTCAGACCTCTTTTCTGACTCGTCTCATAATTGTATCTTTTAAACCATAACTCAACTTTAAGGTATACCGCTCGGCACCCGCGTGCTGGGAATGTAAGAAAATGCCGTCTATGTACCTTTAAGACCACAAGCTCGCTCACGCTGCCTGGCTTCTTGCCAAACTTGGAGGCAAAAGCAGGGGGATTTTTGCAAGATATCTTCTGACAATTGTCGCTCCGTCTTCCAGCTCTACCACCACCACCATCTCTTCTTTAAAAACTGTGTAGAGTGGGTCAAGCGCGCTCTCAGACTACCGCACCGTTCCTGGGGAAGCTGCCTTTGCCCCTCACCCGCTTCCTCTACCTCTGCCCCCCGGCGGAGGCCCTGACGGTTTGGGTTTCACAAGTTCAGCCCGGTCTGCACCAGGGTCTCTGGGCACCTTTGCGCCCCGTGGGGCCCCCCGTCCGGGTCAAAGGAAGTTCAGCCCGTACTCTCCCCGCGCAGCACCCCGTAGTCTCAAATCGCAAGGTCTGAAGTTCCCTTGAGAAGAAGGGGCCGCCCAGCCATCTCCCGCGCGGCGAGTCAACGTGCTTTGGGGCGCTTGCAAGGCTGCGCTGAGAGCGCGGTCCGCCCTGGCATTGAGAGTTCGAGTCCCAGCCCTCCCGCTAAGGAGTAGCCGGCTTCTTGACTCTCCCAAATTTCGCGGCCGTAGAGTCACCCCCGCGGCGCGAATTTAAGAAACTCACTTGTTTTGTCATGGAGTCAATGAGGCGAACGTAGAAATCCCGCTGCGTCCTCATTCCTGGGGGAGGGGCGGGGGATAGGGGAACGGAGGAGAATTAAGTGAGAGAGGATCTGCAGGAAACAAACAAACAAACAAAGAATGGGGCTCCGAGGCTGATGGAAGGCCGACTGTCCCGGAGAAGCACAGCCAGGACCCCTTTCCCCAGTTCCCGGCTGAGGACCTCTGGTCCAGCCCGAGAGAGTTTGGAAGGCAGCCCCGCCCCCAAGCACAGCAGCTGGGAATCGGGCGGGCGGATCCCCCACCGTCCCCCCACCCCGGGTTCTCGCCCTTCCCGCGGCTGGAGGAGTCCCTCTGCGTGCTCTCCGGGAGCCACCAAGGCCCTGACCGCTCTAGCCCGCTGAACGCAAGGGACCTGGGCATGAAGTCTATGCTAAGCGGAGGAACCCAGCCTTAGGACGGCGAAGAAGAAAGAAAGCGGCCCAGCGGGGCCGAGGCGCCACACCTGGGCCCAGGTACGCGCTCGCTAATGCGGCCGCCCTCGAGCCACTCAGGGCCTTCTCGGGTGAAGCCTCTTCGGGCGAAACTTAGCAGAGGCCGGTTTACCCCGAGGATGGCGGACGACTGAGCTTTGCTCCCTGCTGGCATCCTAGGCCGCAAAGACACAAGAGACGCGGGAGGGAGGTCGGCGTGAGCTAGTGGACCGACTTCGAGGCAACTTTCCCCAAGCGGGGACCCCTGGCCTGGGAGCCGGACAGGCCCGGGAGCAGCAGAAATTGCGGCCAGCTGGGATCCCTCTGCCGCCCTCCCGACCCTTACTGCTCCAACTTTCCAAAAAGTTCCGTGGGGCGCGCACGGGCGATCCCGTTCCTAGGGCCTGGGGGCTCGAGCCCGCGCCAGCAGAGGCAGGAGCCGCGCGTGGTCGCGCGGTCGAGGGCGGGTTCGTCCCGGCGCCCTTGACTCTGGAGTGCGAAGCCGGGCTCGCCTCTCTCCGTCTTTCGGGACTCAGCACGAACTTCTCTGGAGCAGAACCTCAGGAACGAGGAGCCCGCGTTCTCCCGGAACGGGAAGCGGCTTGGGGGACCCCGAGCGGGGCGTGTTACGGATGCTTTGTCCTCGCGGGGGAGCGCGCCTCCCGAGGGGCCTGGGCCTGCTCCCCGGCCGGAGGCGAGGGGCAGCGGCGCTGCGCCCACTTACTTTTTCCTTCTCCACGAACCCCGCAAAGGCTGTCCCCTCGATCTCCGCGGGCTGGCCCTGTCTGTCGTAGAGGGCCAGGACGAAGCGGAAGAAGTTGGATTTCCGCATATTGGAAGACGGCTGCTTCGGAAAGTGAGCCCGGGCCAGACCCACCCCGCTGCGGCCAAAGACGCAGAGTTAGACGGCTCAGCGGGACAACACCCGCGACCCCTTGTCACCCCTTACACACGCGCGAACCCTCAAACACCCGCCTCCTCTCCCCCCAAAACGCCCCGTGGGCCCCCTACACGCTCCCTCAGGCGCCCCGGGCCCAGCCTGCGACGGGACATGCGTGCTGTCGCCCAGCCAGTCCTCCCCGCCGAGGACCTCCGCGCCCCCCGAGCCCGACGAAGAGGTGTGAAAGTTTTGTTTGGGTTTTGCGCAAGAGACAAAACGCTGTACGCGTTTACTCCGACCTGACGCGCGCTGCGTGGGGAGGAAGAAAAGTACCGGTGGATGAGGGGACGCGCGATCGTGGAACAAAGCCGGTCGTTTACAACTTAGGGGGAGGGTGGGCATGGGAGTTGGTTCTCGACACCCCCTCGAATCTCCCTTGCGCAGGTGCGAATGGATGGGGAACATGCCCAGCTCCTCGCTGCAGCAGCCATCCTCCGGGAAACCTCATGCGCCCCCTGCCTCCCCTGCCCAGACGCGGGTGCCCGGCCTCGGGGAGCCGTCTGTCCCCCCCTCCCCAAATAAAGCATGTGGAGAAAAAGGATCTGCGGGTGGAACTCAGAGCAGTCAGGAGTGGTCGCTGTGGGAAAGGGAATTGGGGATTTTTAAAAAAGACCTGTCCTGACAAAGGTTCGCTGTTCCGCAGACATCCTCACACCCTTTCCAGAAATCCTATGGATAAGGGCTGACGGTTGAGGGCGCCCTCCCGGGGGCTGGAGCCTGGGGCGCCGGGGGCGCAGGGCGGCCACTGACAGCCCAACCTGGCCAACACAAGGGTGCGCGCACACACACGCACGCACACACACACCCTTTTGTTTCTAGCCCAGTTACCCAACTCACTCTCACTACCAACCACCCCCACCTTTATGATCATCGGGGATGGGAACAGTGTTGTGGACACTTGTCCCCAGCCCGGAGAAGATGAGGGTGATGTAGTTAGTCATCTTCATTCTTCCCCTTCCGCCCTCTCTGGGCCGGAGAGAGCGTGGAGCCACCAGATCTCCCATTCCCCCAAGCCCAGCTGGTGGCCTAAAAAAAGGGGGGGGACCATTTCTCACTTGGGACCAGGAGTCCCCAGAAAGGGTACTGAGGGTGCCCAGGAAAGTTCCCCCAGGTCCATCTCCAAAAGCAGTACCTCTAGGCCATACAGCCTAGCATCCAGGAGCTGAGAGTGGCAAAGGGGCTAGAAGGGGCCATGGTCCTAGACGGTGGGGAAGACTTTTAGGAGACATCAGAATTAAAGTTAGGAGTTGCTGTTCTTCAGGTGGACCAAGAAAAACTGAAAGCTAAAGGGAGAGGGAGGGAGAACCAGAGAGGAGAAATAAGAGATGATTCTAGGGGGACATGGAAAGAGGGGAGAAAAAGGAGTTAAGAGAAGGAAAAAGAGGAAAGAGAAAGAAAGAGTGAAGAGGAAGGAAAGAAGGAAGAGGGAAGGAGAAGAAAGGGGGAAAGAAAGGGAGGAAGTAAGGGAGGAAAGGAAGGAAAAGGAAAGTTTTTTAAAGGGGGGGAAAAGGAAAGAAAGAAGAAAGAAAGGAGGAAGGAAAAGAAGAACGAAGAGAGAGGAAGGAGGAAGGAAAGAAATAGAGAAGAAAAGGCAAGGAAAAGAAAGAAAGAAAGAACAGAAAAAAATAGGAAAGGAAGGAAAGAAAGAAAAGACAGGCGGCCTGAAAAGAAACAGCAATCACAGAGAAACACAGATATCCAACATCATACTGGTGAGACGCCTCTTCAGACTTAAAACAAAATGAAAACAGTCACAGACCAGGCAGGGAAAAGTGCCGGTAAAGCGCGGGCTCCTCGCAGGCAGCTCCCGGCTCTGCGGCCGCAGGCAACCAAGACAGAGCGGCCGGGGGGCGCGGAGCCCCGGAGACGAGCAGAGCCGAGCGGCAGACGCACGAGCGCGGCCCGGCCCCGGGGCGGCGGCTTCCGCTACCACCTCCGGGCTCTGCTGCTCGCCGCTTGCCTCCCCGGCCGCGGTCCCCAAGCGGTACTCACCTCTGCGCCGCCGTGTTGGCGTCCAGCACCCCGGCGCCCTGCATCCACGTCCGCACCGCGTTCCTGCCGCTGCCCGGCGGCTCTTCCTTCATGCTGCTTCCACTCCATTCGATGCTTTGCTGAATCCCAAACATGAAAACAACCTTTTCTTGTGGAAAATCTCCTCCCCCTTGAAAATTTGAGAAAAAAAAAAAAAGGAAAGAAAAACGCCAGCCAGAGATTTTTTTTTTTGAGTCGTTGAACTCGCGCTAGAAGATCAAGGGGGGCTGGATAGCAAATTTTTAAAAAATGTAAACCTTCGCTCAAAACTGAGCGATAACCCGGAGGAAAAAAAAAAAGAAAAAAGGAAGGGAAAATCCAACAAAAAGACCAAAATTTAAAAAACAGAGATGTATGCTTGGCTGTTGGGGATTGTTTGGTTGGTTAATTTTTGGTTTGGGTGCTTTTTTTTTTTTCTTTTTCTTTTTGTAATGATCACAGGCCAGTGGAAGACAGGAGGGACTGGAGTTTCCTTTTGTAGAGGTACCGTTCACTTGAAGCAGGAAGGAAAAAAAAAAATCCTGAGGGCAACTTAAGAAACAATAGACTCAACTCGCGCTGCCGGCTTTGCTACTTCAAGTGTCATTTTCCACTACCAGGCAAGTTTTTCCTCTCTCTCCCTTTTTTTGTTTTTTTCCGCCTTCTCTCCCAACCAAAGATGTTTCTTTGGTGCGTATAGATGAGGAGGACGCTGGTTGCCCTAGACAGATAAACCAGAGAGGGAGAGTGGGGTGGGGAAAGGGGGAGGGGGGTAGGGAAAGACAGAGAGGAAAGGAGAGGAGAGGGAGAGAGAGAGAGAGAGAGAGAGGTGGACCCTGTTGAACGGAGATTCTGTTTTCTCCTTGCTAAAATAGAAGTGATTTGCAGGCTTTCCCTATGGAATCCAGTTTGACTCTCCCCGGAGCTAAACACAAGCACACTAACCCCAAGGGGAGGAGGCGGGGCCCGCGCGGCAAGGGCCCGCCCCTTCATTTGCATAACGCCATCCTTCCGCCTCGCCGCAGCCAATCGCGGCGCAGGAGCCTGCCGGCTCTTAGCGCAGGGTCACGCTCCCTCGTTAACATCCCTCTCCGGCTGGCGCAGGGGAGGCGGCCAAAGTTCCTCGCAAAGTGGCGCGCGAAGGATCGCTTAGTACCCGTGTCCGAGCTGGAGAGGAGCGGCGCTGAGCTGGGCAGAGCCGGGCAGGAGAAGGGAGACAGAAGGAAGGGGAGGAGGATATTCTCCTCAGGGATTTGAGCTGGGGTCTGCATCCCGGCCATTGCAGTCAGCTAAGCATCCTCGCCGAGCCCTGAGCGCGCTCGAGGCGCGCAGGCTGCGCCCTCCCAGGGTCGTGTCCTGCTCCGTTGTCCTGGGACGTCGGGCGCAAAAGTGGAGGAGATGGGAGAGCCCGGGCAGAAGAAGCAGGACGCGCATGCCAGGCGCCCACCTCTTCGCTTTGAGGAGGGGTGGTGGCTGGAAAAATGGGTGCGTGAGATCGGCGCTGGGAGCTCGCAGATGGCACTGCCTCCACTCTGGGAGGGTGGGGTGGACCCTGGGTCCCGGCAAGCAAGGCGCCGTGGATCCCCAGGGAGTGGGGGACCCGCGCCCTGCCCCTAGTCAAGCCACTGAAACACCTCTCGCTCCGCCGCTAGCCTGGAGACCGCCGGCGTTAGGCACTGTCCTCACGTGCTCACTTCTCTGGAGTATTCCGCGGGATAGGTAAACCACCATTTACCTAACGATGCTCGCACTGGAGCTGTGCCAGGCTGCGTTTTAAAATTTGGTCGGGTTCAATCCCCAGCCCCTCATCCCCGCCCCCCCAAACAGTTTTTTCCTTAGAGTAGCTACCAAAGCAAAAACAACGTCTCTGATTAGTTATCTGGTGTAGAGTTTCTCTCTTCCTCATTCTGTTAAAATGGGGGGCTTGAACAAACCTTCCCCCCAACTTCGGCCTCTGACACCTGTCAAGAAAGAGAGAGATGGGGAAGGAGGGAATGAAGGGAGGGAGAGAGGGAAGAAGGGAGGAAGGAAGGGAAGACGAAATGATCTCCTCCCTCAGACCTTTCAACTTATATGCTTGTGGCTGGCAAAGGAAATAGCTAGATGTTTCTGGGTAACGTGCCCCATCATTTTTTAGCAGGCTGTAACCTCTAATAAGCACATGGTGAAATTCTGTTTCATTGCCCTCAAAGGAACTCCCTGAATGCAGCCAAGTCTGCTAAGGGCTCCTTCGGGGAAAGTGCCAGAAATCCAGGTCCCCTTCCTGCCGGCCTTTCTTGGCCCTTTGAGTTAGGGACCTCATGGGATCGATGATGGAAAAGTACACATGCCCATGTTGAATGGAATGGAGACAGGCAGGAGTTAAACTTAGTACTGTTGGCAGAGCAGGAAAGTGGGAGCCACTTCCAGATTCGTAAACTAGTTGAAAGACTGTGTTTCAGGCCTGAGGATACATGGCCACTGTCTTCAACACTGCTTTATCTCTTGTGCACAAAGCCTGCCGAGTTTCATACCATTTAATTTGGACCATTTCATGTGCTGAGCTCTTCCCCCCGGTACCGTAATTAATGCCATTTCCTCCAAGATGCTCTCAAAGAGATCTGTTTGTTCCATCAGGATCCCCACACCACCCACCAGAGTTCCTGGCACACAGTATATGTTCAGGAGAGGTATGTTGGTGGAAACCCTGGAAGGATTATAGGTTTGTGAAGGGGGGAAAGGGGAAGCTGGACATTCTCCATCTCTACAAAATTTAAGTGCACAGTTGAATCTTGGCCTGCTGAAAATTTCCCAAAGCTCCAAGTTTAACCTCCAAGGCCCAAAGGGTCCCCAGAGCCCATCTCTTCCCCTTCCTGGACCATCCCCTGCCTTCTCTGAGGGGATCCTTCGGAGAAGGGGGACCAGAAAGCAGAGGCCACCCTCCTATCAAAGAGCCCCAGGTAGCACCGGCATGAGACCGAGACCTCCCTCTCTTTAATTGCCGGAGTCTCCATTTCACTCTCCAGTAAACAGTGTTAAGACTCCCAGGTTGAGTCTGGCGAGGTACACACCCCAGTGATGGGGAACACACAATGGGGCATCAGATCACTGCCAAAGGTGACAGAGAAAGGAGAGACACAGCCACTCTGATGACCAGGATCAGTGAGAGTAACACAACAGATGGATTTCTAGGGGGTCAGGCAAATCTAGAAGCACTCTGCAAATGATGTGTTTGTGGAGGGGCCTGAAGCTGCATGATCCAAAAGAGAAACTGGCCCAGAGAAAGAAGCCTTCAGCAGCCCAGTTCCTGCCCCAGAGCCAGTAATCTCCAGGAACTAAATAGGAGGAAGGCAACCTGCACATCCACCAGGCCACGGGAGGAGAAGCAAAAGGGGGCAGGTATCGTTCGCTACGACCAAGTCCATTTGGCCATGCAGAGGCAGCAGGTACCTCACCTGGGATGCTGAGTGTACTTTATTTTAACCAAGCAGAGTGTATTCGTAGTTTTTCTTCTGGGCATCCTTGTGCTTTCAAACTTGCTCTCTTACCCAGTAAGAAATGTTTAAGTAGGAAAGAAGCTAAAGAGAAGGTGGAAAAGAGACGAAGAGGGTGATAGAAAACTGGGGACAACACCCAGGCCAGCAGAATGGTACCTTTTTGTGGATTTCCTCTGGTGAATCATGAAGTAGCACTGGCAGTTTTAAACTTTGAAAAATCCCTTAAAAGCTTTTCAGTCTTCCCTCATGTAAGGTTTGCACCACCTGCAGCGAGCAAAACGTGTGTGTACAGGGGTGACTGTAAAGTACGTACCGAGACTGTCTTCATCCTCTTTACGTTATAGTCACATCCTCTGTGGACAGACAAACTTGTATGCATAGCATTGCCCAGGCTTTATAGCAGGGGTGATATGACTTTAGGGTAACTTATAACGGTAATCAGTCATAAGGTAAACCCTGCTTATCAGCGTAATCAAATGGGGAAAGGAGGAATTGTGTTAGAAATGCAGATTTCCAGGCCTTGTCCAGACCTGCAGAATTAGGGAGGAAGAAAGTGAGGGGTAAAGGGCATGTACATGAGGAACACATACAGCAGAGTGAGTCTATATGTGGCAGGAGCAATTGGAAGGGCTTGATATTCCCCTGGAGTGAAGACTCCCTCGGGGCTTCTCAGAGTTTCCTCCGCCCGGCGGTGGGCGCGGTACAGCGTCCACCCTCTTCCTCTCCGTTGCTCCAGACAGCAGACAAGGCTGCCCAGACCTCAGGGTCTCCCCGCGCTGGGGGCAACTCAGGCCCTGTGCGCAAGCCCTTCTCCCCACCCCGACCTTGCAAACCCTCTCACTCGCGGCCATCCCAAGCCTCTTACGTCACAAAGAGATCAATTCCGTTTCCTGGAGAGCATCAGTCGCCGCGGTAACTTCCGGGGAGTGCAAACGGAAACACCCCCGCTCCCCAAAAGAGCGGAGACAAGATGAACACCGCTCAGCTAAGACTAGGGGGACGTCCCAGGGAAAGAGGGAATCTTCTCCGCGAGTCCGCCCCCAGGAGGCCAGACTTGGGACCTGTCATTTAGAAAATTCCCTCGTTTCGGTCCCCCTTAGGGAGACACGCTCCCAGAAGGGCCGCCTGTCGGGGAAAGGCCCCCTGCCTTTTGCCGCTAGCCAGAGACCAGAGTGAAGCCGGAGGAAAGATGCCTCCTCCAAAGCTGGGAAGAAGGGAAAAGGGAAAGACGGGGCGATGAAGGCCAAAGTCTCTGAAGGCGGCCCTGCTGGAGTCACGGGCAGGGTTGGACAGAGGCCAAGGCACTGCCCCAGAGAGGAGAGGGATAGGTGGGTGCAGGGTGGTGGCCCGGGGCCCTGGGAAAGAGAGGACCTGAGCGGGACGCAGCTCCGCAGCGGCCCCTGATCAGCACCCAGACGCCGGCGGGGGTGGTCAAACAACGGGTCCCGGTCGCCCGCGGCAAAACCCTGCCCCTGCCCTCCTAACGCCTCTACGCGCAGCCCTGGCCACGGTTCCACCGGAAATCGTCTGTCCTCCCTCCTTGCTGTCAGTCCTCTCCGGCAAGCGGCAAAGGGAAGGGGGCATTTCCCTGGACCATGAACCCTGATTCCGACCCCCAGCGCTGCAGAGAAGCCCCGGTTTGCGCCCAGTCCGGCTGATACTTCCAGACTCTGGGAGCGTGCCTCTTCCCACAGCACGGACAGGGAAACTGAGGCCTAGAGAGGGACAGAGTCACCCACAGAGAGCTAGGAGGTAGAGGTCAGGCAAATAACACCGCTGGGGCTCTGGCTTTGGAGCGCTTAGTCTGCTGGGACGAGGGCTTGAGGCCAGGGGTTCTAACGAACCTTTCCCGGATAGAACCTGCAGACTCTCGGGTTTCCTCTGGGGTGGTCCCCAGATAAGAATAGATCCCATTTGTTGAAGGTTTTATGGGCATAAACTCACCGAAGCCCCACAACAGACAAACGAGACAGGTAAGATCACCCCTATTTTACAGGTGAGAAAACTGACGCTCTGTGATTAAAATGAAGCTTGCCCACAGCTGCATTGCTAGTAAACTCGCCCACAGCTGCATTGCTAGTAAACTCGCCGAGCCGAAATTTCTCCAGAGCCTATATATGCTCTGAACCTTGGGTCCAAACCAGTCACCCAGCTTCGGTGCTCATCTCCCGCATTCGCCTTGGTGCTTGACCCCATGGCTCGAAGATCCCTTTAGCTCTCGGGCCTGTAGCTATCCTGGATGACAAAGGAGCGTGGGCGCAAGCTGTCCCCCCGAAGGCAGGCAGCAGAGGGTAGACAGGAGGGTAAACGGTTCTGAAAAGCCGTAATACGCGGACTGCGTGCGCATTCCAGCGGTCGGATACAGATGCCCGCGTCTCTCCGGGCCGCCGGCGGCAGGGCGCGCTAGGGTCGTGCCAGCTCCAGCCCTGGCTCTGCCACATTTGTTATGTGACCTCCAGTTAGCCGCTTCTCCCCAGCCCTAGTTGAAGTTTTAGAGCTCCAGGCGGACGCAAAGTCGCCTAATTGAAATAGACTAAATAAAAGACTGCGGGGATGCCTGGGACGCCCATCAGAGGGCAAAAATCTGGACACCTGCGGATGTCCACCGCATGGACATCCATGTGATGGACACCACACACATGGTCTTGGAATGACCATAGCTAAAAGCTGAAGTTACTCTGTGCAGAGACAACACAGTTTCTGGCACTGCCAGAAAGGTCCCAGTCCAAGGCTGCCCCAGGGCGCGACCTTACCCCTCCCCTGACCCTTCCACACAGTCCTCCAGCCGGTGGGATTGGAGTCTGATCAGGCTGCTTGATTCTGGAGTCTGAATGGCCCTCGCTCCCCGCACGGAAGGAGACTCCAGGGTGGGAGAACAGGGCTGCCGGGCTGTTTGGAAATTAGCATCCCTTCAGTAGTGCAGATCTGAAAGAAGGAAACTGAGGCCTCCGAGGATTTGGAGCGGAAGGGAAGGAGGAGAAGGCGTGTTTGCTTAGAGGAAAGTAGTAGGAGGAGTTTAGCAGACAAGTTCGAGATGTCCCAGTCACAAAAAGTTCTCGAGTGTGTTTTCTTTAAGGTACAATTCACTGGGTGTTTACGCACCACTCCGCGCTTGGAGGTCTTTGCTGGATGTGTGTGATGTGAGTGTGCAAATATGTTTGTACAAACGAAGAGTGGTTGCATACCGTGGGTCTGTGGAATACGAGTCTGTGGCAGTGAGTGACATCGCGCACTTGGGTGCATGTGTGCGCGTGTGCTTGAGGAGGATTGTTGCACACAAAAGTGAGTACACGAGTGCATGTGTATAGTGTGTGCATGTGTCACGTGTAGACATTCCTCCTTTATGTGAGCGGGTGTGCATGTAATATGTGTGCAGAAACATGGTACTCGTGTCTGAGCCTGAGCTCATATGTGATTCGTGTGTCCATATGTACATGTGAAATCCAGCGAAGTAGTCCTCCAAAGATCTCAGGTCCAGTCAGAGGAACGGTGCAGGCAGGCTGCAGACTGAGCGCCCCACGGCAGGCGTGGAAACTGTGGCTCCTTTGGCCTGCAGGTAGCAGGAGGTCGCCCACGGGGCGCAGGAGCCGCCCAGAGGCTACAGGTTAGCGCCCAGCTCGGCTCCAGGCGGGCGAGGCAGGTTCCGCCGGGGTCCGCAAATTATGCGGAATGCGCGCGCACTGATCCCTGGTGGACAGTTCCGCGCTTGCAATTGTTCCTCGCGCACAGTTTCTGATTATTGATGCAGTGTGTCCTAGAAGAGACTGCTTCGGGTTATCTGCGTATTTATTATCTTTATCACCGTCATTATTTGGTGGCTGTATGAAGATGGTGCCAAGCCCACCAAGACCGCCGTGCCCCGCCTCCTCGAGGCTGCCCTGGGCGCGCAGTGACCCGCGGGTGCCCGAATCTTCCCTTTACGTGGAGCCACAGCGCCACCTCGCGACCACCCAGCCTACCTCCCTCCCGTCACTGCCGCCCAAGGCAGAGCCTTGCCTGGTCCAGACCACCCAAGTTCCCACTACTGGCTTTCCATTCGCTTTTCATTCCTCTTGCCCTCACTAGAATGTTCCACTTCGCCGGAGCCTAGAGATTCCTCCAAACACACCTTTGCCGCCGCACCTTTGTACAGGGGCGGAACGCCTACACCCTTCTCCACCTGGAGAAGCTCCTCTCCTCTTGCAATCACCGGCTCAAGCTCACCTCTTCCGCGAAAACTTTCCAAACCCCTACTATAGGCAGTCACTCTGTGCCTTGCAAATTTATTCAGCTCTATATCCACAGGCTTTAAGACAGGACCAGGCACAGAGTGGGCATTCACATATTTATGAATAAAGGAACCACTGCCAATTTAAATTCTTTCCTCTTCAGGACAGCTGGATTAGAAAAACACTGCAATTATCAGATACCTTGCTTGAAATGTTACCACGATGATTTATCCCAAAATAGGATTCCACTGTTAACTAGATAGGTGACTTTGTTGAAGTCATTTCATCCTCAATTTCCTTGTTTGTAAAAGTTTCCTTGTTTGTAAAAGTAAGTTTGCTGTGAGGAATAAGTGAGGGGAAAATGTAAAGTATTTGGTACAGGCCCTGGTACTGTAGTCCATATTCAATAAAAGTTTGCTATTTATATAATTAGTAATGATAGTTTAGAAAACTAAGGCAAAAAACACAAAATCGACTTACCCCAGTTCACAGAGAATTCATGGTGCCAGAAAGGTCCCAGTCCAAGGCTGCCCCAGGGCGCGACCTTACCCCTCCCCTGACCCTTCCACACAGTCCTCCAGCCGGTGGGATTGGAGTCTGATCAGCCTGCTTGATTCTGGAGTCTGAATGGCCCTCGCTCCCCACATGGAAGGAGACTCCAGGCTGGGAGAACCAATGTTAAAAATGCAGTGAATGGACACAGGCACATTGCTGCTCTCATGCATTTGCACTGGAGGTCCTCCCTGCCTGGAAAGAACATCCCCCAGACATCCTCTTGAAAAATTCAGGTCCTTCAGTCTTTTCTCAAAGGTCACCTTCTCAATGAGGCCCACACTGACCACAACAGACATCTTCCCTCTCCCCACACACTTGTACTCTGAATCACCTTCTTTAAAGCATTTAGCAACTTCTAATATAAACACTTCCCTCATTTACTATGCTTATAGTATACAGTCTGCCCCTTACCAGTAGAACATATGCTCCACGAAGACAGCAATGGTTGCTTGTTTGTAGTTCACTGAGGTTTCCTAGATGCATAAATACCGTGTAATATATCTGACACACAACAAATATCAGTTGAATGAAGGATCAGTGTAGAGCAGCCCCCATTTTAGAGACAATATCTTTATTAATGTAACCTTAGGCCAAGTGCTGTTGTGTGGCAGCTACAGCACGACAGCCACTCACGTTGACATCAGGGCCACCTGTACGTGATGTGCCGCCTTTCCCTCCCTCCACTCACCTCCCCACTCCCACACCAACTCTCCCTCACGTTACAGCACACAATATATATTTCTCTCTTCAGAAAAGATGAGCCTAGGCTTATTGGTCCTATTTTCTAACCAACTGTGAGTCTAAATTAGACTGTATAAATCCATGAGTTTGCACTAGAGCCAGCACTCAGATTACTAGAGCTAAGGGCAGAAAGAGGTGGCAGGTTGCAGAGAAGATAAAAAAAATACAGTGAATGAGGGGCTTCCCTGGTGGTGCAGTGGTTAAGAATCTGCCTGCCAATGCAGGGGACACAGGTTTGAGACCTGGTCCGGGAAGATCCCAGAGGCTGCTGAGCAACTTAACCCGTGCACCACAACTACTGAGCCTGCGCTCTAGAGCCTGTAAGCCACAACTACTGAGCCCGCATGCCACAACTACTGAAGCCCGCGTGCCTGGAGCCCATGCTCTGCAACAAGAGAAGCCACCGCAATGAGAGGCCCACGCACCACAATGAAAAGTAGCCCCGGCTCACTGCAACTAGAGAAAGCCCACGCCCAGCAACAAAGACCCAATGCAGCCTAAATAAATAAATAAGTTTTTTAAAAAAATACAGTGAATGAGATAAACATCAGATTGGATAAAATATAGGAAGAATTAATGAACTCATTAATTAGACATTTTTAGACATGAAACGATCTAATTTTATATGTTAATTATGTATAATATATAAATATATGTTAAACATAAATTAGAATTTATAAATTAGAATAAACTATCCAGCATGAAACATGGAGTAGAAACAAATTTAAAAGAGAGTAAGACACAAGGAGGGTACAGATCTAACGTGCATGTGATCAAGTCCTAGAAGGAGAGAATGAGGCAGAAGAAATGTTTGAAGAGAAAATGGCTGAGAATTTTCCAGAACTGAAGAAACACGTTCATCTATGGATCAAAGAGATCCAAGGAATCCCATGCAAATAAATTTAAATAAATCTACTAGGAAAGTAGACCCTGAAAGCTATCACAAGGTGAAAAAAAAATTGTAACTGTATGAGGTGATGGACTAAACATTATGGTAATCGTTTTGCATCATATACGAATGTCAAGTCATTATGCTGTACGTCAATTAGATCTCAATAAAACTGGAAGGAATAAAACAAAAATCTGCAATTAGATGCATGATAGTAAAATGGCAAAAAACAAAGGTAAAGAGAAAAATCCTGAGAGTAAAAAAGACAATTACCTTTAAAGCCACGGCAGTTAGACTGACCTCTAAACAATAGTCAACTATCTTTCAATAGTAAGGATGGAAGGCATTTTTCTGTTTTTCTCTGCCTGACTTATTTCACTAAGCATAATACTCCCTAGGTCCATCCACATTGTTGCAAATGGCAGAATTTCACTGTTTTTATGACTGAGTAATATTCCATTGTACTGATGTATATACATACCACATCTTCTCTATCCATTCATCTGTTGATGGACACTTAGGCTGCTTCCATATCTTGACTATTGTAAATGATGCTGGTATGAACATTGGAGTGCATGTATCTTTTCGAATTAGTGTTTTCGTTTGCTTTGGATATACACCCAGCAGTGGAATTGCTGGGTCACATGGTAGTTCTATTTTGAGTTTTTTGAGGAACCTCCATACTGTTTTCCATAGTGGCTGCACCAATTTAGAATCCCACCAACAGTGCAAGAGGATTCCCTTTTCTCCACATCCTCGCCAACATGCGGAATCTAAAAAATAAAACAAGTCAATGTATATAACAAAATAGAAGCAGAATCACAGATATAGAGAACTAGTGGTTACCAGTGGGGAGAGGGAAGAAGGGAGGGGAAAGGTAGGGGTATAGGATTAAGACAAACTACCATATATAAAATAAATAAACAACAAGGATATATTTTACACCACAGGGGAATATAGTCATTACTTTTTAATAACTTTAAATGGAGTATAATCTATAAAAATACTGAATCACTATGTGGTTGGTGGGCTGCACCCAGCAGGCCTGCAAGGCCTATACTTGCCCAGCTCTGACACCGAAAAGAGCCAGGAGATAGCAACAGAGACATCAATGATTTATTGGATAGAGGATCCTACTCTTGCAAGGCAAAAAGGTCCTGAAGCAACAGCGCACCACTTCAGGGCAAACGGCAGGTAGGACATGGGAGCCATCTTCGCTACTCAGGGGAAGAGGAGGCCACTGTTTATATGGGGAAGTGACGACAGGTTGGTTCATTGGTTACCAAAGTAACCAGCAGTTGCATTACATCCCTCATAGCCCCTCAGATTAGTAATCCGAGGGCAGATATTTCACTTTAATAAACAAGCAGGTGGAACCATTCTGGCCAGCTTAAGGACCGTAAAAACTTATGGAAAAAACTGAAAGCCCTTCTTGGGCAACCAAATATTTGGGAAATACAAATCAACACTACAAAGAAGTATCGGGGGACTTCCCTGGTGGCGCAGTAGTTAAAAATCAGCCTGCCAAAGCAGGGGACCCAGATTCCTTCCCTGATCCAGGAAGACCCCACATGCCACGGAGCAACTAAACCCATGTGCCACAACTAATGAGCCTGCGCTCTAGAGTCTGCAAGCCACAACTACTGAGCCCACGTGCCACAACTACTGAAGCCTGCAGTCCTAGAGCCCGTGCTCCGAACAAGAGAAGCCACCACAATGAGAAGCCCACGCACCGCAATGAACAGTAGTCCCCGCTCGCTGCAAGTAGAGAAAGACCGCACGCAGCAATGAAGACCCAATGCAATGAAAAATAAAATAGATAAATAAATAAATTATATATTAAAAGAAGAAGTATCAGCTCACAACAGTCAGAATGGCCATCATCACAAAGTCTACAAACAAGAAATGCTGGAGAGTGCGTGGCGAAAAGAGAACCCTGCTACACTGATGGTGGGACTGTAAATTGCTAACAGCGCCACTCTGGAAAACAGAATGGAGTTTCCTTAAAAATCTAAAAAATGGAGCTACAGAGGATACTTCGATTCCACTGGTCGGCATATATCTTGGGAAAACCAAACATCCACAAGACAGAAGCACCCCAAAGTCTAGTGCAGCCCTGTTGACAAGAGCCTAGACATGGAGGCAACCTAAATGCCTTTGAAAGGAAGAATGGATAAAGAAGATGTGCTACATATGTACAATGGAATATTACTCAGCCACGAAATCAATGAAATAAGGCCAGTTGCAGCAACTCGGGTGGACTTAGATACAATCATTCTAAGTGACGTAAGTCATACAGAAAAAGAGACTTATCATAAGATAATCACTTAGAGATGGAATCTAAAAATGGATACATATGAACTAACTTACAAAACAGAAACAGAGTCACAGATATAGAAAACAAAATTATGGCTGCCAAAGGGGAAAGGTGGGAGGCGGGGGGAGGCATAAAACAGGAGGTTGAAATTAGCATGCAAACCCTTCCATAGACAGAAGCGATCATTGATAAGGAGTGACTGTATAGCACACAGAACTCGACTCAACACACTGTAGTCACAGGAAAACAATATACAAGACTGGTAAGAATCTGAAAAAGAGTATACTGATGTCTCTCTGTAAGTGAATCAAGTGGATGTACAGCAGAAAGAAACACAGCATTGACATTCAGCTACACCCCATTATAAACATAAAGATAAATTACAAAATAAAAAATAAATAAATAAGAGAGAGAGAGAGAAATTCTTACGTAATTCGTTCAGGGGGGGTGACCCACCTGGAGTCACATCATCTAGACCCACAGCTGGCTAGGGTCCTAAGGCTGGACACACGTGGGGCTGAGTGGCTTGGAGAGGATTTGCCAGCAAATGCAGTCCGATTGGAGTTGTACTTCCCCGTCCCCACTCCATGGGTTGCAAATCTCCAGGAGCAGGGGAGGCAACTTACAGCTAAAACATGCCTGGGACACCCAGAAGATGGTGGACGGTTTGGTCGGGAAGACTTTGGAAAAGTCACCTGATCGCCACATCTCCTGGTGGTCGGGTTCCCCCCTCCAGCCTCTTTCCTAACAGTCTCCCCACTTGGGGAGGAAGCACCCTGAACAGCTGGTTTTGCAGGCTGGGAATTTGTCCAGGGAATGAAGGGGATGGGGGGTGGGACGGAATGAGACACAAACCCTAGGTGTTTAGACATGCACATGTCACTCTAATTTCTATTCAGGAAGTGGAATTTCCCGAAGAATCAGGTTGCCCCAGTAACCAGAAAGGGGCTTGAAGCAATCCTGCCTCTTTGGCTGGTTCCCAAAACAACAAGTTGAAAACTGGTGCTCAGAGGCACTGCAATTCACAAAGCCTGCAGGGCTGTAAATGACACCTATCACAAAAAAAGTGTCTTAGAGTAAGTAAAGGAAAAGGACTTGAAAACAAGGCAGAGTTGCAGCAGCCAGTTTTAAAGAGGTAGATTGGACTTCGCATTAAAGCACATGAAAAGCTACTCAATATGGTCAGTGATTGGGTTGGCCAAAAAGGGCATACGGCTTTTTCCTTAACATATTAGGGAAAAAGCCATACACCCTTTTTTGGCCAACCAAACATGTATGAAATGCAAATCAACTACAAAGAGGTATCACTTCGCACCAGTCAGATTGGTCGTCCTCACTTGTCTAAAAACAAGAAATGCGGGAGAGGGTGTGGAGAAAGGGAAGCCTGCTAGGCTGATGAGGGGAATGTATATTGCTAACAGCCACTATGGAGAAGTGTACGGTGTTTCCTAAAAAATCTTAAAAACAGAGCTACAGAGCATACAGCACCTCCATTCATGGGTGTATACCTTGGGAAAATCATAAATAGACAGGACACAGGCACCCCAACATTTAGTGCAGCCCTGTTGCCAAGCATTTCAACCTGGAAGCAACCTACATGCCCTTGGAAGGAAAGAATGGATAAAAAAGATGTGGTATCTGGGTAAAATGGAATATTACTCAGCCGTGAAATGAGTGAAATAATGGCAGTTGCAGCAACTCGGATGGACCTAGATATGATCCTACTAACATAAGTCAGACAGAAAAAGAGACTTATCATATGATATCACTTATAGGTAGAATCTAAAAATGGATACAAATAAACTAAATTACAAAACAGAAACAGAGTCACAGATATAGAAAACAAAATTATGGGTGCCAAGGGGGAGGGTGGGAGTGGGGAGGAATAACCCAGGAGGTTGAAATTAGCACGCATACCCTTCCATAGACAAAAGCAGTACTTGTTAAGGACTTACTGAACAGCACACAGACCTCAACTCAACACACTGTAATCATGAGAATATACAAGACTGCTAAGAATCTGAAAAAGAATATATAAATGTCTCTCTGTAAGTGAAATAAGTTGATGTATACCAGAAAGAAATACAGCGTTGCAAATCAGGTATACTCCAGTATAAAAATAAAGATAAATTGCAAAAAGAGAGAGAAAGAGAGAGATACTAAATTCGTTCAGGGAGCTGACCCAACCTGGTGTCACATCATCTAGACCCAAAGCTGGATAGGTACCTAAGGGTGGACACTCATGGGGATGACCGAGCTAGTGAGGATGTGCAAACAAATGCAGCGCCATTGGAGTTGTACTGCCTTGTCGCCACACCAGGGTTCCCAAATCTCCAGGTGCAGAGGAGCCAACCTAGCAAAAACATGCCTGGGACATCAAGAGTATGGTGGACCATCTGGGCAGAAGAGTTTGGAAAAGTCACCCCATCTCCACATCTCCTGGTTGTGGGGTTCCCCCTCCAGCCTCTTTCCTTAGAGCCTCCCCACCTAGAGAAGAGAGCACCCTCAAAAGCTGGTTTTGCACGGCTTGGAATTTGTCCGGGACATGAATGGAAAAGGGGAGAAGGAATGAGACACAAGCCCAAGGGTGTTTGGACAGGCACATGCCACTCTTATTTCCAATCAGGAAGATTTCCCTAAGGCTCAGGTTGCCCCAGTAACCACAATGGGGCTTGAAGCAATCCTGCAATTCAAATGAATTTTTCTTTGATATGTTGAAGAAAAACTGTATGCCCTTTTTGGCCAACCAATTAGGCAGGAAATGCAAATCAACACTACAAAGAGGTATCACTTTGCACCAGTCAGAATGGCCGTCCTCAGAAAGTCTAAAAGCCAGAAGTGCAGGAGAGGCGTGGAGAAAAGGGAACCATGCTGCGCCGACGGTGGGAATGTAAATTGTTAAAAGCCACTCTGGAGAAGTATGGATTTTCCTTAAAAAATCTAAAAAAAATAGAGCTACAGAGCATACGGCACTACCAACCCTGGGCATATATCTTGGGAAAGTCATAAATCGACAGGAAACAGGCACCCCAACGTTTAGTGCAGCCCTATGTGCAAGAGCTTCGACTTGGAAGCAACCTAAATGCCCTTGGAAGGAAAAAATGGATAAAAAAGATGTGGTACTTATGTACAATGGAATATTACTCAGCCATGAAATGAAGGAAATAAGGTCAGTTGCAGCAAATTGCATGGACGTATGTACAATCATACTAAGTGACATAAGTCAGACAGAGAAGGAGACTTAGCATATGATATCACTTACAGGGGACATCTAAAAATATTAGTTTCATCTGAAAATGTTGTACACCCCTGAGCTGTTCCTTCTCAGGCCTAAAAAGAGCTCCTATCCCAGGACGCCTAAATTAAAGAATCCTAATACTGACAGGACCAGGCCTATGTTGTGGACAAGAGAGCTTGTTTTCCTGAGTTCAAAGACAGGACAGAGGGATATGGCTGAGATATGGGGTGAATCTGGAGCCCATGGGGATGCACTGTCCAAGCTCCAGGATAGGAATGGGGCCTCTGGGGTCCCAGGCCACCCACCATGCCCGCCCGAGCAGCATCTTGGCAACATTCCCTGTCAGTGATGAGGCAGCCCTAGCACTTGTCATGCCCCAGTGCTGTGTCCTATGTGGGTCCCATGCTCTTGGGACCACACCCACACTCTGCAGGTCCATGTTGCAGGGTCCTTCGTGCCTCAGGAGTAGAGACCACACAGCAAGCAGCTCGCTCTCCAACCAGCAGGAGGAGGGGAGGAGAGCAGGGGCACCAGGGGAATCTCACTCAGACAACACCGCAGGGGTGCCAGCGGGGCCAGTGATGATGCAGATGAGGCCCAGGCCAAGAGGTGGAACCAGAGGACCCAACAGGCAGCTGGTCAGGTCCTGGCTCATCTGCACCCCGGACACCTTTGTCCCTCATACACCCGCTTCCTCATACACCCTCTCCTTAAATGCAGATTCTTCAGATGCAAACAGGCAGAGCTGCAGACTGAAAGTCAGTCTTCCAAAGTGACCGTCAGCAAACACTGCAGGATTCCGCTCCAGTGGGTGCCCTGCAGTCGACCACTCAGGGACTGAAGTGGACGTCGGTGCCAGGGGCAGTGGGAGGGAACGGGGAGTGAGACTTTCATGGTTGTGGAATTTTGGTTTTGCAAGATGAAAAGTTCTAGGGATGGTGGCGACGGCTCCACGAGAAAGTGAATAGATCTGATGCCTCAGAAGCGTGCACTTAACATGGTGACGATGGTAAAGGGATGTGACGTGTGTTTTATTTCACTTCAAATAAATTCCTGAAATAATGTCTTGTTAATTGAGATTCCATTTCCACTCCCCTTCATCACAATTGTCAGAGGCCCAGGCACAGTCCCCTACCTTAGGGGCCATCACGGTACCCTCACGTGGCACAACGGAGACCATTCTTAGGGGGTGTAGTCTGTGCTCACCTGACCTCTGTCCAGGGGGACCCAGGCAGTGGTGACCCCCGTAGATTAGACATATGATATGCTATGATGTTAATATGATACCACCAAGCGTTGTCACTCACCAGAACACAGAGCAGCAACCCACTCAAACATGCCTGACCTCATATGAATGTGACAAGATTAAGAGAAGAAAAGGAACCACAGGTTAATCAGGGCAACACCCTCAACGCAGAGGTTGGAAATCTCAGAGGGGACAGGACACACTTCAGACAAGAGCACATATGGGGTCTCCCCGTACGTGTGATCCTGACCCATGCAGATGTGGTGAGACCCACACCCTGTACCTGGGGTCGCACATCCACACTCACCACGGTGACCCCACCTCCCCAGACCCCGCGCCTAAAGTCACACGTTCTCTCTCAACAGGTCACCCCTCCTACTCAGACCCCTCCACCTGGGTCACATGTCCACAGTCCCAGGGTGACCTCACCTCCCCAGACCCTGCATCTGGGGGTCACACCTCCCCTTGGTCAGGCCACCATGGCTCTGCTGGTGGCTCCCCTACTGTGGAAACAAGCTGTGTTCCTGGGACCTCCTGGGATGGGAAAAAGTGGCAGGTGGGTCTCCTCTGCCCACGCTTGTCCCAGAGAAGTCCTCCTCTTTTCCCTTTGGTTCTGTTGATTTTACCTGTGTTTAAAGCTTTCATGCTAGAGGTGAACACACTGCTTGGTTCCGGCAGGCTCAGTCCTTTCTTGTCTCACTTACTTGTTGAGAAAACTCACAGGACAGCAGGGCTGAAAGCCGAGGGGCAGCTCTGGACGCTGTTGAGTAGGGACGGGAGACTGGAAGGAGAGCTCAGCAGCAGCCTCAGCTGTTGTCCATCGGCCTTTTGCCCGATCTGCCTGCCCTGCAGTCAATTCACCAGCTAAACCTGCCTCCCTACGCACCATGCACATGCTGGTGAACTGGAATTATTGCCAGGTAGCCCTCCTGCGGATTCTCCACGAGCCCCAGGGAAGGTGAACCTTGCAGGGATTAAGACTGAGGCCCCGACCATAGCACTGACCCTTGGGAGGACCAGGTCACCACTCAAAAGAGAGGCTATTATGTAGACAAGCCCACCTCAGCTCCAGACCCCAGACATCTAAGCACTGACCTTCAGATGCAGGCACGGAGCTTCCCAGTACTGAGGCCAGGCCGGGTCTCTACCCAGGTCCCCATAGTCCTAGCGTACACAGAACATGGTCAGGTCTAAATCTTCTTATTATAGACAACACATGGTCAGCTCTAAACATAAGCAGTAGACAGGACAGGCAGAGGTCTAAATCTACCGTGTAGACAGAACTTGATCATGTTTAAACTAGTTTAGGGTTGATCTCCTAGGAGGTAGAGATCACACACATGGGTCTCTCATCTTTGGACACCCACATCAGGAAACTGAACAAAATCTTTGTCATTAAACATTTCAACAGGCAAAACAGAAATGTTACCAATTTCTCTGGCCACCTGATGGTCCAGATCCACGGGTGAGCCACAAACTTCTTAGAGTGCAGCCCAGTCTGCTGCCAGGACAGACAAGAAGGGGTCTGATTCCAGCCTCCCAGGCTTCCAGAAGGAGGCGGCCGCACTGGAAGCCCAGGCAGGACAGTCCCGCATGGTCCAGGCCGGGAGATCCGGTCTGTCCATTCCGCTGGCCGATTCCGGGCGGGGAGCTCAGGGCCGCTGAGAGCCCTGCAGTCAGGTCCTGCTTCCCTGCAGCGTGTGCGTGCGTGTGTGTGTATGTGTGTGTGTGTGTGTGTGTGTGTGTGTGTGTGTGTGTGTGTGTGTAGAGGGGACGGTGGCTGATGGCTCCCATGGCTCCGGTCCCAGGCACCAGGCTGTCTTCGAGGGGAGGCACAGGGAGAGGTAGGGGCACAGAAGCCGTTGGAGAGGAGAACCCACCGTGGAACTCCTTGCACACTGGCTCGCCCCACCCGGGGACCCGCCTGCCCATAATGGGCCGCATGTCACCCCCCCAGCCCCCACCACCGAGGGCAGGGAGCCTGCTCTTTCAAAAGCACAGGGTCTCACATGAAGGAGACCCAGTGGGGGCGGTCACCCCCCTCCTGATGCTGAGTTTGGGAGAATGCACCCCCTTGACTGGGCGATGGGACCCTGTGAGGAAAGAGGTGGTGGCCCCAACCAACTCGGGGCCCGGCTGAGAGATGGGAACACGGGAGCCAAGTGCAGGGCCTGAAGGCCAGGCCAACAGGAGGGGCACCCCAGGCCCTGGCCGGGCTCTCCCATTGTGACATTGTAGCTTTAGGGGACCTGGAGCAGGTGACTGAATGTGATGGGGGTCTAAACTGGACCCTGAATGGGGCTTAAAGAAGGTGTGAAGGATGTTACTGAGACAGTGACAGTCATTGGAAGACAGACTCTGTGTCAGGACATCCTGCTCCATCCATTTAAATCGCTGAGATCTGTGACCTTTACGTGGCTACGCAGGATTGTTAGAGCAGGTGCGTGCGGATATATCTGGGGCACAATTCAGTCTGCAACCAACCTGCAAGTGGTTCCAGCAAACACACAGTGTGTGCACAGGCAAGCACAGCACACACACAAACACATGCAGCTGCACAGCACAAATATATTCACACACTAGCATATGAACACACATACACGCATATGCCCGTACATACACTAATGTGTGCCAGTGCAAGTACCTATGCACTTGCACAGCACATGTATTCAAACAGACACGTGAACACGCATAGCACACACACAGGGAATAAAGTGAATACCGTAAAGCATTAGTTCCTGAACACAAGTGAAGCTGACATGTATTCTTCCCTTTTTCTTAGCTTTGATGTTTTTCACAATAAAAAGTTTAAGAAAAAGTTAATGGTAAATGACTTTTGATTCATAGGACTTTCTGACATTATTCCACAAATATTATGACATGAGAAATGAATGTAGATATTACATGTGTCCACTAACGGATGAATGGAGAAGCAAAACACGGTCCATCAATAAAAGGGAATGTTATTCAGCCTAAAAAGGAAAGCAATTCTGACACAGGCTGCAGCAGGGATGAACCTTCAGGGCGTTATGCTCAGTGATGTAAGCTAGACACAAAGAAACAAACAGTGCTTGATACACTCATACAAGGCCCCTAGAGCCCTCGGAAACATAGAGACAGAAAGTAGGATGGTGGGTGCCAGGGGCTGAGGAAGGGAGAATGGGGAGTGAGTGTTTAATGGGGACTGTTTCAATTTTGCAAGATGAAAAAGTTCTGGAGGACGATGGCGGTCAGGTTTGTACAACAGTGGGAATTACTTCATGACCCTGAAATGTGCACTTAAACATGGTTAAGATAGTAAATTTTATGTTATGTGTATTTGACCACAACTTTTAAAACTTTTTAAAAAACAACAGGAAGTAGTCCATGAATACCACAAGATGCACAACTTCACTAACAACCGAGGGATTAAAACCATAAGAAAACTACTGTGCACACACCTACCGGAATAGCAGACATGAAGACACAGTATCAAATATAAGCAGGACGTGGAGCAATGGAAAGCCTGGTGTGCAGCAGGGGGGTGCAACCACTTCTGAAACAATCGGGCCTCAGAGAGCGCACTCCGTGCACACAGACCCACAGTGTTCCTCCCAGCTGAACACAAACCCCCCAGCCCTGCACCTGCAGGACACACGGACATGGACTCCGCAGCCACAGGAGCCAAACCTGAAAGCACCTGGAGGCCATCACAAGCGGATGCAGAAGTGAGCCATGCACGCTCCTGTGAAGGAATATTCCACAGCAATGGAGTACATTGTGTTTAAAGGTAGTAAAACTATAAAAATTATTTTTTAAAAAAACTATATTCACAAGATGAAAGAATCTCATGGACACAATGCTGAGCCATGAACAGCAACAGAGCAGCAAGCACGGTCCACCCACTTACGGACTTTGGAACTAGGCGAAGCTGGGCTGTGTTGTTTAGGGATGCGTGCTTGGGCGTAAGCTATGAGGACAAGTCACTGACACTACATCGGGAGAACAGCTACCTCACGGCGGGGGGGGGGGGCTGGGACGAGGGAAGGGCACTCCTGGGTGTCCACTCATCATGTTCTGTTTCTTGATGTTTATGATTATTCTTTACATGTATATAACCTAATCCTTAATATGTACTTACAGCTTATCATTTTTGTTTATTAAAAAGGGGGTCTCGGGCTTCCCAGGTGGCGCAGTGGTTGAGAGTCCGCCTGCTGATGCAGGGGACATGGGTTCGTGCCCCGGTCCGGGAAGATCCCACATGCCACGGAGCGGCTGGGTCCATGAGCCATGGCCGCTGAGCCTGCGCGTCCGGAGCCTGTGCTCTGCAATGGGAGAGGCCACAACAGTGAGAGGCCCACGTACCGCAAAAAAAAAAGGGGGGTCTCCCCAACAAAGTAGAAGGAGACCTGCTTCTCCCAGGGAAGAAAAGGAATAGTTTCTACCAGTGAAATCTCAATACCATGGCTGCTTCAACCATCAAGTCTGACAACTACTCCCCTGAGAGGGGCACCAGGGCCACGACACTCAGAAGGAGGCTCTGGGGCCTCAGTCCTGGGTCACTGCCTCTGCAGAGCCCACGGCACCTGGTCAGAGTTCCCAGTCATTCCGTGCGCTACCCTTTTGCCTTGGTTGCTCTGGCACAGCTCGGCCGGCACCATCGCTGGGAGAGAAAGAAGAAACGTGCAGAGGAGGGAACCGGGCTTCAAGATGACCCACCTCCTTCTACGGAGACGATGCCACAGTCCCTAAGAGAGGACAGCAAGGCCACGGAATCCAGCCTCTCTGCCTGAGGCCTGGCCACACTAGCGCCCCACGCTTCTGAGGCCACAGGGAGACTTTCGCAAGGTGCCCTCAGACCACCTGGTTGGACGCATGGGGCTTTCAGACACGCAGGTTCTGTCCGACCTCGCACCTCTGGGGTCACATTCTGGAGGTGGGCCTGCAAGCCTCCGAGTTTTCGCTTTTGGTAACACCTTTATTGAGACTGAATTTCTGTACCACACAGTTAGCTCACCCACTTTAAGTCTTAAGCTCAGGGGTGCTTTGCATATTCACAGGGCTGTGCACCCACCAGCACAATGCATCTGACAACATTCCCATCATCTCCCCAAACCCCCACTCTTCAGAGGTCACCCCTCATTTCCCGCAGCCCCGGCATCCCCGGTCCACGTTCTGTCTCTGTGGGCTTGCCTGTTCTGGATGTCTCATGTAAGTGGAATCCACTAATTGTCTTTTTCTGTCTGGCCTCTCTCACTGAGCGTCATGTTTTCGAGGTTCATCCACATCATAGCCTGAGTCAGTGCTTCACTGCTTTTCCGTGGCTGAGTCACCCTTAGCCTCTCTGCTTTTAACTCTATAATTAATTGTGACTCCCTGCCTGCACCGCACCCGGCTGATGAGGACTTCACCTTCCGTCATTCTTGGGTTGTAAGCTGAACTTTAAACCAACACCAAGGGGTCCTGTGCAGAGGCTGAAAGCCCAGCCCCACACGGTGCACAGTCGCCGTGTGTGTGACCAGAGCCCAGGAGGAAGGGTGACACATATTACGTGTGTCCATTAACAGATGAATGGAGAAGCAAAACATGGTCCATCCATACAAGGGAATGCATTGCCGAATGCTCCTAAAAATAGATGGCTGTGGAAATGTTTATTATAAGGAATCGACATATTCTCTAGGAAGGGCGGGGTGAGTGGAGCTGCTACATTTTCTACATTGAAGCCAAATACAGGTTTTGATTCTACTTCTGTTAAATCAAGTGGGGCTTCATTGGATTTCTGCTACTGCGGAGATGGTCAAACTCTGGGTGGGGGTCAGGAGGAAATTAGCCATAGGTGTTCTTGTGTAAAAATTACTGTTGAAAATGTAAATGATCCATTTATCAGTAAGGCTGAGCATAGAGTAACTGCTACATCACTTCATCTGAGATTGTCTGCGCTACTGTCCCTAGAGCTCCAGTGAGTGAGTATTCTGAATGTGAAGCTCATCCAGATCTGAGGATGGAATAAATGGCTGGGTGTGATGTGGCTAATATAAATAGTATGCCTACATTTATGCTAATTAGTGGATAAGATACGGGAAGAGGAATTCATGTTGTGAGAGCCAGGGTTAAGGCTAGCATTGGGGCAATAATATATGAATTGATGATGTTGATGTACATAGTGGTTCTTTAATAAGTAATTTGAACGCCTCAGCAATGGGTTGTAATCATCCAGGGGGGCTGATGGTTTTTGGCCCTTTCTGGATTTGTATATAGCCTAGGATTTTCCGTTTAGTTAATATGAGGAATGCTATGGTGAATTAAATTGGGTCATTTGTGAAAGAATGTTGATTATAAACATATTCTTAGGAAGAGGACTTGAACCTGTGCAGATAAAGGTTTCAGTTTTACATAATTACCGGGCTCTGCCACCATAACAAACCCGGTTCTACAGTAGGGTATGTATAAATTAATTGAATGTAGATTATATCATCATTTAGTTTGAAGACATTTTGTAAAGTAAGCCGTATTACTCTTGTCCTTTCATACTGGGAGACATCTGCAATAGACAGAAACCAGTGAGGATGAACTCCAGTCTGAACTCAGATCACGTGAGACTTTAATCGCTGAACAATTAATAGCAGTTATACCATTGAAATGTCCTGATCCAGCATCAAGGTCATAAACCATATTGCTGATATGAACTCCAGAATACAATTACACTGTTATCCCTAGTAAAACTTGTTCTGTTGATCAGTGTTTTAGAAGAACAGGTGATAAAGCATTTTGAGTAGCTGCTCTAAATTTTAGTCACTCAGAGGTGGTTTTATTCCCCCCAAAATAAATGGCGCACGGACTCAAGGCGCAGCAGCTTCAGTAGTTGTGACCCACCGGCTTAGTTGCTTCATGGCACGTGGGATCTTCTCGGACCAGGGATCGAACCTGTGTCCCCTGCATTGGCAGGCGAATTCTTAACCACTGCATCATCAGGGAAGTCCCAGAATTGCAGTCTCCCTTTTAATATACCTTAAGCCCAAAGAATCCATGGAAAATTGTTACAGAAAATAAGACAATAAAATATTGTAAGGACGATAACAGAAGCATATAGTACACAGTTCATATAGACACATCCTAAGCAGTTACAAAGTATATTAAAAGGGAGGCTGCAATTTTAAAAGTATAAGATAAATTATACCCACAAACTCCCAATCTTTCCTGAAACGTTGCAATCTGAAACCCTATTGTAGGAAGCAGAAGATTCCAGGAGCCATTCTACAAATGAAGGACTCTAAACCCTGGGGGTGGATAAGGAATTCTGGAAGGAAGGTATCCCCACCCAAGGAGAGCAGATTCCCATACTTCTCTAACATCACATCCCTGTACAGTTCCCACTGATCTTGGGCCAGGCATTCCCAGTCCTCTTGAGAGAAATCTATGGGCACATCCTGGAATGTCAGCAGTCCCTGAAATTAAAGGTACACATGCCATGTGGCCACGGGAAGAGTTCATAATGTGACCCAAGAAGAAAACAGCAAGTTAAGAGAGCTGGTTTTAATTTAGAAGAGTGTCTTCAATTACCCACTTTTATATATATATATATATATATATATATATATATATGGTTACAAAGTAACATTCTCCACCTTATTTCTAACTACCAGGAAAGAGTATGGCATGTGATCCACAAAACCAGTATAGAGACTGTTCTTATCTGGAAAAGAAATGATAAAATAATGGCTTCAACACAGGCATATGCATTTTTGAGTGTTTTATTTTATCAAACTGGATAAAATATGTGTATCTCTCAGACAGAAAAGACATGTCGAGGTAGAAATGTACCGTTCAACTATTCATGGGTACACAAGTACACTGGGGAGATTGTAAAAGTGCAGATTGTGATTCAGTAGGTCCGGTAGGCCTGAGTTCTATTTTTTTTTTTGCGGTACGCGGGCCTCTCACTGTTGTGGCCTCTCCCGTTGCGGAGCACAGGCTCCGGACGCGCAGGCTCAGTGGCCATGGCTCACGGGCCCAGCCGCTCCGCGGCATGTGGGATCTTCCCGGACCGGGGCACGAACCCGCGTCCCCTGGATCGGCCGGCGGACCCTCAACCACTGCGCCACCAGGGAAGCCCTGAGTTCTATTTTTTTTTAACAAGCTCATTTTTAACTAGTGATGCCACAGTCTCTGATTCTTCAACTACAATTGTGAATAGCAGAGACATAATTAGAAAGGTAAAAATTCATATTTAATTTTGAACTTAAAGTGTTTTATGGATTTTACACCTTTAATAGGATAGGAAGCACAGCAGCAACAATCTTTGTGAATATTTACTGTAGATCGTGTATCTTTCTAACTTTTTTGTGTAGGTTTCCAGGAAAAAGGCCTGGGCGGCGGTCACAGTGGGCGGGGCCCCCAGGCCGGGCCGCCCCTCCAGGACCCACGACGGGGCCCTGCGCTCCTGGCGGCTCCCTCCCCCGGCGCCCCCCTCCCTCCCGGAGGGCCTCGGGGCAGAGCGGTCCCACCCGCTGCGCCCAGAACGGAGCCCGCGTTTCCGCAGACCTGGAACTCCCGGCTCGGGGTTTCTTCCCTCCGCCGTCACGGAACTGCCCCGGAGCCCGAGGGGAGGGCGGCCTCACTGAGGCTGCCGGCTCTGGAGGGGCCCCGGCGGCCGAAGCCGCGACAGTCGTGCGGACGGCGGGCCGGGTAGGTGGGCGCCGACCCTCCGCCTGGTCCGGTGCCCGGGCGGCAGCGCAAGACCAGCTTCTGAGGGGCAGGGGTTCGCTGCCACCCGCCGCTGCTGTGCAGAAAGGGCGGCCCCCAGCGTCTGGTCCGGGGAACTTCGGTCCCTCCTCTCGCCCCTGCCCTCGGCCTGGCTCGCGGGGCCTGGGGGGCGTGGGGAGGGGGTCGGCCTGAGCGTCCTGAGGGGAAACAGGGCAAGGGAGGCTCAGGGTCCGGCTGCAGCGTCAGCGCCCCTCCTCCCGACTGCGGGGAAAGCGGCTGAAAACTCCTCCCGAGGCTCGCAGGCCCCTTATTCAGCCGAGCCCCTCTGCGCTCCTTCCTCCCTGAGCTAAAGTACCGGGGGAGGGGACAGGGCAGGGGACTGGCGCACGTAATGGGGAACATCAAAAGGTGATTGTCAACTAAGGAAAACCAGGTCTCCCGACGTGAGGAATGTAGCGCTTTTATTTGTATGCGAAGATGCCAGAGTCTGGGCTCACTGAAATCCTTCCTTTGATGTGCACCTCAGCTCCCTGGGGCCGGCATTCTGTATTTGCATATCCTGAATTTCTCAGGGCCCGAGGCTCACACTGGAGGGCTGCAAGTGCTGATGACTGGGACATCCTTTGTTTACTGAGATGGCAAGAAATATTCCACTTCTCACAGGCTTGAGGGGCCGACAGTGAAAAAGAGTCGGAGAATCTCACTCAGCATCATCACCCCACGAGCAGACCAGGATGTAATCCAGCCGGAAGCACAGCTGTGGGACCACGGAGTGGGGTCTGCACCCGCCGCCCGCCCAGGGGGACTGCCCACTCCCCGCAGCTTCCACGCCTGTTCCCTTCACCCCCTCCCCGGGCCAGCTCACAGAGCCTCCTCTTGGGGGGATTCACTTACCATCTTCTAACAGGATCCGTCTCACTATCCTGTTCTGGGATCACCCGGAAGCTTGTCACCGAAGCACGATCAGCCTCACGTCACCAGGGCAGCTTTCCTGGATCACACTCACCACCTGCACGTCCACTCTCACCTCAGACCCAGAAAGGCCCCCTCGGCCCCGAGCCCCATGGCTCTGCCTGGGCTCCCACCTCCTCCTGCCTGGTCCGTCCCTCTCATGTCCCCTGCAGCGTCACCAGGAGCTCCCACCTGCCCCAGGCAGGCTGTCTGCTCTGTCCTGGGGAGGCCTCCGTGGTGTCAGGTGGAAGACACAAGAGGTACCTGTGGGGTCTCCCTTACGCAGCACAGTGGCCAGCACCCGCCTACTGACCTCATCACTCTAGATGGACAGGGGTTCAGGGGGCCCGTGGCATCTCCCGGTTCTCATTTCACCCCAGCACTGACCACAGGGAAGTTGCTAAGCAACTCTGTGCCGGTTGCACAGAGAGGATGCTCATACACACGCCCTACTCCCAGCACACAGGGCTCTCGTGGTCAGGCCCCTTCCAGGATATGGAGCTCACCTGAGCAGGCACCCAGCAGCCCCCGGGGCTCTCGTGGTCAGGCCCCTCCCAGGATATGGAGCTCACCTGAGCAGGCACCCAGCAAGGCTGGGCACACAGGAACCGTGCACATAGCCCTCGTTGCAGAGCACCGCCAGCCCACCTGTAGGTCAGAGCTGACACAGAGCACCTCAGAGCAGGATCTAAACTAACACAGCAGCTCCTGGACAGGTCTGTGACCCTGGGCGTCACTCTGTGCGGCCTCCTTCCACTGGGTGTTCCAGAGGCTTCCACTGCAGCTGGGGCACCAGGCCTCTGTCTCCAACCACCACCCCTCCTCTCCCTGACTCCTGGGTTCCTCTCATTAGGAGAGGGTCATTTTGAAGTTGTCTCCCACTCATGGACCAGACAAAATGTTGAGAAAACAAGCGGAGCTGCAGCCCCGTGTCTATCCTGACCCTCAGGACCCCACACCTGTTCCTTGGACCTGGCCGGTGCAGCAAGGCCCATTTTCTGCAGCTATGAGCCCCTGAGGGGCGAGGATTGGCTGACCTGGGCAGCCTGACCCTGCCGGCCAGCCCTCCCCAGGTGTGCCTGGGTTGAGGTCAATATAAACACCGCTCCAGGCAGCAAGAGCCCCTGCAGCTGTACCTGACGCCATATTCTCTGCCCCGTCAGCAGTCTCGGGGCTGGGCTGGTGGGTGGAGTGAGGGGCTGCGGCTCTGTGGGTGGCCCGGTGTGAGTGGGGCTCTGCTGGACTTTCTGCAGGAGTTGCCAGGCTGCCACCTGCTAAAGAAGAGGATGTGTCACCCATACCTGCCGCTGGAATTTCTCCCTGGTAGAGGTGAGGAAGGAAAAATGCAGTGGGGGCCGGGACAGGAGGGGTACCTCAGGCAGGGAAATGGAAAGCTTCCAGAAGAGCGCCCAGGGCCAGGACCATCTCGGCTGGCCTGCAGGCACCAACTTGGCCTGCGTGCAGTGGCTGGGGTGACTCGAAGCCCCTTCCTCTAGGCTTTTAAGTCCTTGCACACATTCAGGTGTCTTACCTGGGAAGGGTGGGAACAGTTCAGCAGCAGCTGGCCTGGGGCTCAGCTCACGTTTACTCACAGACGCCTCGGCACGGTCCCCCAGCTTTGCAATGAGGACGCTCCTTGCGGGGGGGCTGCTGGCTGCATGGGAGACGATTCCCCACCTCTGTCCAACTTCAGAATTGTTTACCACTAGAGCAAGTGTCCTGATAGGGTTTTCATCTGTGTAACTAGTGGGTTCTTAACTAGCAATGTGAAGGGTGACATCAGAAGTCCTGAATTAGGGTGGGAATACTTATCCCCAACAGGTTCAGGCGTAAAAACCTGGGGAGGCCGTGTGCAGCCGGCACCCTTAGGGATGGGCTTCCGACTGACCCCTCAACATACGGGTGTCCAGCCTCTGCTTTAGGACTTCTGGGGCTCAGTGCTGACTCTTAAGGGTTCTGTAATCCAGCCCCTAATCTGCTTTTAGTGAGACCCGCACTTCCGGGATCCTACGGAGCAGGGTCTGTGTGACCGTTCTGTGGCTTCTGTAACAAATGACCACAAGGTGGGTGGTTTAAAACAACAGGAATTCATCCTCCCCCAGTCCTGGAGACCAGACATCTGAGGTCAAGGTGTTGCAGGACAGAAGTCCCTCCAGAGGCTCCAGGATAGGGTTCTTCCTGCCTTTTCCAGCTTCTGGGGTCTCCAGGCGTCCCCAGGCTTGCGGCTGCATCCCTCCCGTCTCTGCCTCTGTCTTCACGTGGCTTCTCCTCTGTGTCTGTGTTTCTCCTCTTTTGTGTCTCATAAGGACTCTCTCAATTGGATTGAGGGCCACCCTAACCCAGGATGACCTCACTTCGAGATCCTTAAGTACATATAGAAAGACCCTTTTCCCAGATATGGTCCTGTTCACGTGTTCTGGGCGGGGGGGCACATCTTTTGGGGCCAGCATTCAACCCATTGCCTGTGTATAAAATAACCCTCATTTTAGGAGATTGCCAAGGTCCCGTATGGACTGGCACAGACAGCAGCTATGTGGGTGGGGTCTGGGCAGAGTGAGGACCCTGGAATCACCTGGAAAGGATGAAGTCCTGGCTGCATTAGGTGAACTCTTCCACCACGGGGCACGTGGAAACAGCCACTCCACTCTGTCCGTGGAAAGTGCCGAGTCCAGAAATGGTTATATTGCAAAGCTGGCTCT
>NW_020837987.1:17019396-17207221 GCF_003676395.1 Aethalodelphis obliquidens | reverse complement strand
ACAGCCTGGACTCCCAACACAGACCACCAGGAGCCCCTGGGGCCCTTGGCAGTCACCTGATTCTACCCTCAAAGATAACTAATATCCTTACGTTTTAGAAAAAAAGCAACAGACTGCTCAATTACCAATGATTTTGAAAAAGAATAGCAAATGATTCCAAATGAAGGTAGAAGCAGGGAAATAACAATGAGAAGAGTAGCTACTAATGAGGACAAAGAAAAAGTAGAGAAAAATCAATAAAGCCAAAAACTTCAATCCTGAAAACATTAATCACACGTATATACCCTAGGCACAATGACCAAGGGAAAAAGAGAGAAGGCATGCTTTACCATTATCACGACACTACGGCAGATCCTACAGACTTTATATAAATGAAGAATTTTATGAACAATTTATGCCATTATATTAGAAAATGTAGATGAAATGGACAAAAATTCTCTAAAATATAATTTACCAAAATGATGAACATTAGGATAAATAGGAAATCTGGATTGTTGTATATATTAAATATGTGGAGTCTGTGATTTTAAATTTTCCCAAAAAGTGAACTCTGAGTCCGGAAGGCTTCACTGGTGAATGCTTCTGAACACGTATGCACTTATCAAATACACACACACACACACACACACACACACACACACCCCAAACTTACACAAGCTTCTGCAGAGAAGAGGGAAGGAAAGGAATACTCCCTGCAACACCTTTTGTCGGGCCAGAAAAAAATTGAGACCAAAGCCTGACAAAGAAACTACAAAATGGGAAAATCACAGGAAGCTCTGTTTTTCTGTCTTTTGTTTTCCTAAACAAAATATTCACAAACGAGATTCATTGCTATATAAAATGAGTAATACATCATGAACTTGCAGGTATTTTTTTTTAAGGAATGCATGGGTGGTTTCATCCTCAGAAATCAATCAATACAATTCAAACACTAAAAGAAGAAATTTTAAAAATCATCATATCAACAGATGCAAAGCTTTTGATAAAATACATCACCAATTTATAATGAAAAAAACTCAGGAATAAAAGGGAATTTCCTATTATTTGTAAAAGCATCTTTTAAAATCTACAATAGATATCATTTTTAAAGGTAAAAACGTGCAATCCTTCTGCCTGCAATTGCGAGTGAGCCAGGAACGTTCACTATTACCCTTCTATTCGGCAGGCCTGGAAGAACCAACCAATTAAATAAAGAAACAAAAAGTGATAGGCACTGAGGGATGGAATAAAACTGTATTGCTCAAGATTACAAAATTGTGTGAGTGGAAAATCCAAAATAGAATAAGGACCTATTATTCGAATTTGAAAAGAATTTATCTAACGTCACTGGGTACATCATCACAATATATAAAAGTCAGTTGCATTTCAGACTTCCAGTTTTGGAGCAGGAGAAAATAGAAGTATGTCTCCCTAACCCCCCACAAAGCACAGTAAGACTCCTGGACTTTACATACACAACAAACATAAGAATACAGGCATACCTCCATTTATTGTACTCCCCAGATATTGCAGGGATGTTTTTGTTTTTACAGATTGAAGGTTTGTGGCACCCCACATCAAGTAAGCCCATCAGTGCCCTTTTCCCAACAGCGTTATTATTATTATTATTTTATTGATTTTTGGCTGTGGTGGGTCTTCCTTGCTGCGCGTGGGGCTTTCTCTAGTTGTGGCGAGCGGGGCTACTCTTTGTTGCCGTGCGCTGGCTTCTTGTTGCAGTGGCTTCTCTTGTTGGGGAACATGAGCTTTAGGTGCACGGGCTTCAGTAGTTGCAGCACATGGGCTCAGTAGTTGCGGTACGCCGGCTCTAGAGCGCAGGCTCAGTAGTTGTGCACGGGCTTAGTCGCTCCGCGGAATGTGGGATCTTCCCAGACCAGGAATCAACCCATGTCCCCTGCATTGGCAGGTGGATTCTTAACCACTGTGCCACCAGGGAAGTCCCCAACAGCATTATTTTTTAATGTATGTACATTGTGTTTTTAGACCAATGCTGTTGTACACTTAACAGACTACAGTATAGTGTAAACATAACTTTTATATGCACTAGGAAAACAAAAAACTGTGGGACTCGCTTTAATGTGATATTTACTTTATTGCTGTGGTCTGGAACTGAACCTGCAATATCTCCAAGGTCTGCCTGTACTCTGAAGGGTAGAGAGAAGGCAGCAGACACACTAAGACTGCTAAGACCCCCAGTAATGACACAGTGGGTGTCAAAGGAGACCGAGTAGGGTACCTGGACTGCCCCATCCACCTGGCAGTAATGAGTCAGTGCCCCAGCCATGTGTAAGAAAAGTCTTGCTATAACAAAGACTTACATAAGACCCAGACTCTCAAAACATAATATCCAAAATGACCAGGTCTAATTTGAAAAATCATTCGCCATAACAGGAACCAGGAAAATCTCGTCTTGAGTGAGAAAAAACCATCCTTAACAGCTGCTGACACTGAGATGACACAGATTTTGGAATTTTCTGACAAGGCTTTTAAAACAGCCATAATAAAAATGCTTTGAGGAGCAATTACACACATGCTTAAAATAGATCTAAAAAACTAGAAAGGCTCAGCAAAAAAAGAGAAGACATAAAGAACGCAACGGAGGACTTCCCTGGTGGCGCAGTGGTTAAAAATCTGCCTGCCAAGGCAGGGGACACGGGTTTGAGCCCTGGTCTGGGAAGATCCCACATGCCTTAGAGCAACTAAGCCCCTGAGCCACAACTACTGACCCTGCACTCTAGAGCCCGCAAGCCACAACTACTGAAGCCTGCGTGCCTAGAGCCCGTGATACGCAACAAGAGAAGCCACTGCAATGAGAAGCCCGCGGACCGCAACGAAGAGTAGCCCCCCGCTCGCCGCAACCAGAGAAAGCCCGCGGGCAGCAACGAAGACCCAACGCAGCCAAAAATAAAACAAATAAATTTTAAAAAATGAATGCAATGGATATTTCAGATCTGAAAGATACAATAATTAAAATAAAAGGCTCCATGGATGGACGGACCCAACAAAAGAATGGAGGCAACAGAGGAAATGATGTAAAGATACGAGGATAAAAATTACTCAGTCTGAACACCAGTGAGCACATATTCTGGAAAAGCATGAGAACGCACTCTCAATGACCTCACATCCCTGGGATCTGAATCCTAAAACCAGAGGAGAAAGAGGATAAGACTGGAAAACTATTCAAGAAATAGTGGCTGAAATTTCCCCAAACTTTGCAGAAGCCGTGAGTCTATGCATATATGAAACTCAGTGAACCCGAAACAGGATGAGCCCCAAGACATCCAATGCAAGACGCATCACAATCCAGAAAAAGAGGAAGAAGTTCCTTGCATGCAGTGGGACAGAAATGCCTCCTCACTGTGGACGGAACCCACCACTCACGTGACCTTGGACTTATCAGAAGGTAAGTGGCACAACAGTTTCAAGGGCTGAAAGAAAAGAACTGTCGATCCCCAATGCTATGCATTGTGAAACTATCCTTCAGGAATGAAGGGGACATAAAGACAATCTCAGGTGAAGGAAAACTGAGAAGATTTATCACAAGCAGACCTACCCTTCACAGTACGGCCAAACTAACCCTAGGATGTACCCAAAAGCAGATTTTTTTTTAAGCCTTGAAAAGAACCACAAAGCTGAACCACAAAGTCATTTAATCAACTTCCAAAACATAGTTACACAGTCTGTAAAGAAAGGAAGCAGACTCTGTATACTTAACAATATAACTTTCCAGGGAATTCCCTGGAGGTTCAGTGGTTAGGACTCTGCGCTTTCACTGCCCAGGGTGCAGGTTCAAGCCCTGGTCGGGGATGTAAAATCCTGCTAGCTGCCTGGCATGAACAGAAAAACAAAACACAATATAACTTTCGTATAACCCAGTGTATGGTAAATCAAAAACAACCCTGCGGTCAGGTGGAATAGCAGAGGTTAGTGCCTCCCTCAAAGACATAAGGGAGGGAGTGGTGGTGGCCCATCGCACCCCTGCTTAATACACCAGCCTGGCCCCTGCAAACACTGAGCGGATCAAGGGTGGTTGGTGGTGGAGGGCCTCAGACTTCACCCAGCACTAAGTCCTGTCACAGCGGCTGTGAGGGATGCATATTTTTCCTAGAACAGAATCAGGCAGCCTTTGGTCATTTCTATGCAGCTGTGGATCTGGTAACTAAGAAGCAGTTCTTCACCTAGGATGGACTGCAGTACACGTTCATACTTTGTCCAGAGAGAAATTAACTCTCCCTCTTTCACAGCACAGTCCAAAGGGACCCTTGGCATCGTGACATTGGGCAGAACATCCCATTTGTCCACAACGTTGATGACATCTTGCTAATTGGACCTGATGGTTAGAGGGTGGAGAGTACTCTGGTATGTATTCCATATGGTGGGACATAAGGAAGGAAGGAAGGAAAAGAAAGAAAGAAAGAAAGGGAAATTCAAAGACTCAGAGCCTGCCAAAGCAGCGACCTTTATAGAGGGCCTATTCTCTGAGGGCTGCCAAGACATACCCTGTGTAGTAAATCACGTGCCATTGCACCTCGCAACACCTAACACTGAGAAAGAGGCACAATTCTGGGTATGCATTCTCGGCTTGTGGAAGCAGCATATATCATCCTCGAGAAAACAAGTGCCTTCTCAGGTTACTGAGAAGCTTGCAAGTCTGAGTGGAGCCCCCAGGAAGGTGGGGCTCTGCAGTAGCTTCAGGCTGCAGTACCAGGACCCCGGGTATCCAGGTGTACCGGAGGCTGTGTGAATTCTCTGCTGAGCCCCAGTGGCAGACGTGAGGTTTAGCCCTATGGGTTCATGTCACCACATCCACCACCTGCAACAGAGAGCTAGACGCCACTTAAAAAACTGCTCCTAAGGACTTCCCTGCTGGCGCAGTGGTTAAGAATCTGCCTGCCAATGCAGGGGACACAGGTTCGAGCCCTGATTCCAGAAGATCCTACATGCCATGGACCAACTACGCCCGTGCGCCACAACTACTGAGCCTGAGCTCTAGAGCCCACAAGCCACAACTACTGAAGCCCGTGCGCCACAACTACTGAAGCCTGTGCGCCTAGAGCCCGTGCTCTGCAACAAGAGAAGCCACCGAAATGAGAAGCCCGCGCACCACAACAAAGAGTAGACCCCGCTCGCTGCAACTAGAGAAAGCCTGGACGCAGCAACAAAGACCCAACACAGCCAAAAATAAAATTAATTAAAACAGAAACTGCTCCTGGCAGGCTCCTGGTTCCCAACAGACACTGACTGACTGACAAAGAGACATCAAGTGTCTGTGCAGCTGAAACTTCCCGTGATGAGCCAGGTGTTGTCATTCCCACCAAGTCATTGGGTTGCAACCCACTGTTGGATGAGTGGTAAACCTGGGGCCAGGAAGAGGTCCGCAGAACAAGGTAAGTCCCACAAAGGCAGGGCTTAGAGGCACAGGATACCTCCACGGCTACCTGTCACAGTGACACCCCTCCCTCAGCTGTCCTCTGCAGCTTTATGGCCTGGGTCACGTCTGGGCAGCGTCAGGTTTGGGGGTGGTGTTGCTCTAAGCCCTGTACCTGAAAGATACTGAGGGAAAATGCTTTCACAGGGCAGACATCTGGGTGATGAACAGGATACCTTTTGTGTGTGTGGAAAGAGAACAGGGTAGAGGGAAAGATGTACACAGACCTGGGGACGGGAGCAACCGCCCTGCCTAGACAGTCAGGAGAACTGAGCGGGAGGGGACAAGGATACCCAGGAAGGATGAATGGGTACAGGAGTGGGCACGAGGCACGTGGTCTTTCAATGAGGTATTAACGTCCCCCCCAGAGCCTCACGGCAGACAGGGTCCTTAACAGCCAAGGGGACAGGACGCCTGGTTCAGTGGATGTTTGCCAGCCTCTGCCTCCTTGCTTACACACTGGGCCTTTGAAGGATGGCCGTGGAGACAGAGATGGAGGCTAGTCATCAGCCTGGAAGCAGGGACTGACTGCCATTCACCGAGAGCGATCTAACTACAGATACTGCTGAATGTCCATTGTGTCAGCAGAGGAAAGGAACACTTGAGTCCTTAACGTTGTATCATTTCTTATGGAAGCAAATCAGACACGTGGTGGCAGGTTGACTTCATCCTGGTGGAATGGACACTGGTTGAGCCTGGCTAGTATGCATGCGTATGTATACTGAGACATGAAATGTACCCCCTTTGTGCTGTTTGATCAGCTTTGGCAAATGTAGAAATTCACGTAGCAACTGTCACCACAATCAACATATAAAACATTGCCATCACTCCTGAAATTCCATGGTGATCTTTTTAGTCAACCTACACCCTCCTCACTAGGAATTAGTTTTACAAGGTCTAGAATTTCATAAAAATGGAACTATAGAGTCTGTACTCTTCTGTATCTGCCCTCTTTTGTTCAGTATAATGTTTTGATTCATCAACTTTATTGGTATCTCATTTGAGTTTTCATTTCTCTAATTATTATAGATGTTAAGCAGTTTTTCATGTGCTAATTGGTCATTTATATATCTTTTTTTTTTTTTTTTTGCAATACACGGGCCTCTCACTGTTGTGGCCTCTCCCGCTGAGGAGCACAAGCTCCGGACGCGCAGGCTCAGTGGCCATGGCTCACGGGCCCAGCCGCTCCGCGGCACGTGGGATCTTCCTGGACCGGGGCACGAACCCGTGTCCCCTGCATCGGCAGGCGGACTCTCAACCACTGCGCCACCATTTCTTCTTTTGAGAAATGTCTGTTTAAACTGTTTTGCTCAAGTGGGAAGGTTTTATTATTATTTATTTGTAAAAGTCCTTATTTATTCTACATACAAATCCTTTATCTCGCGCACACACACACACACTATATATATATATATATATATATATATACATATATATATATATATATACACTGTATATATTTTCTTTTAGTCTTGGCTTGTTTCTTCCATTACCTAACATCTTTTTTTTTTATTTTCTGGCCGCACCATGTGGCATGCAGGATCTTAGTTCCCTGACCAAGGATGGAACCCTCGCCCCCTGCAGTGGAAGCGCAGAGTCGTAACCACTGGACCATCAGGGAAGTTCCCTAACACAGTCTTCTGAAGAACAAAAGTTTTTAATTCTATGAAGTCCAATAAATCTTTTGTTTTTGTTGTTTTCTGTGCTTTTTGTACCTTTCTTAAGAAATCTTTGTTTGGGACTTCCCTGCTGGTCCAGTGGTTAAGACTCAGCCTTCCAATGCAGGGGGTGCAGGTTCGATCCCTGGTTGGGAGCTATGATCCCACATGCCTCGCGGCCAAAAAACCAAAACATAAAACAGAAGCAATATTGTAACAAATTCAATAAAGTCTTTAAAAAAAATCTTTGTCTAATCCAAGGTTGTGGAGATTTTCTTTAATGTCCCCTTTTAGATACTTTATGGTTTTGCTATTGCAATTAGATCTATGATCCATTTCATGTGAATTACTGTGTATGGTGTGAGGTAAAGGTGAAGCTTCATTTTTTCCAAATAAATATCCAGTTCTTCCAGAAACATTTGTTAAGAAGATTATCTTTTCCTCAAGGAAGTACTCTGTTCCTTCGTTAAAAATCAATTGATCATATATGTGTGTTTACTCCTGGGATCTCTGTTGTTTATTTTTTCCACCTATCCTTATGCAAATTCCACACCATCCACTACATTTGTTCCTTCCATATTAAGTCTTGGAATAAGACGTCCAATATTATTCCTTTTCTAAATTCTTGAGCTGTTATTGCTCTTACATATTTCTATTTTAGTATCAGCTTGTCAATTGCTACAAAAGCTAGTTCAGATTTTGACTGGTGTTTCTTTGAATACATATCAATTTAGAGAGAGCTGATATCTTAAAATATTGAGTCTTTCAATCAATAAATGCGGTATATCTTTCTTTGTTGTTCTTTAATTTCTCTTACCAACGTATTATAGTTCTTAGTCTTCAGATCTTACACATAAATACTTATGTTTATTCCTACATGTTCATGGTTTTCGGTGCTATAGTAAAGAGTATTGTGTTTTAATTGTGCTTTCCAGTTGTCCTTTGTTAATTTGTAGAATGAAATCAATTGGTTTTTGAATATTGATCTTTTATCTTGAGACCTTGCTCCTTCACCTACTAGTTGTAGAAGCTCTTTTGTAGATTCCTTAGGAACTCCTCCATACAGGATCATGTAGATTGGGAATAAAGACAGTTTTATTCCTTCCATTTCAATCTGTAAGCTTCTTTTCCCTCTCACTTGTCTTACTGCACTGGCCAATTCTGAAGAGAAGTCATGAGAGCGTCACTGTCTGCTTCCCAACCACAGAGGGAAAGCATTTGGCATGACATTAGGTAAATGTAGACCCCAGACGCTCTTCATCCGATTAAGGAGGTTCCCTTCTATTCTATACAGCTGGGCATTTAATTAATTTTATCAAATCATTCTGTGCATGTACTTATATAATGATGTGGGTTTTCTTTGTTAGTCTATTAACATGATGGATTAACCTTACTGGTTTTCAAATATTGAACCAGCCTGGCATCTGAGGATAAATCACACTTGGTTATGACATGTTATCCTTTCCAGCTATGGTTGGCTTTCATATACCAATATGTTGGGGAGAAATTTTCTATGTTCTTGAGGGATATTGGTCTGCAGCTCTCTTTCCTTGTACTGTCTTTGCCTAATTTGAGTTTGGAGTAATGCTTACCTCATAAAATTGCTGCAAAGTGTTTCTCTACCTTCTATTTCCTGGAAGAGATTGTGTAAAACTGCATTATTTCTTCCCTAAATGTTTAGTAGTACATGCCAGTGAGGCCACGCTGGCCAAGAGTGCTCTTTGTTGGAGAGTTGTTTTAACTACAAATTCAATTTCTTTAATATTTTTAAAGAATATTCAGATTATTTCTCCTTAAGTGAGTTTTGGTAGTCTATGTCTCTCACGAGTTGTCAAAATTATGGGCACAGAATTGTAATATTTTCTTATTACCCTACTAATAGCAGTGGGGTTTGTAGTGATACCCTGTCATTCATTCCAAATATTGGCAAGTTGTGTCTTCCCTCTTTCTTCCATGATTTCTCTGACTAGTGGTTTGTCCATTTTATTGGCCTTTTTAAAGAATCGGCTTTGGCTTTCATTTATTTCTGTTATTGTTTTTCTGTTTTCAGTTTCATGTAGTCCTGTCCTTTAATATTTATTACGTTTACTTTGAGGTGAGCTTGCTCTTCTTTTTCTTGTGTCTTAAAATGAAAACTTAGCTTAGTGATTACAAACCATTCTTTCTTTCTTTCTCTCTTTTTTTGGCCTCGCCACAAGGCATGTGGGATCTTCATTCCCCAACCAGGGATAGAACCCGTGCCCCCTGCACTGGAAGCGCAGAGTCTTAACCACTGGACCACTAGGGAAGTCCCAAAAACCATTCTTTTTTTAAACATGAGCACTTGCTGGTCTTACTTTCTTTCTAAACACTGCTTTAGCTGCATCTCACAAGGTTAGTGTATTTTCATTTTCATCCAGTTCAAAATATTTTCCAATTTTCCTTGAGTTCCTCACCATGGATGATTTAGAAGTGTGTTGTTTAATTTCCAAATAGCTGAAGATTTTCCAGATAGCTTTCTAATAATAGATTTTAACTTAAATTCCATTAGGGTCAGAAAGGAAGTGATGTATGATAGTAATTCTTTTAAATCTGTTAAGCTTTCTTTAATAGCCGAGGATGAAGACTACCTTGGCCAGTATCCCATGCACACTTGGAAAAGGTGTACTTTGCTATTGGCTGAGTGCGCTCTGTGCGCCAGTTAGGTCAAGCTGGTTGATAGTATAGTCAAGGTTTTCTATATCCTTGCTGATTGGCCACCTATTTGCTCTATCACTTACCAAGAGAGGAGCCTCAAAGTCCCTGACTATAACTGTTGATTTATCTACTTGTCCTTTCATTTCTGTCCGTCTTTGCTTTATATACCTTGGAGCTCTGTGGTTTTGTGTGCACACATTTGGGATTACTATGTCTTCTTGATGAATTGACCTTTTTATCTTTACCCCTGATAATTTTCTTGCTCTAAGGCCTCTGATACATTTTATTGTACTGTCTTGTACAGCACAGCCACCAAGGAAGGTAATGTCACTTCCTTGCTGTCCCAAAGATATCCAAGCCCTAATCCCTGCAACCTGTGAATATGTTACCTTACATAGCAAAAAGGGGCTTTGCAGATGCGACTAAATTAAGAATTTTGAGATGGGACATTATCCTAGGTAATCTGGGTGAGCCCAGTGTATTCACAAGGCTTCTTGTAAGAGGGAGACAAAAGGATCAGAATCAGGGGTAGGACATGTGATAACAGGGGTTGGAGTGATGGAAGGAAGGGGCCACAAGGCAGGTGCTGCATGCAGGCAGCCCCTTGTAGCTGAAAAAGGCAAGGAAACAGATTCTCACCACAAAGCCACTAAGAGCAAGCAGCCCTGCTGACACCTCGACTTTAGCCCACTGAGACTGATTTTGTATCTGTGACCTCCAGAACAGTAAGACAACACATTTGTGTTGCTTAAAGCCACTAAGTTTGTGGTAATTTGTTACAACACCAATAGGAGACTAATGCAGCCACGTAAGCTTTCTTTTGATGAATGTTTGCATAATACCTTCTTTCATCCTATTAACCTATTTATACCACTTTTAACCTATTCATACCATTGCATTAAGTGAACCTCTTGAGGACTGCATATACTTGGGTCTTACTTGCTGTTAATCCAGTCTTACAATCTCTGCCATTTAATTGTGCTTTCACCATTTATATTTAATGTAATTACTGACAAGGTTATATTTACATTTTCCCTTTTATTGTTTGTCTTCTCTTTATCCCCTCTATTGTTTGCTCTTCAAGTTTCCCTTCCCTTCCTTCTGTTTGCTTTCTGGAGTATATTTTAGTATTCCATTATATCTATTGATATTCCAACTGAAAATCTTCACGTTGTTTTTTTAGTGGCCATTGCAGGCATTATAATACACACACCTAATTCCACAGAGTTAGTATTTTAACTCTTCAGAAGAAACATAGGGGCCTTCCCTGGTGGTCCAGTGGCTAAGACTCCACGCTCCCAATGCAGGGGGCCCAGATTCGATCCCTGGTCAGGGAACTAGATCCCATATGCTGCAATTAAGAGTTCGCATGCCACTAAGAGTTTGCATGCCACAACTAAAGATCCCGCATGCCTCAATGAAGATCCCGTGTGCCGCAACTAAGACCCGGAGCGCCCAAATAAATAAATAATTTTTTTTTTTTTTTTAAAGAGAAACACAGAAACCTTATCACCATACAGGTCCTTTCACCCTCATTCCCCATCATGTTGTAGCTGTTATATGTATTCATCTATATATATTAAAAGCTCAACCAGACATTGTTATTTTTGCTTTCAACAGCCATACATATTTTAAAGAACTTAAGAGGAAACGAGAAAAATATGCTGTTACATTTACTTAGATATTTACCACCTTTTGCTCTTCCTTTATTGTTGAATTTCCAAGTTTCCCTCTAGAACTATTTCCTTTCTGCCTGAAGAACTTACCTTATCACTTTTTTTAGAGCAGTTCTGCAGGCAACACATTCTCTCAGTGTTCCTTCCTCTAAGAATGACTATTTTCCTTTCATTCCTGAAGAATATATCCAGAAGAAGTCCAGGTTAGCTCTTCTTGTTTTTCAGAACTATAAATCTGACCATAGTGGTCTCTGATGTGAAATCTGTAATCGTTCAAATCCTTTTTGCTCTGTATGGAACCTGGCACTCTTCTCTGGATGCTTTCAAATTTTTTCCCACTGGTTTGATTATGATTGTGATGTGTAGACATCGTTTTTATTTTATTTTATTTTATTTTACTTTTTTATTGATGTACAGTTGATATACAATATTATATGTTACAAGTATACAATATAGTGATATACAATTTCTTTTTTTGTCAATCCCAAACTCCCTGACTATCCTTCCCCACCACCCTTACCCCTGGTAACCATAAGTTTATTCTCTGAGTCTGTTTCTATTTTGTAAATAAGCTCGTTTGTATCATTTTTTTAAGATTCCACATTCCACATTTCTTGCATTTTTGTCATTCCTTTTCCGAGATCCTGGATCATCTTCACTATCATTATTCTGAATTCTTTTTCTGGAAGGTTGCCTATCTCCAATTCACTTAGCTGGTTTTCTGGGGTTTTATCTTGTTCCTTCATCTGGGACATAATCCTCTGCCTTTTCATTTTTTCTGTCTTTCTGTGATTGTTGTCTTTGTTCTGCAGCCTGCAGGATTGTAGTTCTTCTTGCTTCTGCTGTGTGCCCTCATGGGCATCATTTTAAAACCTTATCCAATTTTTCATTTGTGGAGCATCTTGGACATGTAAATGGATGACTTTCAACAAATCTGGGGACTTCCCTGGTTAAGAAGGACTTCCAGTGGTTAAGACTTCGTCTTCGCCAGGGGGTGCAGGTTCAACACCTGGTCAGGGAGCTAAGATCCCGCATGTCTCAGTGCCAAAAAATAAATAAATAAATAAATAAATAAATAAAGCAGAAGCAATATTATAACAAATTCAATAAAGACTTTTAAAAAGTGGTCCACATCAAAAAAAATCTGTAAAATCGTCAGTATTTAGCTCCTCAAAAAAATTTTTTTGTTCATTGGTATCATTCTCCTTTTGCTGGCAGAGCAATGATATAAATGGCCTCACAGATCCTGGGTGTTGTTCATTTTAAAAAATCTTTGCTTCCAACCTATGCTCTTACCCCATGCCTGGAGAAAGAATTCACAGAATGAGATGAAGAGTTCTGCCCAGGGGAGGAAGGGGCACTGAGGAGGCAGAACTGACTCAGAGGTTTTGAAAAAGGGAGATGAAAAAAGATGGTGCTGAATTATAGGCACAAGGAAGTCAGTGAAGGGAAGTGTTTGGGGAAAAGAAAATCCAGTCCCAGGTCAGGAGGCAGGGCTGTGCTTCACTCTAAAGAACGTGATCAGTCTTCCAAGCATCTCCCCATGTGTCCCTCTCTCCTGGGGTCACCCCATTTATGACCACCCCATTGGCTCCTCCAGGCAACCAAGGCAGAGAGTGGGAGCGCTTTCAGTTCCCCAGTCTCCTGCACTTCACATCCAACCACCAAATCCACACACTGTGCTCCTTGAGCTCTTCTTAACAATGTCCCTGATCCATCGCAAGGCTCAGGACATCTTGTGTTTCATCACATCAGCCTCCTTCCCGGTCCTCCAATCCAGGCTCCACTCCTTACTCCAGCTCATTGCTCTCACCACCTCCAAAGGACTCTTCCTATAACCGCATCGGATCTGAACCTGCCCTGCTCAAAACCCTTCCAACAGTTTCCACCTTCGAAACAAAGTCAAGGCGCATCATCTGATATTCCAGGCTGTGAACGATCAGCCCCAGCAAACGCCGCTCTCCCTCCCGAGCCAAACTCATCACACATAACCATGTCTCCCCCAAACACACACATACACAGAGCTACTGAACAATTCTGCACCTCCTCAGACTGCCCCCTTGGCCACTGTGAACGGAGCCATGTCCTTTCCAACCTGCCAGACCAAGAAGCCTTCCTTTTTCATTCCACTCAACTATAAATATATGTTGTTATAAGTTCATGTAAGGTTTATAGGAGAAAACCACATAAATGACTTAAAATACTGATCACCACATCATCCAGGAGAGAGATTAATGTTGGAATTTTACTATTAATAGAGTTAATTATCAATACAGCCCTCCTGCGTTACATTTTCTATATGGGGGTAATCTTTTGATAATAGAAATCTGTTCAAACTCTCTGCTGCTTAAAATCTTCCAATTGCTTTAAAGATAAATCCAAAATACTTACATGGCGCTCAAGAGCCTGTGTGGCAAGGCCCCAGCCCTCGCCTAATTGCTCTCAGTTCTGAGAACAGCTCAAGATCTTTCTGGTCAAGGATGCCTCCACCACCACCACCACCCCTGAGCTAACTACTGCTCATCAATCCACCAGAAGGACACCTCACAACCAGGACCCAGGCTTCATGGCGTCTACCTGTTAATGAAACTCAATGCTCCCCGTTTTCTTTTTTCTTCCAACTTGTAACAGTCTCACAAGACTATAACTGAATTGTTTGCCATGTAAATATTTGCAATGTCTGTTTTCAGTACTCTGGGCCCCATGAGTCCAGGAAGGGAATCTGTCGGCTTCACCAGTGAATCTCCAGTGTCTGGCACCATGACTGAACATGGTCATTGCTCCACAAATACTGCCTTACTGGACTAGCTGATGAAAGAAAGGAACAAAATTTGCATTTACAGAGGTCAGGAAAGGGAAGTTCCTTGCCCCAGATCGCACAGCCTACGTAAGAGGCAGAGTAAGAATGGGAACAGGGGCCGCTCCTGGGCCTCTTCTAGCCTCGTGCTCCGGGGTGTTACGTCACTCTCTGCATTTGGATTCGGCATGAGGAGGGAGGACAGGAAGGCAGAGTGGGGCAGGGGGATCTGGTGAGCCTCAGATCTGGCCTGAAACATCCCCAGAGACTGCTGTCTCCTCGGCCCCATGCTTCAGGGAGAGCAGAGGGAGGCTGATGAGGAACCCAAGACGTGTCACACAGAGCCTGCACCTTGTCAGCCCCCGCGCGTCTGTCTGTCCTGCTGGCTCTGTGGACTTTGTGAGACACCAGCACGGCTGGGGACCATGGGAGGCACAGCCACGACCCCGACCCTCACTGCCCTTCTCTGCCTCGGTGAGCTTTGGGGAAGGGAGCGGGGAGGGGGCCCCGCTCCTCCCAGGTCTGAAGCTGAGAGACCCCAGGTCTCAGGAGGTCAGTGGGGGCAGAAATTGTGGGGGAGGAAGGATGTGCTCAGCCCCAGATCTGACCCCAGAACTCAGGGCCCAGACCAGGCCTGGAGCATCTATGATGTGTGCTGGGGGATGGGCGCTCACAGGGAACTCTCTCCCAGGGCGGAGTCAGGGCCCGTGGTAAGTGAGGCCCCCCCAGACCTCCTGCTTCAACCCAACAACCCCCTGGTCATCTGGGGGGAACACAGCAGGTCTGAAATGATGCTGACCTGTCTGGGAGGGGCCTGGGGAATGACAGCTGTGGAAACTGAGGGGAGAAGGGCACCCCTAACTCTTCAGGTCTGATCCCTTTCCAGGGGTCCTCCCCAAACCCTCCATCTGGACTGACCCAGGTGTCATGGTCACCAAGGGAAGCCCTGTGACCATCTTGTCTCCGGGATCTCTGAGGGCTGATGTCTACCGTCTGTATAGAGAGAGGCCCTCTGGACTCTGGGAGGCTAAGGCCCCACAGGACTCCAGTAACAAGGCCAGTTTCCCCTTTGAATCCTCGAGCTCAAGCACTGCAGGGCAGTACCAGTGTGTCTATCACAGCAGGAAAGACAGGTCAGAGTGGAGTGACCCCCTGCCCCTGGTGGGGACAGGTAGGAGGGAGGACCCGGGTCCCCTCCCACTGCGGCAGCGTCCTTACAGGCAGAGGGAGCAGAGTGTGGGCTCAGGGGCACGGACGTCTCCCCTCACAGCCCACACCTGCGGTGAGCGGGCTGAAGGCCCCCCTTTAACCCAGCCCCTTCCCCTCCGTCTCAGCAGCCGCGCCCTGTGGCGGCCTCAGGAGGGGGCGTGTCCCTGGCAGCTCACAGTTTGCAGCGGGCACTCTGCACCTGCTGAAGGAGGGAGGCGCCGACCCGCCCGACGCCAGACATCGAGGACCCATGGGAGGGGACAGGCCGTGTGCCCTGTGGGCCCCCTAAACTCCTCCCGTGGGGGAACCCGCGGATGCTATGATTCTCCCAGCTCCCTGCACATGTGTGGTCACACCCCAGTCACCCTCTGCATCGCCAGGTCACAGGTGAGGGCCCCCAGCCCCACCGTTTCCTGGACCCCTGACCTGAGCCTTGTGCCCAGTGAGCCCTGGGGTGATGGGGGGTCAGGGGCAGTGGCCTCCCGGGGCAGAACCACTGGCGGGAGGCCTGGGAGGGACCAGGAGAGCTCTCACTGCAGCCCCAGTGAGCAGTGTGGGGTGTGCGTCCCCCTGGGTGCCGCTGTCCCTTCTCTGCAGGGGTGTACAAGGAGCCCTCGCTCTCAGCCTAGCCAGGCTCTCTCGTGCGCCGTGGAGACAGGCTGATCGCCGGTGAGCAGCCCCTGTCCTGCCCCACGTCCTGACTGTGCTGTCAGGGTGCTGGGCCCAGAGCCACCCCTGGTGGTGATGGGGTCCTGGGAGGGGTCCTAGAGCAGACACTGAGACAGGGCAGTGGTCCAGGGAGAGTGAGTGAGAAAAATGGAGCGGGTGCCGGGAGATAAGAGAGACCCACACAGAGGGGCTGAGAGCAGCTGAGAGGGGGTCACAGAGAGGGTCCCTGGAGAGAGGATGGTGGTCCCTCAGCTCAGGGTCAAGGGTGTGTTGGGGGTGGCTCTGTACACATCACGACCTTCCTCGCCCCCAGGAATGTACAGGAAACCCTCCCTCTTAGCCCAGCTGGGGGCCTCAGGAACCAGCAGAGAGAACGTGACCCTGCAGTGTGGCTCTGAGGTCTGGTCCAATCCCCTCCATCTGTCCAAGGAGGGGTCACTCACTCCTCTCCAGAACCTTCGTCTGCAGGACATGGCTCTACCCTTTCTGAACAACTTCACTTTGAGTCCTGTGACCTCAGCCCACAGTGGGACCTACACGTGCTATAGCTCACTCAGCACCTCTCCCTCCCTGATGACACAGCCCAGCGACCCCTGCAGCTCCTGCTCAGGTGAGGGACCCCAGCCCTGGCCCTCTGTGTCTTCCTGGTCAGTTCAGGGTCCTGTCCCCAGCTCTGTGCTGGGCTGGGAGTGAGGGGGTCACAGAAGGAGGAGAATCAACAGTAAAGGGATGGACAAGGCCAGAGCAACTCCCTTCCCTGCACCATCCTCATCCCTGGGGTCCAGACATGTTCCAGGTGGTAGGGAAGACTCGGGGCTGACCAGAAGGGGAAAAGATCAGAGCCCCCCCCCCGCATCTCCATCCTCCTCTGGTCCCCAATCCTCGTAGCCCCTCACCCTGAGAGAATGACACAAGAGCGGGTGGCTAGCAGTGGCCTCAGTCCTCAAGGGACCAAGATCACAGGCCCTGGCACAGCTTGTGTCCCAGCAGGCTGGGAGTCGGGCAGAGATGCGGGGAGACCAAAGGGCTCCCGGGGCTCTGTGGCTGGTGGATGAAGGGTGGGGGCTCATGGAGAGGGAGATGTCGGGGCCCATCCTGGGGCAGGAGCAGTGGGCTGTGTGGGGAGAAGCAGCCCCTGGCCCTCCCCTCCTGTCCTGACCCCCAGGAGGCTCTGAGGATCAGCTTCTCCCCCACACAGTCAGGTGTGCAGACGTGTGAGTGAGGGTCTCTGTGAGGAGGTGGTGGTGGGAGGAGCTCAGTCTGGTCTTGGCTCAGCCACTTCCTGAGTTAATGGCCTGAGGAAAGTTCCTTCTTCTCACTGGGACCCACTTCCCTGACTGCAAAGGGCAAGACGTCTGCTCCCACACTGTGCATGGGGATGGTGTCTGCGCCCTCCTGCTTGAAGTCAGGGGCTTCAGCCCTCCAACGAGCGGCCGTGGGGTCAGGGAAGGACAGGGCTTGGAAGTCACCGCTCTGCTACTTCCCAGGCTTGCGATCTTAGCTGAGTCATGTTCCTCGCAGAGTCCGAGGCTCACCTGCGTGGAGGAGCCGCCCTGCTTCCTCCCTCAATGGGGAGCCCTCAGCACAGGCCCTGTTTAGAGCTCAGGAAGGCCAGAGCCTCCCGCCTGCCCCTCCCAGACACACACACCCTTGTCCACTCGGGCACCACGGGGGGATGCCAGGCCTCTGCAGAGTGGGGACAGATCTGGGCTGGGCTGGCAGAGGAGTAGGGGTTGGGTTTGAGGGACACGTCTCTGCACTGGTGTTCTGCCTGGAGGCGACAGCATTAAAAAAATAATTTAAAAAAACACAAGGGAGCCCACAGTCCTGGGTTCCAACCCCAGCTCTGCCACATCCAGGCTGGGTGGCCTGAGGCATGTGCATTTCCTCTGTGCCTCAGTCTCCTCATCTGTAAAGCGGGTGGGAGTGACAGTCACTGTTGCACGATTGTTGTGAAAGTTAGAGGAGATGAATGCACAGACCCCAACATGAGCCTGCACACAGCAGGCGCTCAATTAAATGGCACCTTGGGCTCACTCATGACATCACTGGTGCCCCAGGTCTCAAATGGTACCTGAACATCCTGACTGGGGTCTCAGTGGCCTTCGTCCTGCTGCCCCTCGTCCTCGTCGTCCGACACCGGGGTCAGAGCAGACGCAGGAAGTCGGGTGAGTAGGGAACGGGCTAACCCAGGCCCCTGGAGGTGGTGGGCTTAGGGCACCAGCCAAAGGGAAACCTAAGAGACGGGTGAAATCAGGTTAGAAAACTCCTCCAACATCTCCGAATGAGAAAATCTAAAGAGATTAAATACAAGTGTACACGTATTTTATTCTTTTGATTTTTTTAAACTTACGAAATGTTTGAAAACACATACAAGTTTTGTATTTTATAGTTTAGGTTTTTCTCTTGACTTTGTTATGGAGGTGGGAGGGGATTATAATCTTATCAGTTCGTAGGCCCTCGCGGATCTTACTGTAACCCTAGAGAAGGGCTCTGGGGTGGGTTGGAGGCCGATTCCCAAATTCCTGCAGCGATTCCCAACTTCCTGCAGCGGCTGCAGCATCAGTGCTCGAGGACAGAGGCCGGCAGAAGAGGCAAGACCTCTCCCAAAGACTCCCACCCCGGCCAGCCTGCGCGCAGCTCCCGCACTGCCCCTCACACTCCTCTCTCCCTACCGAGCTCCAGCCCAGCTGCTGACGTCCAGGAGGACAGCTTGTGTAAGGGGAAGAGGGGCCATACTGGGGGCAGGAGACAAGGCCAGACAATGTGGGTGGGCAGTGAACACCGGGGAGTGGTTGGAAAGGGTTCTGGGCTTGGGGATGAGAGAGCTCGAATCTGATACTGTGTGGCCTTGGCCACATCACTGACCCTCTCTGGACATCTGCTGTGTGAGATGTCAGGGAATCTCGGCAAGAGATGGGACCCCCTTGTTCTGTCCCCACCGGATGCTGTCGTGGAAGACACACAGCCGGAGGACGGCAGGCAGCTGGTCAGGTCAGCTGCCCCAATCCTGACCAGGGCACCCACACCTCCTTGTTCAGACGTTAAATCCAGCGGACACTGAACCCTGACGCCTCTCAACTCCTGGCAGCCTCTCCCTTCTGGAAGCACCTGCCCTGTGGGCTGCTGCAACCCCACACCTGGTCTCCTCTGACCTTCAAGGTGTTGAATGCTCAGGTCGAGCTGGCAGGGCTGAAGGTTAGGGCTAAGAGTCTGTGCCCCCCACAAAGGGGCTAAATCCAATCCTGGGGTTGCAGAGAGGCCCAGAGGGGATGCCTTCTAAACTCCAGAGGATTCTAAAATACTCGCTCGTCCCTTGGCTGCTCCAGGCTGGGTGATCCAGCAACGTACCTCGTGCGTTGGTTAACGGGTGAGGATCAGCTCCTGTTCACACTGGAGAACCCTAGCTCGCTCCCAGGCTGCAGCGGGGTCCCACTGTCCCTCCATGTTGATGACACCACACCCAATTCCTATCTCCAGTCCTGCCCTCTCCCCTGCACCAAACTTACACAACGAGCCACCAGTCACAGGAATTTCAACTTCCTTCACTTCCCTCCTCCCTGAGGCTCAAAGCTACAGGGACTGAAGGAAGGAAAGATTCGGAGACCAGTGCTCACTGTCTCCAGCAGAGCCCTGATGACTAAGACCACCAAGGAGTGCCTCCTTTCCCTCCCGGGCCCCCCAACCACCCTCCCTCCCTCTCCCCCACTCCAGGCCGCGGCATCTGAAGCTCCCCAGGATGTGACCTATGCCCAGCTGAACCACTCGACCCTCAGACGGGAGACTGCAACCCCTGCCCCCCAGTCAGGGAAGCCCCCAGCAGAGCCCAGCGTGTATGATGCTCTCGCCGTCCGCTAGCCCAGGAAGGACCCAGACCCCACGCTCCAGGGACCCCCAGGAGCTGCCCCCATAAATGCTTATACCAAACTCCAGCCAGCCTGGAGTCCTGACACGAACCACCAGGAGCTTCTGAGACCTCCTGGAAGCCAACTGCTTCCAGAACTCCATGGACATCACAGCTGATTTTATGGTCCCTACCAAGGGTCCTGACCTCAAGGACCCTACTGCCATCAACACCTTGGGGTGAGGGAGGCCTACCACCCAGCCCAAGTAGCTGCGAGGACTTGGATTCTTCTGCAGGCTCCACAGACTTCGCAAAGAACCCTGAGCCCTCACTGTGAAGCTGGCCTCTTACATCACACTTGCATCACACCCACAAATGCCCCAGACCAGGACTAGTGTGCCCTGTGGCTGCAGCTGCTCAATGCCAAGTGTTCCTCATTTCCTGAGACCAAGCCCCTTCCTTCCCTGCCTGAGGTAGCTTCTCAAACAGAGAAAAGGGGAGCCCACCTCCCTTGGGACCAAGAATATCATCAGAAACTCCAAATGCAGGGGGAGGGGCAGGGTTCCCCTAAATCCTCTGCCTGGAAATGACTCCTCGCCCCACATGCAAATGGGTGGCTGAGAATTTCCTTCTGGTTTTGCCTCAAAGAACCTTCCTCATACTACTACTGGTCTCCCTGCTGTGATAAGTGTAGAGATGTTTGTTAGGACACCGTAGCCCAGCCCTAAGAGGAAAAGGACCACCATCTCGCAGGTGGTCTCAAGCACCTGAACAAAGCCAACCCGGCCCCTCTGTGCACGTGTGGAAACCCGCTGAAGGACGCAGCCTGCACTTCCCACCACAGAAGGCTTGTGTTCAGAGCACGGAGGAAAAGAGGCACACCAATGAACACCAGTTCTGAAGTGTGGATGTCGTTTTATTATCTGACTGGAAAACTAGACTCCATCAGCCCTGGCGGGCCTGGGTGGGCTCAATCCTCCTCCTCGTCATCGCCAGCTCCAGCCCCGCCCTGGCCCTTCTTGGCGTTCTTCCTCTTCACACGGCCTGGGCGGCCGCCCCCGTACGGAGAACGGAGGGAGAAGTCGATGTGCTTCTGGGAGTCCAGGCGGACAATGAAGGACGGGATGTTCACCACCTGCTTGCGGACCCTGGAGGGGGACGGCAGGTGAGCAGGACAGGGAAGCAGGACGCTGCCCTCCTCTGCCTGTGCTTTGCAGCTGACAGGGCTGGTGCTATAGAGCTGCACTGACTCTGAAGCAATAAACGGGAAGGGCTCCTGATCCTAAAGAACTGCTGTGTGTTCTGGAGAGCTTTCAGGCATCACCTAATTCACACAAATGCATCCACCTTTACATTCACACCTCACAGAAGGGAGAGAGCAATTCAGCAGTAACCCACGAGGCCAGAGCGAATGAGGTGAGGTGGCAGCATATAAACCCAAGACCTGCTTTTCAAATACACAGCTGTGCCAGACACTTCAAATATTCTCAACTGTGTGTGTCACACACTGAGCTCTATTAGCAGGTGCAGTTTCACTGTCTTCGAAGCAGCAACCCGAAAGGACTGGGGTCGTTTCATTTCAGACAAGCAACGTTGAGAGGCTCCTGCCCATGGGTCACACGGCTAACGAAAGGCTGCGGCAGAAACTCAGTATGCATGTATCCCACCCACTTACTACACAGCTCAACTGGGCCTCATGAACAGGGCCCAATTTACAAAGGGTAAACTGAGTACTCAGATAAAGACCCATCTGGCCTCTGCTCTTCACTGTGACAGACCTTGGCCTGTGGTGAACTCACCAAATTAAGGCCGACAGGAGAGTGCACTGTGGTGATCAGGGCCTGGAGCGGCTCCACAAGGCCCACTACACAGCCGCACCCACACAAGTCAGTTAGCCCCAATGACTCCTCGCAACTGGACACCAAGGGCTGTTACCTGTCCAGCTACCTGCACGCCTCGTAGAAGCCTTCGCAAGGTGTACGGCTCCGGCCGCAGTGACCCTTGCGCTGGGCTACGGGGGGGATGAGGCTGCCCCCAGCTCCCCCGTGAGCTGTTTGTAGGGGGTCAATCTGCACCCTCAAGGGGAGCTCACACCTTCACCACCTCCAAGGGCTGCACAGGAGATAGGGACAGCGGCTTAGTGAGGGCAACCATCAGAGGGGATGGGGTGGGGAAGGCTCAGGGAGCCCAGAGGTGGTACCTGATATGGCGCTGGCGGATCAGCACACGGGCGTGGTGGATGGACTTGGCCAGGCCCAGCTTGAAGACCTGGGTCTGCAGGCGTCTCTCCAAGAAATCCTCAATCTTCAGGCCCAAGATGTAATCCAGCTTCATCTTGCCCTCGTCCAGCACCCCAATACGGACGAGTCGCCGCAGCAAGGCATTGCCTGGTAAGAGGGGAAAGAAGGCCTGCCTCAGCATTCTGGCCGACCTCAGACTTCTGGGTTCAAATCCTCCACCTCCAAATCATGGTGGTGGGACAAAGTAGGAAGTAAGAGCTAATTCTGATATAGGACTCAACATGCTATTACATGACTAACGGAATCTTCACACTACCCTAAGGCAGGTGGCTACACACAACTCTGCTCACCTGAAAAAGGAAGAACCTTCCAGAGTTGTTGGGAAGAGGAAACGAGACAACCCCCTTGAAAGGTTTAGCATTCATCTGCAAAAGTCTAAGTGCTGCTGTTCCTAAACTATTCCTCCCATAACACAGCAGGGCGGCTAAGAGCTAATATTCTAGAGTCAAGAAAGCCCTACTAATCAAATGAGGTTAAACCACCTTCCATATCTATAATATTGGAACAGTATCAGAACCAATCTTATAGGCCTGAAAAAGACTGGGCATACATTTAAGCTGAGTACATGTCATCCATTTTATCATTCTGAGATTTTCTACTAAACAGATGGTATGGACCTAACAATGCCTGGCATAAAGTAATCCAGCAGAGGTCAGCTTCTACCTTTTACACAACTCTAGTTTCAGGAGGCCTCGCTACTTCCTGTCCATGGGCATCCAAAGCTCCACTCAGGACAGCTCGTGGCATGCTGTGGGCAAACCCCTTCCCCCAGGCTCACACTCACTGAGCTCCTTATCACCACACAGGATTATCACTAACACACTGACACTGGGGGCAAAAGCACCATTACCACCCATCCCCTCCCTTGCCCCCAGGCACAGCTTGAAGGAAAGATGGCTCACTGTGATGACAAAAGTCTTCCTAGCAGACCAGGAACCTACCAGACCAGAATCTAAATGCAGAAACATACTATATGTACTATATACCTTTCCCAACACCCCAGGTCATAATATGCACTGAATAAATGCTGAACACAAAACAAGGACATTCTCCCATTTACAACCTCATAAAAGATGAAAAGCCTACACAATGAAAAACATAAGGCACTGATGAAAAATATTTAAGACACAAATAAATGGAAAGATATAGTTAAAATGTCCACACTACCTAAAAGCAATATACAGATTCAATGCAATCCCTATCAAAATTCCAATGCCATTTTTCACAGAAAAAGAACAAAGAATCCTAAATTTTTATGGTACCACGAGACCCTGAATAGCTAAAGCCAATCTTAAGAAAAAGCTATATACATTACAAAGCTAGAGTAATCAAAACAGTATGATATTGGCATAAAAAACACATCAAGGGAACAGAATAAAGATCCCAGAAATAAACCCACACAAATTAATTGTCAATTTACAACAAAGGAGCCAGGAATATATAACGGGGAAAGAAAAGTCTCGTCAATAAATGGTGTCGGGAAAACTGGACAGTCACATGCAAGAATGAAACTGGACCCCTACCTTTTCCTGTACACAAAAATTAACTCAAAATCAGGAATTCCCAGGCAGTCCAGTGGTTAGGACTGGGTGCTTTCACTGGCGTGGCCCAGGTTCCTCAATCCCTGGTCGGGGAACTAAGATCCCACAAGCTGTGTGGTGGTGGTGCGAGTGTGGGGGGGGGGAGAAACTCAAAATGGATTGAAGACTTGAATGTAAGACCTGAAGCCAGGAAACTCCTAGAAGAAAACATAGGCAGTAAAGTCCTTGACATATCTTGGAGATGATTTTTTTGGATTTGACCCTAAAGCAAAGGCTACAAAAGCAAAAATCAGGGCTTCCCTGGTGGCGCAGTGGTTGAGAGTCTGCCTGCCGATGCAGGGGATGCCGGTTCGTGCCCCAGTCCGGGAGGATCCCACATGCCACGGAGCGGCTGGGCCCGTGAGCCATGGCCGCTGGGCCCGTGAGCCCGGAGCCTGTGCTCCGCAACGGGAGAGACCACAGCAGTGGGAGGCCCGCGTACCAAAAACAAACAAACAAACAAAAATCAACAAGTGGGACCACACCAAAAAAGCTTCTGCACAACAAAAGAAATTAACGAAATGAAAAGGCAACATACAGAATGAGAGAAAATATTTGCAAATCATGTATCTAATAAGGGGTTAATACCCAAAATATGTAATGAACTCATACAACTTAAGAGCAGAAATGATGGACTTCCCTGGTGGCGCAGTGGTTAAGAATCCGCCTGCCAATGCAGGGGACACAGGTTCGAGCCCTGGTCCAGGAAGATCCCACACGCCACAACTAATCTGAGCAACTAAGCCCGTGCGCCACAACTACTGAGCCTGCACTCTAGAGCCAGCGAGCCACAACTACTGAAGCCCAAGTGTCTAGAGCCCATGCTCCGCAACGAGAGGCCACCGCGATGAGAAGTTTGCGCCCCGCAATGAAGAGTAGCCTCCACTCCCTGCAACTAGAGAAAGCCCACGAGCAGCAATGAAGACCCAACGCAGCCAAAACTAAATAAATCTATAAAAAATTATTTTAAAAACCCAAAAAAAACAAACACCTCAATTAAAAATGGGAAGATGATCTGAATAGACATTTTCCCAAAGACATACAGGTGGCCAAAAAGCACAAGAAAAGGTGCTCAACATCATTAATCATCAGGAAAATGCAACTCAAAAACACAATGAGACCTTAAAACTTCTCATCACAAGAAAAAGTTTTATAACTATAAAACTAAGTGTACCTGAAACTAATATAATAATGAATTATAAATTATACCTCAATTTAAAACAGACATGATATTCAAATAGTAATATAAAAACCTACTCAAAGGTAAACAAAAGTGAGTTTGGGATTATCTACCAGTTTGGACACTTCATGCCTTTTTGTCCTTACATTAGAAAATAGAAACCTGACAATAATTCAACCTGTATTACTTCAAAAGTATATTTCATATTTACTATTAAAACACCTACATCCTTAAACATTGGGGAGAGTCATCAATACAGGAAAAACCTTATGTGGTATGAAGACAAAAATAACACCCATAAACTGCATCTTCAACAGGATCATGTCCAACTACTAAAAATTGTTACATGGGCTCCACCTGGCCAAAGCATTAACAATCAATCAGTTTTCCTTTTTTTTAGACTAATTTTATCTATCTGTTTATCTATCTACCCATCTATTTACTTTTATTTGGTTGTGCCAGGTCTTAGTTGAGGCAGGCCGGCTCCTTAGCTGCAGCTCGAGGGCTCCTTAGTTGTGGCATGCAAACTCAGTCACGGCATGCATGTGGGATCTAGTTCCCTGACCAGGGATCGAACCCAGGGCCCTGCATTGGGAGCGTGGAGTCTTAACCACTGGAAGCCCCCCAGAATCAGTTTTTTAAATGTAAAATCCAAACCAATAAATTTTTAAAAAATGTAAGCCAGTGGGCACCTCAGTGGCAAAGGGGCCCTTGTCACTATGGCATGCGGCAAGCCTGTAAGTGCCTTAGTTTCTAATGTGAAAAATGGATGTAATACCTGTCCTCCTTAAGCTGGTGTAAGGAAGGAGTTCACACCTGTAAGGGACTGAATGAACCAGTTAAGTCTTTTTATCAGATGAGACTCACACCTTAATGGGAAAGGCTGCAGAACGCCTGAGAGCTTGCAGGCTCCTCCTCCCCACCCCAGGAATCTAAAGAGCTTCATTCACTAGAAAGTGTGCTACCTGATGCTTCCCTCTTGCAACTTCCACCCCGGAAAACCAAATAATCCCTGGACACTGGCCTCTCACACTGCCCTACGCCATCTCTTGGTCACATGACTGCTTATCACCTAAGTTTCTCTGTGATTATCTCTATCTTCAGCAAGCTCCCCCTGAGACCAGAACCAGCTTCTGTCTGTCCCCCAGACTCGGGGATAAAGTCCCACCCAATACCAGTGTCCACGGGGGAGATTCCTCAATTATCATGAGACTGTCAAAGCAGTTTATGGGTCTAGGACAGATAAAAGTGATAAATGTGTGGTAGTTAGTTAAACACGCTCCAAGCCTTTCTCAACCTCTAATATGTATGACCACTCATGCTTAACAGCGAGGAGTGTAACAGCACTTCCTTAGCCACAGTTTGGGAGAAAAATCAGACTAGCAACCCTGATTGAGAATAAAAAGTGAGGTGCCCAAGGAAGCCTGGCGGGTTTCCCAGCCCCTCCTGCTTTTCACCAGAAATCAAGATTTCCCAGGGACAGGCCAAATGCAAGTTATCAAGATGACACCTAGGCCGTGGCCAATTTTAGAGGCAACTAAAAACAAGCTGTAGACACTCTGAGTAAACTTCATGTTGTGTAAGTTTTATCCCAATAAAAACTGTTACAAAAAAATAAACAAGAAAAAAAAAGATACAGAACCACCTACAGCCAAATTCACATCTGTCAGAATCACAAACTACATGTATGTATGTGTGTGTGTGTGTGTACATATGTATCTTCCACACCAGGATACAATGTAGAACACACTAACCAAGTCTACTGATTACATCTTACACTTAGACACTTTCAACTTTTGGTGATGTTCTCTAAGCTTTCCCTGGAATCCTCATTCCATCCCCATCGCTGAACTCACCTGAACTCTGGAGCCTGCCCTCCAGTCCCACCTATGGTGGGAGGCCTCTGACCATTTGCTCATTTGAAGAAGTATTATCAGTACCTGCTATGAGGCTGCTTGTGCAGATTAAATAATGTACACCAAGAGCTTAGAAGAAGGCATTCAGTGACCTTTATATAATACCAGCTATCTTAATATTTTTGCCACTTGACAATCTAAGAGGTCCTACTAAAATTTGATCATGTCAATCATTCCTTCCGAAAGCCCTCCATTAACTCCCCATCTCAAAGTAGAAATTTAGAACTTTAAGAGTCTAAAAGATGATAAATTCTATCACGTGTACCTTACCACAATTTTTTTAGTCACTGTAATTACTATACGATCTGTACCCTCTCCAAGATCACCTGGAATGTTCTTCCCTGTGAAATCCACAGGGAAGAAATCCCTGTGGATTTCTGAAATCCTTTTCAGACCTTGAGTAAATGTCCTTGACCACCACGTTAAAGCAGGCAAGTGTACGCAGTAAAGCTCGCTCCCTGCTAGAACCATCCGACATTTCAGAAATTTCAGTCTACTCCCACCCCCAGTGAACAAGACACATAAGCAGCAGTACTGTTTTGCTACACTGTGTACAGCTAGAGCCAGGTGGCCAAGCTTGCTGAGCACTGTTAGTTCTAATCAAGAGGAAACTGAAGCCCAACGTTTCCCATACACACCTTCAAACAGACGCCGCGGGTCTTTCTCATCCAGCGTCAGCAGCTCCCGGGCAGCCTTGCGGATCTTGGCCAGGGTAAATTTGACCCTCCAGACCTCACGTTTGTTCCGGAGCCCATACTCGCCTAGCAAAGAATGGGCAAACAAGTTCAGTCCCACGGACTAGTGAAAAGGATTGGTAGTTTCGGGGTACAGAAAATCTAAACAACGAACGATCCCGAATTTGGGGAAGAGGGAGGGGGACACACCGAAGGGATTCCAGTAGAATGAGCACGTGGGCAGCCTCACCCACGTGTTAGCTTCCCCGGCCCGGGAAGCAGAAACCCTGAATTAGTCACTCACCGATCAGCTTCAGCTCTTGGTCGAGGCGGGACTTCTCGAAGGGTCTCCGCGGGGTCACATAGGTTTTGCGACAAACCCAGCTCCGGGCCACCGGCATGCTGGCTCTACTTGCCCGTCTGTGCGGAATGGAGAGTGGACAGTGAGGACTCGGAACAGCGCCTGCGCAGTCCCACAACTCAGCTAGAACCTCGCGGCGCCCAGGAAAATATCGCGAGAACCGTCCCTCAAGCTTTTATAACCGATACCATTCCTACTACTCTACAACCACCTTCATCTCACCTGCATCTTCTTTAGCGAACTCATTAAAGCTCGGATGGTCCGCAAGACCCTACAACCCACACCCGGAATAAAGAACACAGCGCTACACCTCACCTTCGCGCCCGCTTCGGTAACCGAGAAAGAGGCGCACGCGTCCCCCGGTCGCGCTCTTATAGCAGCGCCGCCGTCTTGCGACGTCAGCACGCGCAGCGCCCGCCTGCACCAATCAGAAAAGACGTTGGCGGGCGGAAAAAGCAATAGAGACGAGAGGTTGGGCCAGAGCGGCGTGCTAAGTTGGGAGGACCCCGTCTCTAGCTGACAAGGTGTCGGAGCATCGCCAGGTGAGAAGTGAGGACTCCTCTCCGCCCTCGGGTGGTTACTTAAGTGCCGTCAGCTAGCCTCTGAGTCGCGGTATAAAGTTGGAGTATTCACCGCCACCGCCACTAGACTTCAGCCGGCTCCGTCTCTGTGAAAAGATCCCCAGACGGTTGGAGCTGTGCGAAATCAAAGCTCCTTCCAGAAGATAATGTTATATCCATGAATAATGAAAAAAATCATTTTTCATATCAGAATGTCAACCCGAAGCACAGCCAGAAGCCAGTCTGCCCTTTTGAACCTTAAAACAAATCCTCTACTCGTGAAGCTTTGAGCCTTAGGGGAACAGGGAAAAAATAATAATAAAGTAGATCATTTCAGAGTGGTGCTCTGAAGAAAATAAATTACTGATAATGACTGAGGGAAAATGGTACTCCAGATAGGATGGTCAGGGAAGCCTCTTTAAGAAGGTGACTGACTTTTTTTTAACTTAAGACCCAATAATTAAAAGGCTTTGTGCCTCTTTATCAAAGACAGCAGTTTACATCCTGAGGTTTCCTTTGGGTTTCTAGAACAGGGAAAATGTTCTGACACCTCTTGTTATAAACCTGGAGCAAGTTATACATTGTTTTTTGATCTCCTCAGCCAACATCTTCCTCTCAGGATTATTTCCTCTAGTCCTTTCCTCTCTGGGATAATCCCGTTCACACCAATGACTTTCTTTATCGCTGTTAGATAATATTTAATGAACACTCTAAATGTGCTAGGCTTTGGGCTAAACACCTTATGGGTTTTCTGTTTTTTTGTTTTTGTTTGTTTTTGTTTTGTTTTTAATTCGTGTGACCCATGATTTCCATTACTAAAAATAGTAACAGGTAACATTCTGGAATATTTACTATGTATCAGGCCCTGTTCTCAGAACTTTACATATGTTAACTTACTTAATACATATTTAGGGAGGACTCTCAGAGAAGTTGCCCTCCCTGATAGTAATACTTTTATAGATGCTTGCTTAAGGAGCACTAATACTATTATCCTATTTTATAGAGGCAGATACTGAGGCACCAAAAAGTGGTTACAGAACTTGCCCAAGACTGCACAAAGTGGAAATAAATTAAGACTGACCGGATGAGAACAAGCAAAGGCTATCTATTCAGCGTTAGGGAGTCAGTCACCATCACTCATGTTTTGGCGGAGACTCAAAGGCAGGCAGAGGTGTGGGAAAGCTATATAGCAGAAAAAAAGGAAAGGCTTCAGGTGTCCCAGATTGGAGGCTGTCGTCATGGAGAAGCTAGACATGGGCAGACTAGAAGTTAGGTACCCTATGCGATTGGTTGGGGTGCATATTTGGCTTTCTTTTCTTGGTCCTAAATTGGAAGTGGGGACAAAAATTAGTAGAGTTGTGAATTACTAATCAAGTCCTGGCCCTTTTGGACCTATTGTTGTAGGGGTTATTATTTGGCCCCTTGGATTGTTACTTCCTACAAGCCTGCCTTATAGCAGCCTGGCTTCCTGAGCTGTTTTTGTTTATTGAAGTATAGTTGATTTACAATATTGTGTTAGTTTCACCTGTACAGCAAAGTGATTGAGTTATAAATATATATTTTTTTCAGATTCTTTTCCATTATAGGTTATTACAAGATTTTGAATATATTTCCCTGTGCTATACAGCAAATCCTTATTTTTTAATCCATTTTACGTATAGTAGTGTGTATATGTTAATCCCAAACTCCTAATTTATCATTCCTCCCCCACATTATCCCCTTTGGTGACCATAAGTTTGTCTTCTATGTCTGTGAATCTGTTTCTGTTTTGCAAATAAGTTCATTTTGTATCATTTTTTTAGATTCCACATATAAGTGATATCATAGAATACTTGTCTTTCTCTGTCTGACTTACTTCACTTAGTATGAAAATCTCTATGTCTATGTTGCTGCAAATGGCAATATTTCATTCTTTTTTATGGCTGAGTAACATTCCATTGTATATATACACCACATCTTCTTTATCCATTCATCTGTTGATGGACATTTAGGTTGCTTCCATGTCCTGGCTATTGTAAATAGTGCTGCAATGGACATTGGGGTGCGTGTATCTTTTCGAAGTATGGTTTTCCCTGGATATGTGCCCAGGAGTGGGATTGCTGGATCATATGATAATTCTATTTTTAGTTTTTGAAGGAACCTCCATACTGTTCTCCATAGTGGCTGCACCAATTTACATTCCCACCAAGAGTGTAGGAGGGTTCCCTTTTCTTCACACCCTCTCCAGCATGTATTATTTGTAGACTTTTTGATGATGGCCATTCTGACCAGTGCTGAGCTGTTTATTACAGATAAGGGATCTGGTTTTCTGGGCAGGCTGCTGCAGGCTGTGGATCAGAGTTCTGTTTTCATATATGATCTGGCCATTGTCTATTTGTATATTCAGTCTCTCAGCAACTAGAAGTCAGGCCAGCATTGCAGCTGGGACAGTCTGGCTCCATAGCCCATGCTCTTCACCGCTGTCTTATGCAGCTGCTGTCCAGCAGACTCAGCAGTCAGTATTCCCTCCTCAGAGCAACAGTCCCACTCAATCCTTTCCTTTATGACATCACCCTGCTCTATCCAGATGCTTAGGTTCAAATTCAGCAATCCTCAATTACTAGCTCTAATACCTCAGACAAGTTTCTCAGTCATTCTGTGCCTCAGCTTCCCCATCTATAAAATGGGGGTGGCAACCGCACCCACCTCATAGGGTTATCATAAGGATGAAATGATGCAATCTATGCAAATTGCTTAGGATAGTGCTTGACACCAAGAAAGCACTCAGCGTTAGCTACCGTTATCATTATTATTCTCTCATTGTATTTCTGTATCTGTCAAACTACCTTGCTCTTTTTTGTTTTCTTGTTTACAAGTTAGCTCCCAGACAAAAAAGTTATAGGAGGGCAGGGACTTCCCTGGTGGTGCAGTGGTTAAGACTCCACACTTCCAATTCAGGGGGCCTGGGTTCGATCCCTGGTCAGGGAACTAGATCCCACGTGCATGACGCAACTAAGAGTTCGCATGCCACAACTAAGAAGCCAGCAAGCTGCAACTAAGGAGCCCGCCCAACGCAACCAAATAAATATTTTTTAAAATTTTTAAAAATAAATTTTTTTAAAAAGTCTATAGGAGGGCAGAGACCTCATCTTTCCTGTTTTTCAGTGTCTTAGCACAGGCTTAACATATAAGCTGACAGTCAAAACATTGTTAAATGTATGAATAACTTAACTATACATGCATCATTGGTGTTTCAGAGTTTCCAACAACCCCCTCCTCAGGTTCGATTCATTTGCTAGAGCAGCTTACAGAACTGAGAAACACCTTACTTACTAAAATTAGAGGTTTATTATAAAAGGATATAACCCATGAACATCCAGATGGAAGAGATGCACAGGGCAATGTATAGGGAAAGGGTGATGACCTTCCCCACTCATCATTGCTTTAATTTGCATTCCTTGATGACAGATGATGTGGAACATCTTTTCACGTGCGTATTGGCATCTTTTTATATTCTTTGGTGAGGTATCTGTTAAGGTCTCTGGTCCATTTTTTTAATCAGGTTGTTTTCTTATTGTTGGCTTTGAAGAGTTCTTTGTATATTTTGGATAACAATCCTGTATCAGATGTGTCTTTTGCAATATTTTCTCACAGAAGTTTTTTAATTTTAACGAAGTCCAGCATATCTATTTTTTCTTTCACAGATCATGCCTTTTAGTGCCGTATCTAAAATGTCATTGATGGTACTTCCCTGGTGGCACAGTGGTAAAGAATCTGCCTGCCAATGCAGGGGACACCAGTTCCAGCCCTAGTCTGGGAAGATCCCACATGCTGAGGAGCAACTAAGCCCTTGTGCCGCAACTACAGAGACTGCGCTCTAGAGCCTGTAAGCCACAACTACTGAGCCTGCGTGCCACAACTACTGAAGCCCCCCCCCCCCGCCTAGAGCCCGTGCTCTGCAACGAGAAGCCACTGCAATGAGAAGCCCACTCGCCGCAACTAGAGAAAGCCCACACGCAGCAACGAAGACCCAACGCAACCAAAAATAAAAATAAATAAATGTATTAAAAAAGTAATAAATAAATAAAGTAAAATGTCATCGCCATACCCAAGGTCATCTAGGTTTTCTCCTATGTTATCTACCTGGAGTTCTATAGTTTTGCATTTTTACATTTGCATTTTTACATCCATTTTGAGTTAATTTTTGTAAAGGGTGTAAAGTCTGTATCTGGATTTTTTCTTTTTTGCATGTGGAGGCCCTCAGAATAGTGTTTTGTTTTGTTTTTTTTTTTGCGGTACGCGGGCCTCTCACTGTTGTGGCCTCTCCCGTTGCGGAGCACAGGCTCCGGACACACAGGCTCAGCGGCCATGGCTCACAGGCCCAGCCGCTCCATGGCATGTGGGATCTTCCCGGACCGGGGCACGGACCCGTGTCCCCTGCATCGGCAGGCAGACTCTCAACCACTGCGCCACCAGGGGAGCCCAGAATGGTTTTTAATGAGGAACTTTTGAGAGGGAAGACTCAGGACGCAGGTACTGAGTCATCAAAGTACCTTGTTGTAGAGAGAAGAGAGGTATTGGAGAAATTACAAAACAGGCAAAAGTATAGTGTTAGCCAGGCAGGAGTTAGTATCCTAGTTTAAATTAAGATCTAAGCTGAGGGAATTCCCTGGCGGTCCAGTGGTTAAGACTCCGTGCTTCCACTGCAGGGAGTGCGGGTTCTATCCCTGTTTGGGGAACTAGGATCCCACATGCCACACGGTGCGGCCAAAAATAAATAAATAAATAATCTAAGCTTGCAGGACATCAAGAGTCTATCAAGTTTATTCACCAAATAGGGCAAGAAAGAAAGAAGAAATTGGGGGAGGGGTAGAAATTGAGAACCAGAGGTGGAGACTTTCAGCCCCAGAATTTTCACCATGTGACTGTATTACAGTAACGAAATCTATGTGACCAAACAAAGCTACACATTTAAAAAATCAAGATATAGGAGCTTCCCTGGTGGCGCAGTGGTTAAGAATCTGCCTGCCAATGCAGGGGACACGGGTTCGGGCCCTGGTCCGGGAAGATCCCACATGCCGCGGAGCAACTAAACCCGTGCGTCACAACTACTGAAGCCCACGCTCCTAGAGCCCATGCTCCACAACAAGAGAAGTCACCCCAATGAGAAGCCCGCGCACCGCAACGAAGAGTAGCCCCCGCTCGCTGCAACTAGAGAAAGCCCACGCACAGCAACAAAGACCCAATGCAGCCAAAAATAAATAAATTTATTTAAAAAAAAAAAAAGACTTTGCCTTCTAATGCAGGGGGCACGGGTTTGATCCCTGGTTGGGAAGCTAAGATCCCACATGACTCACGGCCAAAAAACCAACACATAAAACAGAAGCAGTATTATAGCAAATTTAATAAAGACTTTAAAAATGGCTCCCCTGGTCCAGGAACTAAGATCCCACATGCTGTGGGGCTAACCAAACCCGCGTGCTGCAACTAGTGAGTCCATGGGCCACCACTAGAGGGCCAGAGCGCCGCAACTACAGAGCCCCTGCGCTCTGGAGCCCACATGCCACAACGAAAGGATCCCGCATGCCGCAACTAAGACCCAACGCAACCAAAAATAAATAAATATTAAAGATAATAATAATGTTTAAAAAACTGTTTTAAATAAATAAAAATGGTCCACGTCTAGAAAGTCTAAAAAAAAATCAATGTATAAATATTGGAAGCTGGTACTGGTAACGTTCTAGTGATTTCTTAAGCAGAAAGGCGCTATATAGATCGTTTTACAAATGCATATTTCATACGTATGTGTTTTAGCTTTTGTAAAAAATTGTGGAATAGAACATACACTTAAAGGAGGATCTAGAATACAAATGTATGGTATAAAAAGTAATTCTCAGGGCTTCCCTGGTGGCGCAGTGGTTGAGAGTCTGCCTGCCGATGCAGGGGACACGGGTTCGTGCCCCGGTCCGGGAAGATCCCACATGCCGCGGAGCGGCTGGGCCCGTGAGCCATGGCCGCTGAGCCTACACGTCCGGAGCCTGTGCTCTGCAACGGGAGAGGCCACAACAGAGAGAGGCCCACGTACCGCAAAAAGAAAAGTAATTCTCCAAACACCTGAATAACACCACCCAAGGCAAGAAAAAGACCACCCCTGACATTCCCCTCCCTACTCCAAATGGCTATCCTAAAACTGCAACACTCGCTTCCTTCTTTTCTTCATGTGTTATTTTTATTTATGCCTTTGCATGCATCTGAAATGTCTTGTAAAAATGTTTTCAAAAGGAAGTTTAGTGCAGTGGAAGAGCTCAAAATTCGGTGTCAGAAAGACCAAGTTTGTGAATCCCCTGGCGGTCCAGTAGTTAGGACTCCGCGCTTTCACTGCTGAGGGCCCAGGGTTCAATCCCTGGTCGGGGAACTAGGATCCCACAAGACGCGCAGTGCAGCCAAATAAATAAATTGATCAGTCAATTAGAAAAGAAAAAAGAAAGACCAGGTTTTAAATCCCAGCCCTGCTCCCTACTAGATGAGTGACCTCAGACAAGTCATTTCCCCTCCTCCAGGCCTTTTCCTCATCTGTACAAGCAGACACAAATGGCCACATTTCCCAGGACTGTCATAAGGATTCAAATCACAAACTCCACATTTATTCAACAAGTTTATTGATACCTTTTGGGACCTAAGCCCTGTAGGAAACAGAGATGAATCAGCTTTCACACTCAAGAAACTCACAGTTGGAAATAGGTAACTATAAAAACAACACAGCCACTAAGTGCTTTGAATCAGGGAGGGACATGAGAAGGATGTAGTGTTTATAAATCTGGAATCAAAAACTAACTGCCGAGAGAGGCAGGAGGGTGGTCGAGCCTCCCACTCGGAGATGAGCTTGGGACCATCTAGAAAGGCTCTTGCCAAGGACACAGGCACGTGCCCACAGGTCTCTGGAGTTCACTGCAGGCTGGCCCACTGCAGGGATGTGTAGACCACCTTACCATCAGGCTGCGGAGAGCAAAGCAGCAGTGTCTTTCTGACACTGGTGCCGAGGCGGCCAGCAGAAACCAGGTCCTGGAGTGGGATGGGGTCCCCGGGAGCCCAGCACTGAGCGATGTAGTGAGCATGGAAACGGAGCGGGTCGCCTGGGTGAAGGAGAGAGGCAGGTAGCACTTTCCAGTGGCAGGGAGCTGGAAGACACTGGGACGTCCACACAGAGGACATGGGGATGGTTCCAGCTATCACTACCAGTATTTTAAAAGACACCCCTGGACCTTGGAGGTGGGGCAAGTTGACACACGTGTATAGCATAAGCTTATTTAAAAAAACAAAAATGAAAACAAATAATTGAATACATCGTTGTCAGTCAAAGCCATGAGGAACTCAAAAGGGTATCATGTAAATATCCAATGAGAAGTGGCTCTAACAGACTAAAAGAAGTAAGAAAACAATTTACAATAGGATGGCGTAATAAAATAGATAGAAGAAAGGAGTCAACAAAATTCTTCTGAAAAGGGCCAGAGAGTAAATATTTTCAGTTTCTGTGGGCCATGCTGCCAACATTCAAATCTGCCACTCTAGCACCATAGCAGCCACAGAGCATATGTAAACAAATGGACAAGGCTGTGTTCCAATAAAACTTTGTTTAAAAAAAACCAGTCAGTGGGCCGGATTTGACCTGGGGCTATAGTTTGCCCCCCGATTAGATGAATGCTTTCAAGTAAAGTAGGACCCTGAGTAGGGCACTTTCCAGAAAACTAAGTAACAGGTAACGTAAATCTAAAAGAGCAAAGCTTCCAGCAATTCTACTCCTGGGTATTTATCTGAAAAAAATGAAAACACTAATTTGAAAAGATACACACACCTCTATGTTTACTGCAGCATTATTTACAATAGCCAAGATATGGAAGCAACCTAAATGCCCATCAATAGATGAATGAATAAAGAAGATGTGGTATTTATACACACACACACACACACACACGCACACATATACACATACAACGGAATACTACTCAGCCATAAAAAAGAATGAAATCTTGGGATTTTTGACAACTTGGATGGACCTCTATCAGCATAATAGAGGGTATTATGCTAAGTGAAATAAACTAGAAAAAGACAAATACTGTATGATTTTATTTATATGTGGAATCTAAAAAACAAAACAAATGAATAGACATAACTAAACAAAAACAGAGTCATAGATACAGAGAAGAAACAGGTGGTTGTCAGAGGGGAGGAGGGCTGGGGGAGGAAACAGGAAGATTAAGGAGTTCAAACTTTCAGTTACAGAATAAATGACTCACAGGTAAGAAATGTACAGTGTGGGAAATATAGTTAATAATTATGTAATGTCTTTGTATGGTGACAAATGGTAACTAGACTTATGGTGCTCGTTTTGAAATGTATAGAAATATAAAATCACTATATTGCATACCAGGAACTTACACAGTACCATAGGTCAATTATACTTCAAAAATAAACAAAGACATAGAAAAAGAGATCAGATTTGTGGTTACCAGCAGCAGAGGATGGAGGGAGGGGGAATTGGATGAAGGTAGTCAAAAGGTACAAACGTGCAGTTATAAGATAAACAAGTACTAGGGACGTAATGTACAACAGGATAAATATAATTAACACTGCTGTTCATTATATATAAACATTGTTAAGAGAGCAAATAAATCCTAAGGCTTCTCATCAGAAGGAAAAACTTTTTTTTTCTATTTCTTTAATTTTGTGTCTGTATGAAATGATGGATGTTCACTAAACTTACTGTAGTCAACATTTCATGATGTGTATAAGTCAAATTATGCTGTACCCCTTAAACTTATAGAGTGCTGTATGTCAATTATGTCTCAATAAAACGGAGGGAAAAAATAAATAAATAAAAGAGCAAGGCTGTAAGACCTTCCATCTGAGGGGATGTCATAGCAACTATAAATGAAGGCCCTCCCTGGCAGCTGGGTTTCCAGCAAGAACCTCTCCAGGAGCCAGGCACCTCTCTGGTTGTTATGATACCTCAGTCAACTGAGAAAGGAGCATCAAAATGCTTGAGAAGTTACCCCAAAATTGTTTTCCAAGAAACTTAGCATCTTTTCACCTCAGGAAGATTTAGAGCTAGACGTAGAAATATGTATTTAAGAGATTCAGACCTTGAATACTAATCTTCAGGAGACAAAGATTTTATGTATATTTGATACATTGAGTATTTATTGTTTTAGAAATATTGACCTATTACAAGTAACAGGTCAGCCTTGTGGTTTAGTTTCAAATGTGTGATTGAGTGATTGATTTAAACTTATTTTAATCTGAAGTTTTAGTAAGTCTATTAACAGTGTAAGAATATAAACTTAAAAATCACCCCAGTTATAACTTATTAGACTTAAGTTATTGGCAAGATTCATAACCAGAAAGCTGCAGAACTTAAAAAATATATATATTAAATTTTAAAATGCAGTTTATAATGTTTGAAACTACTTAATTCCTTTTGTAAATGGGATCAAACATGAATTAATGGTCCCCTTAAAATCTGATAGATTGAAAAAATTAAGTTTTATAAATTGAACTGAAAGCTTAGAAAAAACGTAGAAATTAGCATTTGTGTGTTTAGTCAGTTGAATATTCATTTGCAAAACCAAAATAATCTTTTTTTTTTTTTTAGCATACAAAAATCATCCCCAAAAAACAGTAGCAAAGTAATTAAACCATGGTTACTTATAGAGAATGGGGCAGGGAAACTGTTCTCAGCTCCTAAATCAGTCAGTTAAATTTTAGTCTGAGAAGAGAATAAGCCTGTCAACTCATCTGCAGGGAACTTAGCGGACAGTCTCCAATGAATGGCTAAGATCTGACTACTTATCAGGCAGTTCTATTTGTTCTTAAGGAGAACAAACAGAGTGATTTTCTGCACTTTTTTTTTAACCTTTAAGTTACACAATAAATTCAAAAATTAACTGATTCATCAAAAGTCCCCCTTACCTATTCCTGATGCAGATTCCCTCCCAGAACTATTAACTATTTGTCTTTGGGCTGGAGCAAATCCTTTCAAGCTTTTTTCCCACTTGCTTGATAGGATTCTCTGGCTACTTAGTACTCCACTTTAAGTTCTTTTCATATTCTTTCACTAGAGCCACAATTTTTAAGACTACTTAAATAATTTGTCTGTAACTGCATAACAGTATAAAATATGATTTACTTTTTACTATACATGTTTTTTATGAGCTGTTCTTTTTTTTTGCCCCCTTTTTTCATTTACTAAACTGCCCTTCAAATGAGCACGGGTTCCCAAGTGTTTCCTGTCCTTCCATGGTTTCAGAGGCTGAGAAAATGAAACCAAAAAAAGAAAAGAAAAATGCAGAATGTAGTGGGATTGTGAAGAAATGAGTGGCAATCAGAGGTCCCAACACAAACTCACCGGGATAGACCAGGAAGTCGCCCCCGAACTTGCCAGCCGCACTGAGGAAGAAGCCTCGCTCCCACAGGTCTCTGTAGATGCTGTAGCGAAGCTCGTGGGCAGGACGGCCAGCGTGGGGCCAGTCTTTGGACTGGACACGCCAGTCCAGGGGCCTAGCCTTGATGGGCCGAGGCCTAGCAGTGGCCAGCTGGATGAGCAGAGCAGACCTGGGCAAAGGAGCCACCCCATTTGAAGGCCCTGGCTGGGGAGAGGAGGAGCCTGGTGGGGGGGGGAGGATCCAAGAGAGTTTGGTGAATCCAAGGGGCAAGGTTTTCCCAGCCCCAGGGAGAACCAGCCCTAGATTCCCTGCCAAAATTCCCAAAGATCTCTTCCCTCCTTCCCCTGGTCCCTGGACTCCAACTCCCACCTTCACCCGCTTCCTCATGCTCTCCAGCAGCCTGGCCAGCACTGGCCTCATTCTCTTCTGCAGCTTGGTTCCCACCGGCCTCCTGGCTCCCGCTGGTCCCTGATTTCTGTTCCAGCTTCTGCTTCTTCGCAGCCTGGCCCTCTGCAATCTTCTCTAGGAGCTCCTGACGACGGGTCTCACGGGCCTCAGCTGCCAGAGCACTTTGCTCCTGGAAGCCCTGTTCTTGCTGGCGCTTGAAGGATGCCAATGCCTGAGAAGTAAACTTAGCTGTAATCTCAGGATTCAGGCATGCCCTGCCTTAGGAAGCTAGGAATCCTGACTCCCTGGCGCCTCCCAACCTCGGAGCGCGAACCCGGGGATCCCAGTATCCTACTCCCACAGTATTCCAGAATCCAGGACTCCTAGACCCCTCCCACTTCAGGGACCTGTTGTCCCCAGCCTCTTCTCCCGCAGGCGTCCCCAGCCTCTTCTCCCGCAGGCGCCCCCAACCTGCCCCCTTACCAGGCTGTGCTGGCGGGGATCCGGGCGCGGGGCGCTGACTAGGGTTACCGCGCCGATCTCTGCCAGCAGCCGCGCCTCTTCGGGCATCAGCAGCAGCGGGAGGCCCAGGCGCGAGTTCTGGCGGGGTCCGCGGGGCAGGGCGCCGACGGTGCGGCCCCCTACTCCCAGGCGCTCCCGCAGCGCCTGCACCGCCTCGGCCCCCCAAACCAGGGAGCGGCCGTTCGCCACCTCCACCACCAGCATCCTCCTGCGGGAGGCCAGGGGCACAGCAGTCACCCACAGAGCTGCACTTCTCTCGCCGCCCGATTCGCGCCGCGGGGAGGGCTCCCACCGCCTGGCGGGGGAGGGGGGGGGACGGTCTCGGCGAAGCCCCGCCCCTGAGTCTCGGGGGTCGGAGCCTCGCTCAGTGCCGCGTTCGCCACCTGCTGAGCGGGAGGGCCAGGCTCCGCCGCCTGGGCGCGGCACTCCGCCCTCGGGCGATCCCGCCAGGCCCCGGGGCTGACAGAGACGAGGCCCCGCCCCGAACCGAGCCGCGGGGCCCCGCTGGGGCGTCTCGGACCCCGCGGTCAACATTCTGGTCTGGGCCAACACTGCCATGCCGGCCCACGCGCCTCGGAGCAAAGCCTGCCCCAGCACGGGCCACGCCCCCCTCGAAAGATCCATTTCGGCGTCGCCCTTCGGGTGTCCCCGTCAGGTGTCGGGACCTCCAGAGGCCAAAGCCCCGCTGAGGCCACGCCCTCTTCGGGTTGCTCGGGACTTGGCTCCCCCCCTTTCCGAACCCCCGGGGTTCGGCCTCATGTCCCCTTGCTCTGAGTCGGGCTCCTAGAATACGAAGCCCCGCCCCCGCCCGAGCGTGACCGGTCCGTAAGTTCGGGAGTCCTCGGCTCAGCCGAACCGCAGCACCGCCCCCTCCCGAACATAAGGGGTTCAGCGTTCGGGCGTCCTCGGCTCCAGTCAATCACATAGCCTGAGGCCCCGCCCCCTCCGGCCGCCTAAGCTCCCCCAGTTGGAGCTCCTGCCCCACGTTCGAACCCCACAGCCGGAAGCCCGGTCCCCTGAACACCCGCCGTCTGTTCTCCGTTCGGGCGGGCTCACCCCACTCGTGAGCGCTCCCTTCAGAATGTGGCACAGTCCTCTGATAGAACCAGCTAGTCACCTCGTAAACACCAGCTCGCAGTCCCGGCGGAGCCACCCCCTTACGTAGCGCGCCACGCGCTGCTTCCTCCACCCCCCCATGCCTACCCCCTGCGTCGATTTCGTCATGCCGCCACCTCAGCGGAGCGGGAAGTCTGGGACCCGCCCCGCAGGGCCGTATCCCTGCCTTCCCCCTAAAGTGAAACCCCCTTGAGCCCGCCCCTCGAAGCGCACCTCCCTCCTCGGTTCCGGGACTTGGAAATGGGAGGCTCCTTACGCTGGACCCGACCCCTTGGCACCACGGCCCGGGGCCCCGCCCCCTTCAGGCCGGGAAGCTGTTTGCCACGCCCCCTTGGAATACTCCTGAGCCCCGCCTCTTTCGTGTTGCCTAAACCCGTGGCTCCGCCTCCCTCCTAAACATGAGACTCCGCCTTTCAGCCACCCAGGGTCACTTGTATCCGGACTACCTCCGAAGGGAGCAGACGCTGTGGCCCCTCCACATCCGGCCGAAGCTCTTGGCTCCGCCTACATCCGAACAGAGACCTTCAGTAATCGACTACCTCCGAAGAAAACCGAAGCTTGTGGCCCCGCCTCCAAACCGCCTCCAGACTCTGTCCCAAGGAACCTGAAGCGGAGGCTCCACCTCATTCCGAACGCTGAGCTCCAGGCCCCGCCTCTTTCCCAGGTTCGGTCGCTTCCCTCCGTGCCCGAAGCTTCTGGCCCCACCGCTTTCCGAGCCCGAAGCCCCGCCCCTTTGCATGCTCGCAGCTCGGTAGAACCGAGTCCGTGTCCAGCTGCCGACTCGTGCTCCCTGCGCCCAGTCCGGGCTCCGTCCCTGCTCAGCCCGGAGCCTGCCGGGCGCTGCACAGCCGGCCCCGGACCGCGCAGCCCAGCCGGCGCCCCGAAAGAGGCTGGGGACGCGGAGGCGTGCTGGGCGGGGTAGGCGTGGCGGACCCGCGGTGGCCCGCGGGCCAGGACTGCTCGGCTGCTTCCTGCCCGGCGGGCGGCGCGGAGCCGCGGGCCCAGGTGGGTCCGCCACGCCTGGGCCGGGGTGCGGTGGGCGCGGAGTGCGGAGGCGCCCCGGAGACCGGGAGGGGTCTGGACAGTGTGGGGTCGCTGCGGATCGGCGGGCTGATGAGGTGCGGGGGCGGTGCCGGGAGCGCGGCCGAGCTCCCGGGTGGCGTAACCGCCTGTGGCTTTGCCCGGAGCGGATCTGACCCCGCGCTTGGTGCGCGCAACGGGAGTGGGGCTCGGGAGCGGGCCCGCTCTCTGGGTTTCAGATGGGAGAAGGAACCGGAGCTCCGAAAGAGGTGGAGGCTGGAGGCCTGGGCTCCTCTGAGGCCCTCTCGGAGAGGGGCAGGGGGACTGGAGAGAAGGGTTCTCAAAGAGGGAGAGGCTGGGGGATAAGAAGAGAGGAGCTGGATTGCTGGATACTCGAAGGAGGAGGGGGCCGGGAGGTTTGGATTCCTGGGTTCTCAAAGGAGAAGAGAGCTGGGGGCCTGCGTTCTCAAAAGAGGGTTCTGTGGGTGGCTTCCTGTATCCTCGAAGGAGGAAGGGCCTGGAGGTCGGGATTCCTGTGTTGTCAGAGGAGAGGAGCTGAGGGTAGGACTCCTTGATCCTCGACAACTGGGGACTGGGGGGGGTGGATCCTTGAATCCTCGAAGGGGGGGGGGCTGGGGGCCCGGACTCCTGGGTTCTCACTGGGAACCTCTGCCCCTCCCCCAGAACATGTCGCCTGAAGAATGGACATATCTAGTGGTTCTTCTTATCTCTATCCCCATCGGCTTCCTCTTTAAGAAGGCTGGTGAGTCAGGTTCCCTCCCCAGTGGAAAATAAACGGGGGGGGGGGCCCGGGCTGGGGACCCCTGGAAGGTTCCACGCTTATGCTGTGCCTTCTCCCTGCAGGACCTGGGCTGAAGAGATGGGGGGCAGCAGCTGTGGGCCTAGGGCTCACCTTGTTCACCTGTGGTCCCCACACTTTGCATTCTCTGGTCACCATCCTTGGGACGTGGGCGCTCATTCAGGCCCAGCCCTGGTGAGGATTTGGTGGGGGGAGGAGGGGGAGATGGAGGGGGTGGAGGAAGCGACCTGTTTCCCCTTGGGGTCTTTCTCTGTCTCCATCTCCGGATGTCTCTTGTTTATCTCTAGATTCTCTGTCATTTGTCTGGTCTGTTTTTCTTCCTCTCCTGCCTTTTTCTGGGTCTTTGTCCCTGTGTGTTTGTCCTGGTCCTTTACATCCATGTCGTGGATTCAGGAGAGAGGAGGACGTTACTAGTCTGCTGGCCCTGCCACCGTTGGTATTGGTATTGTCTCTCTCTCTCTCTGTTTCTCCCTCCCTCTTTCTCTCTCCACCTCCCCTCTCTCCCTCTCCCTTCGTCCTCCCTCCCTCCCTCCCTCCCAGAAAAAAATGGAGGATTGAAGGGTCTTCACCCTGAAGCCTCTCTTAACCCCCTTCTCATTTTCTTCTCTGTTGCTGCGCATTTCTGTGTGGCTGTTTCAGTCGTGCTCATTCCATACCCCCCGCCCCTCATTTTCTGTCTCTGAAGGTGGGGAGGTGGGGAAGGACTTGTAGCTGGAATCTAGGGGCGGCTGAGGCAAGATGTCCTGCACCCCTGCACCTAGCACAGCACGCCTCTTGCCTTTGCCCAGCTCCTGCCACGCCCTGGCCCTAGCCTGGACCTTCTCATATCTGCTCTTCTTCCGAGCGCTCAGCCTGCTGGGCCTGCCCACTCCCACACCCTTCACCAATGCCGTCCAGCTGCTGCTGACACTGAAGGTCAGACTCCCCTCCAGCCCTCGCTGTATGCCAGTTAACCACCCCAACTTTACCTTCTCCTCCCAGCCACTCCCGTGGGAGGCAGAGGAAGGGGGATGGTCTCTCCCACACACCCCGCCGGGGGCGGGGCTTCACCTCTCAGCTCTTCCCCGAGGTAAAGAAGTATCCAAAGTTACGTAACTGTGGGTGCCGAGTGGTGGCTGAGCTAAAGTGCATCTTTGTAGCAAGCCATTTTGCAAAGGACAACCAGCTCTGGGGAGGTAGCACTTAGTTAAGGACACAAAACCAGGACACCACGTCCGGCTCTCCATGACCTGGGAAGATGGGTGAAAACAGATTCCCAGGCCCCACCCCCGGCGGGAATGTAAAGTCGTGCGTTCCTACTATGTGCTACGTATCAGTGAACAGAACGGTCATGTGAGGTGGTGAATGAGGTTTCCTCAGCATCCTGTGTTCCCAGCGGGAGCTGGAGAAAGAGACTTTCAGGACATAGGAACCAGCGTGTGTGGAAGGGGGCAGGCTGAGTCCCATCAGCAGTGGACGAGCCACATGGACCGTCCATCAGGAGCGGGAAAGAGCACAGGCAGCCCAGGCCAAACCATGCAGGGCCCCGTTGGCTAAGGTGAGGGGTCCCGACTTCTTCCTGTGAGGGCCCAAGATCCACTGCCAGAGGTTTTTTGATTTGTTGCCAGAAGAGGTGGTGTGACCAGATTCACAGGTTTAAACATCCTTCCTCCCGATGCTGCGCGAGTTGAAGCAGAAAGGGCAAGATGGGGTGACGTGGGTCTCTTTTATCAAAGTCCAGCTGACAAACAGTGGTGGCTTGATGCAGGCCTGTGGGGAGGTCAGTCAGGGCCCCACCAGGAAGCCCGGCATTTAGGAGAAATTGAGGGCAGGATGGGGAGAGGTCCTGGGCCCCAGGGCACGAGAGGAGGGGCAGGTAGTGGAGCTGGGAAGGAAAAAGACTTGGGTAGAGCCCCCCCAATTCAAGAAGGTTATCAAGGGTCACGGCCAGCCCAAGGTGATCTTATCAATACAAGGGAATAAAAACCCAAGCCTCACTCCTGCCTTCCTCCATCTCTGCCTGGGGCTCTGTGCCAGCTAAACCCAGGGGGAAGCTGGGAGACACAGGCCTGTGGAAGTTGAGCTGGCCTGGGGTCTGTGCGGAGAAGGGTAGAGAGCAGATCTGAAGAAGGAGCCCGAACATATTCAGCCCAGTGGTGGAGGCAGAGCGAGAGGGACAGACTCCAGAGACTTAAGGGATTCGATTCGGGGAGTGAGGAAGGTTTCCAGCCTAAGCAATTAATTGGATGGTGGTGGTATTTGCTGATGGCAGAGACTAGGAGAAGACCCACTTTGGGGAGAGGCTAATACCGTGTTCTACCTTGGATGTGTTCAATTCGAGGTGCCTGGAAGATACCAAGTATTAATGACAAGAGGTAGCTTTTTTCTTTTTTTTTTTTTGATCTCGCCACATGGCTTGTGGGATCTTAGTTCCCCCCGACCAGGGATCATCAAACCTGGGCCCCAGCAGTGAAAGCGCGCGTCCTAACCCCTGGACCGCCAGGGAATTCCCTAGAGGCAGCTTGATGACCAGGCTTGGGGCTTGGAGGAGAAGTCCCACCGGGTTACACTGTGGGTGGTATCTGAAGTCACAAACTGCAGGAGAACCCAGAAAGATGGAACTCAGAGAAAAAAGACAGAGGGGTCCAGGAGTGAGCCCTGCGAGAGTCACCAAGAAGCCCTTGCTCACGACTAGATGCCCAGAGCTGCCCGTGGAGTAGAGCCTCAGCGCCCATCTGCGCGGGGCTGCAGCAGCTGTTGGCTGCTCAGAGAGGTAGTGAAAGGGAGGTGGGTGAGAGGAAGCCCGGGTCTGACCTGTCCTTCCCTACACCCCTTCCTCCCAGCTGGTGAGTCTGGCCAGTGAAGTACAGGACCTGCACGTGGCCCAGAGGAAGGAAATGGCCTCAGGCTTCAGCAAGGGGCCCAGCCTGGGGCTGCTGCCTGACGTTCCCTCTCTGATGGAGACGCTCAGCTACAGCTACTGCTACGTGGGAATCATGACAGGTGAGCGTGCCCGCCCCGCAGGCCTGCCTCCGCAGCTCCTCACCCTCTGTCTCCATCCTCTGCCTGGAGTTTGGTGCCTGTTCCACGTTCCCACATTCCATTCCAGCATCTGCTGCTCTGAGGGTGAGCATCTATGCCCGAGTCCATGTCTGACTCTCCCGCCTGGTCCCAGGGCCCCTCCAGTGTAGAGACAGACTGTTCTCAGCCTCAGTGATTCCTTATAACTTTTGGGGAGCAAACAGGAGATAAAGGAGAAAGATCTACATCACCCTAACATTTCTGCTGCCTGGGCAACGAGCATTCACAGGTTATGATCCCAGTTTTAGTTTCAGAAAATATTTTTCACTAATGTTGACCTCTTAGAAGGTGTTCATTTTCATAGCAACTGTATTGAGCTATGATTACCACATTCACCTACTTGTAACCACATCCAGCTTGCTGGGTTTTAGTCTGTTCACAGAGTTGTGCAACCATCACTGCCATGTAATTTCGTCAAAACCCTGTACAAAGAGCCGTCGTCTCTCAAACCTCCGTCTGCCCCCATTCCCTGGAAACCACTAATTGACTTTCTATCTCTATATATCTGCCTATCCTGAACATTTATAAGTGGAATCATACAGTGTGTGGTCTTCTGTGACGTGTAAGACGTTTAACACTTCTGTTAACCCCAGTCTGCTCCCTCCCTAGGCCAAGAACAGTCTCCTCTTTTCCAACACTGCCCCTCTGCAGCCCCTCCCTGCTCAGTGGCCAGAGGGGTCTCATGAAAAGGCATAATGACAATCCAGCACTTCCCTGGTGGGAGAGCCAATACTGGTTTCCTAGCGCTTAGAACAAAACTCAAAGTCCTCATCAGATCCCCCAAGGGTCCCACCCCTGCCACCCTCTCATTTCTTCTCACACCACTCTTCCTCTGCACATGCACTGCTGCACTTCCTGTCACTCCTTCATACCCAGCTCACCCCCAACCCCATCCCTCCAGGTCCGGTCTGTCTGTCTCCATCTGTCTCCGTGTCTCCATACCCCTCATTCTCAGGCTCTGTGTCCCTTTCCATAAGTGTCTGTCCCTCTTTATTTCCTGCCGAGTCCCTTGTCCTCCCCTTTCTCCGCTTCCTTGTCCCTTTCTCTCTGGGTTTCATACCCCCACTCCCCTCTCTGCTTCTCTCTCTTCTTCCTCTCTCCCTGGTCCACCTCAGCTCCCGAATCTCTGGTCCATCTTCCCCGTCCCCCAACCCCGCCCCGAGACTGGAGCTCTCCCCGCCCCCCACGTGTACCGTGTCTGACCAGCTGCCCTGCCTCCCGCCGCAGGCCCGTTCTTCCGCTACCGCACGTACCTGGACTGGCTGGAGCAGCCCTTCCCCGGGGCCGTGCCCAGCCTGCGGCCCCTGCTGCGGCGCGCCTGGCCGGCCCCGCTCTTCGGCCTGCTCTTCCTGCTCTCCTCCCACCTGTTCCCGCTGGAGGCCGTGCGTGAGGACGCCTTCTACGCCCGCCCGCTGCCCGCCCGCCTCTTCTACATGATCCCCGTCTTCTTCGCCTTCCGCATGCGCTTCTACGTGGCCTGGATTGCCGCCGAGTGCGGCTGCATTGCCGCCGGCTTCGGGGCCTACCCCGTGGCCGCCAAAGCCCGGGCCGGGGGCGGCCCCACCCTCCAATGCCCGCCCCCCAGCAGGTCAGGCGGCGGGAGGGAGGTGTCCCAAGACCCGGCAGGCCCAATCACCGCGGGCTGGCCCTGCCCCTAGCAGGGAGGATAGCGGGGAGCAGGGGGGGCAGGTCTCCCACCTGTCGTCAGCAGAGTGTCACCCTCAGCCACCACAGCCCGCCTTCCCCTGTCCTAAGGAAACAGTAGTCCTGATACGTACGGATTGCCCCCTGTTGCTAGCGCTTGTCCCCCTTTGGGATGGTGAATTGCTCTCTGTTGCTAGGAAAAGGAAGGTGTTACAGCAATCACACGCTGTCCCTCTGTTGCCGTGGAAGCGACACCCCAGTAACCCAGTAGTTCCTGGTTGCTCAGGGTGCCATCGTTGGGCAGTGAGGAGTAGCCCTTTGTTGCTAGGGAGAACATTCCCTAGCAACAGCACTGCCCCTTCCTGCCAGAAAGCTGCTCTTTGTTGCTACGGAAACGGCATCCCTAAACTGCCCCTTTGTTGCTGGGAGCGAGCACGCCCCTCCCCATGGGATGTCGTCACATAACAGCCTGCTGTTGCCCTCTTTTTCTATGGAAGTGGCATCCTTGACCTTGCTGTCCTCTAGCAGAGGGGACACCATTCCTAGCAACTGCAAGTCGCCTTCCTGCTGTTGCCCAGGAAATCCCCTGGTAACTATCAATTAACCTTGTTGTTGGCAAAACTAGCCCCCTAGCTCCTTCATCACTAGATAAGTCACACAGCTAGTAACTACAGACCCTTGTTGCTAAGGATATGTTGCTCCTGTGTTACTAGGGAAATGGCACTCCTAGCAACCAGGAATGGCCTGTCCCTCTGTCCCTAGCGGTCATGGTCAGCTTTCAGGCTGGGGCTGGGAAAGCAGCCCTTTGGTGTAAATTCTGAGCTACTCCTTCTTACAAGGGTTGGGCAATCCCCTAGTAGTCACAAAGTGCCACCCATTGCAGGGGAGGTGGCCCCCCTGCAGAGTTCCTGCCACTGCCATAGGAGAAGGTATCCCCCAGAAGATGCCAAGCAGGAATTGAAGGCTTTTCTAAACGTTCTGGGCCCCGCCCCTAATGGATGCCCCCCTTCCATTATCGGAAGCTGCCAACGGTTCAGGTGGGCCGAGGATATCCCCCACTTCTGGGGGGGGATTGGCACCAGTGACCCAGGAACCACTGTATTACTGGAGATGACCCTTATAGAACAATCCTGGGGACCAATAGCCAGAGAAGGCCCCTTCAGGAAGCTTTTCTAAACATCATAGGCCTTGTTGCTAAGGAATGCCCTTTCCCTAGCAACAGAGACCATCAAGGTGTCAGATGGGCCTAAAACATCTCCCTAGCAACCACGGACCACCTCATTGTTAGGGATGCTGCTTCCCTAACAACCGAAGTGTCCAACAATTTAGGATGGACTACTTGGAGGCTTCTCTGAATATGCTGAGCTTGGTTGCTAAGGAATGGCCTTTCCCTAGCATCTGAGACCATTGGCAGGTCAGGTTGCTAAGGACTCATAGCTTAGCAACCGTGGCCCTTCCAGACTTTTCCTGGCTGTTGCAGGCCCCCTTACCAAAGAGGAGAACCCTATTGCTGATGAACTGTGCACTTCCCAAAAACGCTCAGTCTGGGCTACCCTCCCCTGTTGCCCTAGCAAACGTGATAGCCAGAGAACTTTTGCCTGGCCAGGATCCTCTCCTTAGCATCGGGGCTGGGACAGTAGCCAGAGTCAGGAGGGGGCCTGGCTGAGCTGCATGTCTGTCCCCCACCCTCATCCTCCCCCCCCACCCCCCCAGTCCGGAGAAAGCGGCTTCCACGGAGTACGACTATGAGACCATCCGCAACATCGATTGCTATGGCACAGACTTCTGCGTGCGCGTGCGGGATGGCATGCGGTACTGGAACATGACGGTGCAGTGGTGGCTGGCGCAGTACATCTACAAGAGCGCGCCCGCGCGCTCCTACGTCTTCAGGTGAGCCCAACTGTCTCGGAGGACGGCACAGAAGTACATCTCCCAGCTGCCCCTGGGGTCGCCAGCGTCTTCCCCCGCTGGGCCTCCACCCCTGAGGGTCATGGGAGTTGTAGTTTCTTGAGCCTTGCTCTGGCTCTGATTTGCGTTATTCCGGGGTCAATTCTTCCTCCTCTCTGGGCTTCCGTTTCTACCTCCTTAAAGTCAGCCCCGCTCCACAAACGCAGTCCTGTGGACTCAGTAGCTAGACTTTCCGGAATCTTAACCCTGCTAGTTACTAAGAAACCTTAAGGAGTTAGTTGACCCCTGTTTCCTCAACTTTTTTAATTTCAAAAATTCCCATACATGATTTTTTTTTTTAATTCCAAATGCTTACTTTAATTACCCTTGACTAAACCTCAAGAGATACAGCCATTTACTTGGAGCCCAGCAAGATAAATTGCTTCAGCATACTGCAAGAGGAAGCCATTGAAATAATCACTCTGCTTTGTAAACCTTTATGTAACTTGTGGCGAGTAAACATAAAAATTTAAACAAACTGTGGGAGCAGGGGCCCCACCCAAACATGGACTGTAGAAATAAAAGAGGAAAACGCAATCTCTTTCCCAAAAGCAAAATCAAACACAATTAACAATCCCCTAGCTCTTAAAGTTACCTCTTCTTTTTTTTTCTTAACATCTTTATTGAAGTATAATTGCTTTACAATGGTGTGTTAGTTTCTGCTGTATAACAAAGTGAATCAGCTATACATATACATATATCCCCATATCTCTTCCCTCTTGTGCCTCCCTCCCACCCTCCCCATATATGCATTTTTCCCCAGTTTTTTAAAATTGAAGTATAGTTGATTTACAATGATGTATTAGTTTCAGGTGTACAGCAAAGTGATTCAGTTTTTTATATATATATATATATATATACACACACACACACACACACACACACACACACACACACACATATATTAATTCTTTTATTTTTTTTTTGGTCTCACTGAGCAGCTTGTGGGATCTTAGTTCCCCCACCAGGATTTGAACCCTGCCCTGGCAGTGAAAGCGCGGAGTCCTAATCACTGGACCACCAGTGGTTGCCTATCTATTCTTTTTCAGATTCTTTTCCCTTATAGGGTACTACAGAATATTTAGTATAGTTCCCTGTGCTATACAGTAGGTCCTGGTTGGTTATCTATTTTTTATATAGTAGCGTATATATGTTAATCCCAAACTCCTAATTTATCCCCCCCGAACCCAGTTTCCTCAACTCTTAAATGGGGGTAAGGCTGTTACCTGTTTCATAGGTTGATGTGAGGAATAAGTGAGATAAAGTGTGAAATGCACTTAATGTGAGGCCTGATTAGCTTGTATTCTCCTTCGCTCATCTGATATTTCTTGAGTGGAGACTTTCTGTAAAGATAAGATAAACTTATCTTTACAACCTTAGGAAGTAGGAGCTCTCATCATCCCCATTTTACAGATGAAGAGACCCAGGATCCGAGGTCTGATCTTAGGCAGCCTGCCGAGTGTCACCGGATGAGGTCAGGGTACATCATGACACGTTCTTACAATGAAGAAGTCAGTCATGGTGCCTCTGGAGCTAGACTTCCCGGGGTGTGTGATCTGATTTGTGATTTAAAGATCTGCTCCGACCTTGTGTGGGAAGGGGCTGAGGTGGGGGAGGGGATCAGGCGATAAAGCAGGGACTGGCCCGGTGGGCATTGATGGTATCCTAGAGTAGGGACCAGTGGCCTGGAAGTGGATGCATTTGAGAGGTGGAGGTGGGAAACAGCCCGATGCCCAGGTGATGGGTTGTGCGTGATGGTAGGGCACAGAAGGGCTGTTTCCTGAGGAGGGGAAGCTGGGCAGAAGGAAGTTTCAGGAGTGGGTAGGATGAGGAAGCTAGACTTGGGTTTAGTCTCCCTGACTTTGAGGTGGCTGTTAGATTTCCAGCCGGGGTTGTTGGCTAGGCAGTTAGTTGTGATTCTGGTACGTAATGCAAGGGTTGGTGTAAGAAGTGGACACGTGAGCGTCAGCAGGTGTGGATGATGCTTAAAGCTCTGGGACTGAGCCTCAGGTCGAAGCACAGAGTGCGCCTTCGTTTAGACCGGGGATTCTCCATGGGGGGGGAGCAATTGTGCTGCACCCCCAGGGGGCACTGGCAATGTCTGGAGACGCTTTTGTCACAATGGGGAGTGCTACTGGCATCTAGTGGGTGGAGGCCAGAGATGCGCTTAAACACTCTGCGCTGCACAGGACAGCACTCTACCTCCCCCCACCCCCCCCCCCCCCGGAGAAATGATCCTGCCCCAGGTGTCTGTAGTGCCAAGATTGAGAAACCCTGGTGTAGACTAGGGACCAGGAGGAAGAGCCAGCACAGATGCAGCCAGTGGCGTAGGGGGACAATCGGCAAAGTATTCATTCCCAGAAGGAAGCCGAGAGAAGGAACGAGGAGGGGATTGTGCGTCTGCAGGTGCCAGCAGCTTCAGTGCGCTGAAGGCGAGTGTGACCACTGGGTGGGGCGTGATGGGAGGAAGCCCCCGGCAACCTTGACCGGAGGAGAGTGGAGGGCTGAAGTGAAAGCTGGATTGGAGGGGGTTCAAGAGAGGACGGAAGGGGGAGCCTAGATGATTCTTTGGAGAGTGTTCACTGTGGGGGGCAGGGGGGCAGCGAAGCAGGGAGAGAAGAGTAGGTGGCGGAACGGCCAAGAGCTCAGGTGTGCACACGTGGAGGTTACAGATGCCGGGCTTGCGCTGATGTGTGTCCTACCGTCAACTGCTTTCAGTTCTGCCGACCCAGAGCATTCTCTCTCCACCAGAGGTAGAAAAGAAAGAAAACAGTTTTGTGGACTTCCCCAGCGCTCCAGTGGTTAAGACTCCGTGTTCCCACTGCTGGGGGCGTGGGTTCGATCCCTGTTCTGGGAACTATTATCCTGCATGTCTCGCGGCGTGGCCAAAAAATAGGAAAAAAAAAAACCCAACAGTTATTGAATAAGCATTAAACCAGATTTCGAGGCATGGCTCAAGTAACCCACTGCTGAGATTACCAAGATTACCAAAAAAGCTCAGCCTTTTTTTTTTTAACAGTTCATCCATCCATCCATTTTATTTTTATTTTTATTTTTTTTAATTGGGGTATAGTTGATTTACAGTGTTGTGTTAGTTTCAGGTGTACCGCAAAGTGAATCTGTTACACATATATCCACTCTTTTTTTAGCTTCTTTTCCCAAATAGGCCATTACAGAGTACTGAGTAGAATCCCCTATGCTATACAGTAGGTCCTTATTAGTTGTCTGGAAATCTCACCCTTTTTGTCCTCTCCGTCGCCACTTAGAGCCCTTTACGTAGCGTGTTCTCAAGAGACACCGTAACTGGTCCTCATGTCGGAGGACTCCACAAGCGCTTTGCGTGCTCTCACGTTCATCCCAAGTTCACCTGGTGATTGGGGTAGCCACCCGTGCCAGTTAAGTGTCTTTATCTGAAGGAAGAATGAAACTCCTATCTCTATGACCAGCAGGTGTTTACAGCTCGGAGCTGGTACCTAGGATAAACCCTCAGAGCTGCAGGGAGACAGGCTCTATCTCCCTCCACACCTAGGCTTCAAAGAGATGGCTCCCAGGCCCTCGAGAAGAGCATTCCTGACTGTAACACTTTCTAGAGGCCTACTTTACCATTTCAGAGATTTCCATCTGTATCCAAAGGATAACGGAAAGATGCTCAAACAGGTTTTCCAAGGAAATGGCCTAAGAAAAGAGAAGGAGGAAAAGATCTTCCCTGTTGGCAACAGGGAAAATTCAACCTTTTTATGGACCCTTACACCCTCTGCCCTCCCCCCCCCCCCCCCCCCCCGGAAAGGGTGGTCAGTGTCATTCTGTCATTAGGTTATTTTTGCAGTTTTAACACCCTGATGTACCAGAGGGAAAACTTGATGCCCGTGGGCAGGAACTCAGGCCACAGTCCTTGGCAAACCTGCTCTGATTTGTGGGTTCTCTGTGGAAGTGGGGATCAGAGCCTAAATTTGTGGGTCTTCAGGGGATAGCATTTGGAGCCCTTAAGGAGAAGGGACCATGGCTGGAGATTTCTGAGTCTTCACGGGTCATGATTTATCTTCCTGGATCCTCAAAGAGGAGGTGGCTGGGGACCTGACTCCTGGGTCCTGAGGGAAGGTAGTGTTGGGAGGGGGTTTCTGAGGAGCGAGTAGAGAGTCCCGGGCCTGAGGGAGGAGGGGCTGGGGGCCTGGGCCCCCGGGTCTCAGGGAAGGGGGCAGGGGGCCTGCACTCCGGGTCCTGATTCCTAGCCCCTCCCCCAGGAGCGCCTGGACCATGTTACTGAGCGCCTACTGGCACGGCCTGCACCCTGGCTACTACCTGAGCTTCCTGACCATCCCGCTATGCCTGGCAGCTGAGGGCCGGCTGGAGTCGGCCTTTCGGGGGCGGCTCAGCCCCAGGGGCCAGAAAGCCTGGGACTGGGTGCACTGGTTCCTGAAGATGCGGGCCTATGACTACATGTGCATGGGCTTTGTGCTGCTCTCGCTGGGCGAAACCCTGCGGTACTGGGCCTCCATCTACTTCTGCATCCACGTCCTGGCCCTGGTGGCCCTCGGGCTGGGGCTGGCTCTAGGTGGGGGCAGCCCCAGTCGGCGGAAGACCGCGCCCCCCGCCACCAGCCTTGCCTCAGGAAAGCTTCGGGAGGAGTAAGCTGTCACGACGCTCCCTCTGCCGTCGGTCCAGCCGCCAAGCTTCGGCCTGGGAATTCTGTGAAGCCTGCTGCTGTCTCCTTTCCCGGAAAGAGTCCTGAATATGGCAGCGGGCCTGGAGAGGATTCCCGCTTCCCCAGCTCAGCACCGCGCCTGGAAGAGCCTCCGCCCTGAGGGCCCCAGATGATCAGTTTTCCCTCCTGTAAAAATCAAGACATGGTCCAGACAAGAATCTCCCTTTGTCCCTGCCCAGCGCCAGGTATTCAGAGAGAGCTGCGTTTTACCCCAACAGCAGGGGCCGATGGGCGACCTGGTTTCTTGGGCAAATTTCCCTTCTTTGGCTCCAGCGTGGGGTTAGGAGCTTCAGGGCAGGCTCTGGGATTGGGGGGCCTCTTTCTGGTCGCTTCCGTTCTTGTCTCGGTAGGCCAGTACGGAGTATAACCCTCTTGGAACGGAGAAGCCGAGGCGCATGTGTGCAGGCCTTTGGACTATGGTTCTCACAGGTTCCATCTGAGCCACCTACGGGTCCCAGCGCTCCTGTCACCCTCTTGTCATCCTTTGACCTAAGAGGCTCAGAATGTGTAAATCTCTCCTAATAAAGTGTCACACAAGGACTCTACGCGGGAATGTCTGTGGGTGATCAATGTGGGGGGACTCGTACCACCGCATCCCTCTGTGATGTGCTACCACCCATGCCCCGGGGAGCCACGCAGGCATCTGTGGACTTCAGCTCCCAGGAGACCTTTCGGAGCAGAGGCCCTGATAGTTTATGGGAAGTGCCGGGTATTTCCTCCGGGCCACCTGGCGGCCAGGTATGCCCCTGTCTCAGGCTCCTCCCTCACCTGGGGCAGTCCCTGCTCTGCTGGCCCTAGAGACGGGAACACATCCGCGGCTGGGGCCATTGAAGAGAGCCCGATGTGGGAACCGGAGGCCTGGGCCTCCTCTGGGGGATGGCCGGCACCCCGGGAGACCAGAACAGGTAGGGGAGCCCGAGGAAGGTCAGGTCCCACTCCCCTGGTCGGCAGAAGTCCTGAGGGAGGCGGAGAACGGAGGTCTGCCTCCTGGGACCCCAGGGCCGAAGGGGGAGGGGCTTCGGCTCCCGGGTCTCTGGGGGAGAGGGGACCCAGAGGCTGGGACTTCTGGGTCCTGGGGAGGATTCTGGAGACCCGGAGTCTTGGAGGAGGAGAGGGCTAGGGGCTGGAATATCTGAGGCTATCTGAGGAATGGGAGGGGCCAGGATCACAACCTGAATTAGACGGAAAAGGAAGTTGAGGAGCGGACTCCTCAGCCCTGGGGCAGGGGGGGCCTGGAGGGGCCACACTTGGGTGCCTGGCAGGGTTATGGGGCTGGTGTCTGGGACCGGGGATTCCAAACTCCCGGATCTGACGGGGGAGGGGCTGGGGGCCTGGAGCCCTGGGTCTGAGCGGGGAGGGCTGGGGGCCCGGACCCCTGGGTCTGAGGGGGGAGGGCTGGGGGCCCGGATCCTGGGTCTGAGGGGGGAGGGCTGGGGTCCCGGATCCTGGGTCTGAGGGGGGAGGGGCCGGGGGTCTGGATCCTGGGTCTGAGGGAGGAGGGGCCGGGGGCCTGGACGCCTGGACTCTCCCAGCCGCCTGTCCTCCTGCCCCAGGTCCATCGCTGTCCTCTGTGCTTAATGAGCTCCCCAGTGCTGCTACCCTTCGGTACCGAGGCCCTGGGGTGCTGCCCTGGGGGGCCCTGGAGGAGGAGGAGGACGGACAGAGGAGCATCCAGTCGGTTGCAGAAGCCACACAAAAGGAGCTGCAGGAGCCTGGCCCTTCCCGGGAACTGCCGTGGCCCATGCAGGCCAGACGGGCACACAGGTGAGGCCCACCTCCCACTTCCCAGCCAGGTGTGGACCATCCTCCCACTTGTTGGAGGCTCTGTCTCCATCTCACTCTGTCCTTCTGTCGGTCCTTGCCTCTCTCAGAGCTGCCTCTGGGTTCCTTTTTCTCCAGTCTGTGTTTGTGCTTCTCTGATTCCAAGGAGTCCTGCCTCCGGGATTCTTTCTCCTCTCTCTCTCCCAAGTTCTCGTCTCTTGTGTCTTCTGTCCCTCCAAGGCTGTCTGCCTCTATTTCTCTCTGGGTGTCTGAAACTGTCAGGTATTTTTCCTCTCTGCTTTATGTCTGTCTCTGCCTCCCCCTCTCCAAAGCCTATCACTCCTTGATTTCTTTCTTGCCTCTCTCCCGCTACATAATTTACAGTACCCAGTGAAAGCTGAAAATGCTGGGTCTCCTGTTCCACAATTAGTACTCATCTTAAGACGGCAACAGCACAGCATTCAAACAGCACAGCAAGTGGGACGCCCTTCCGAGAACGGGGTCCTGTGTGACTCTTCAGGGAGCCCTTGAAAACTGACCCTTTTCCTTACATAATCCTGACACCGATTCCGATATGTGGAGAATTTTCCCCACACCAAGCAACGCTCTGACACTAGCTTGATGTCCAACAGCTCAACTCAATTCTGACGCTATCTACCTGGAGATATAACCTCATTAACATAAAAAAACGCACCTTTATCACTGTCACCACTTAGGAAATTCAAGGATTTAGGAACTGTATGCCAGAAACAGGACAAAGACCGAATATATACTTCTTTTTTAAAAAGTTTTTTCCAGTTTTATTTAGATACAGTTGACATACAGCATCGTGCACGTTTAAGGTGTACAATGTGTTGATTTGATTTTTTTTTTTTTTTTTTTTTTTTGCGGTACGCGGGCCTCTCACTGCTGTGGCCTCTCCCGTTGCGGAGCACAGGCTCCGGACGCGCAGGCGCAGCGGCCACGGCTCACGGGCCCAGCCGCTCGGCGGCATGTGGGGTCTTCTGTGCCACCAGGGAAGCCCTGTACTTATATTGATATATTGCAAAATGATTACCCCAGTAGTGCTAGCTAACATCTCCATCACGTCAAATAATTACTGTTTCTTTTCAGTGGTCAGAACATTGACTGTCTACTCTCCAAGCTTCAAGTGTACAACACAGTATTATGACCTACAATCACCATGCTGTACCTTAAATCCCCGGAATTCATTCATCTTATAACTGGAAGTTTGTTCTCTTTGACCAACGTCTCCATTTCCCTACCCTACCCCCACAGCCCCTGGTAAACACCATCCTACGCCCTTTTGAGTTTGGTTGGTTTGTTTGTTTTAATTTTTATTTATTTATTTTTTTGAGTTCGGTTTTTTTAGATTCCACATGTAAGATCATCATACACTACCAAATATATATTTCTTATTATAAATCACAGTATCACACCTACCTTTCTTCTTTTTTTTTTCATTTTTTACTTTATGATGGTATTTGCTGACAGAAAAGTGCATGAAACATCATGTAAAAACTTAAAGAGTTTTCCCAAAGTGAGGGTCCAGGTAAACGCCACCTAGGGCACCCCCGCTTTCTTCTTCCCAGACTTTCACTGAGGATCATTCCTTGCTTTTCTTCGTAGCGTTGCCACCTGTGTGCGCAGCCCTGAAGAGAAGAGTTTAACAGTGTTTGCTCTGTGCCTTTGTGTAAATCGAACTCTGCAGTCTATTTTCTGTCTGTCTTCCTATGCCGAGCATTAGGTGTGTTTCTTTTCATTGCTATGGAGTATCCCGTGTTAGGAATATATTTCAACTAACTTCCTGGTTCAAGGATTGGGTTGTTTCTACATGTGGGTGGTTTCCATTTGGGGCCACTAGGCCCCTCCTTTTCTGTGTCTGACTCTGTTTCGCTCCCAGACAGGGCCTTGCCAGGAACCAAGTGGCTCAGGGCTCGGGGTCCAGGGCCACCCACTGGACTCTTCTGCTTCGGAGGTCCAAGGAGAAGGTGCGGGAAGGCCTGCGCTCCGTGCAGCCCTGGGATTGGACGCTGAAGAGGATTGGGGGTACGGTGGGCTTTGGTCTGGCATCTTGGGACGGGACTGGACTCCTGGGGCTGAGGGCTGAGGGGCTGGGGGCCTGGACCCCTGGGCCTGAGTGGGGAGGGGCTGGGGGCTGAACTCCCGGGTCTGAGGGAGGAGGGGCTGGGGGCTGGACCCCTGGGTCTGAGGGGGGAGGGGCTGGACCCCTGGGCCTGAGGGAGGAGGGGCTGGGGGCTGGACCCCTGGGTCTGAGGGAGGAGGGGTCTGGGGGCTGGACCCCTGGGCCTGAGGGGGGAGGGGCTGGACCCCTGGGCCTGAGGGAGGAGGGGCTGGGGGCTGGACTCCCGGGTCTGAGGGAGGAGGGGTCTGGGACCAGAAAGGAGCCCGCGGCCTGTCTGCTGCCCCCTGCAGGCCAGTTTGGCGCCGGCACCAAGTCCTACTTCTCCCTGCTGCGCTTCCTGCTGCTTCTCAACGTGCTGGCCTCCGTGCTTACAGCCTGCATGATTCTGCTGCCCACCTGGTTGGAAGGGGCTCCCCCTGGTCCCCCTGCCCCTAACGCCTCCTCACCCTGCGGCTCCTACATGCCCGGCTCTCAGAGCCTGGTCACCTTCTCCACCCATCTCTTCAATTTCCTCTCCGGAGAGGTGCGTGCCTGGGTCCCTGGGAAGCCCCCGCTCTGAGCCTTGGTGCCCTCAGGGACCCCCGACCCTGCTGGCCCAGCTCCCTGAACCCTGCCTCTGCCCAGCCCCGTGGTGACCCCTGCCCTGCCTTTCCTCCCCCAGGGTTTTCTAGAATGGTCTCCTCTCTTCTATGGGTTCTACCCGCCCCGCCCACACCTGGCCATCACCTACCTGTGCTCCACCTTTGCCATTTGCCTCCTCTACCTGCTGCTCATCCTGCACCGGTCAGTGACACCCCTACACCCAGGCCCCCCAGACCATAGGGGAGTAGCAGTGATAGATGCCCTCCTCCAGAATCCCGAGGCTTGCTCTGTGGTTCCTTTCTCTCCGTTTGAGTTGCAATCGAATTTTAAAATGCTTCATGATTGCTGCAGGCCAGGGCTAAAGATGAGAGGTTTCTCCCTCCTGTGACTTACAGTGTAGTGGGGAAGGTAAGATATTAAGCAAGCAAGTTAATTACATCTTTTCTGGAGGGGAGAATGCTAAACCAATAGAGGTCATTCATTCACTCATGCAACAGATATTTATTGAGCAGATACTATGGGCCGGGCATTGTTCTAGGCAGCTGGCAAAAAAGAACGAACAAACAAAAATCCAACAGTCTGGTCCTGGGGGAGCTGACATTTTAACAGGAGAGACCAGTGATAAGCAATAAGCCCTAATAAGTGGATTGCGTGGCTTGTTAGAGGGTGATCGGGTACAGGCAGAGCAGGTGAGGGGGACTGACAGTGATACTGGGCCAGGTTGCTGTTTTGTTTTGTTTTGTTTTCCCCGCATCACACAGCTTGTGGGATCTTAGTTCCCTGACCAGGGATTGAACCCGGGCCCCAGCAGTGAAAGTATTGAGTCCTAACCACTAGACCGCCAGGGAACTCCCCAGGCTGTTGCGGGCTTTTTGTTTTTACTTTTTTGTGTGTTTATTTTTTGCAGCATTTATTCCCGGGCCATAAGTTTTTGTTTCGTCCGTTTCTTCTGGGACAGGTTTTTCTTCTGGGCAGCCTCCTCGTCTGGTTTAGGAACAATCTGTTCTTTTTCAGTAAGGTTCATCTCAATGTGGCAGGGAGAGCTCATGTGTGGGTTGAGCCGACCGTGAGCTCTGTAAGTTCTGCGCTGCATCTTGGGGGCTCTGTTCACCTGGATGTGCTCAGTGACCAGAGAATCTACATCTAAGCCCTTAAGCTCAGCATTACTCTCTGCATTTTTGAGCATGCGCAGTGAAAATTCAGCACTCTTTTTGTGTCACCGACCCTGCGTCCAGCTCCGCTGTTTGGCCTGGGGACACCTACCAACTCCACCATTGTAACGACGGAATGGCACACACTGCTTTTTCTGTTTTTTTCTTTAAACATCTTTATTGGAGTATAATTGCTTTACCATGTTGTGTTAGTTTCTGCTGTATAACAAAGTGAATCAGCATCATCAAAAAATCCACATTGCTCCTTTCAAGTGACATCCTTCAGATACTTGGCGGCTTTTCGGATCTGCATACCCTTGATGGCCTGGGCAGTTTCACAAGTGTTCTTAAAGTGAACACAAAGATTTGAACCTCTTGACTTGCATGATTTTGTGGGGTTTTCTGGGTCAAGTGAATAGCGAACCATTTCTAGAGGTCACCTCAGGCCACTTACCAGAAAAAGGCCAGGCTGTTGTTTGTGTGTGTGTGTTTTGTTGTTTTTAATTTATTTATTTTTGGCTGTGTTGGGTCTTCGTTGCTGCGCGCCGGCTCCCTCTAGCTGCGGCGAGCGGGGGCTACTCTTTGTTGTTGTGCGCAGGCTTCTCATTGCGGTGCTTCTCTTGTTGCAGAGCACGGGCTCTAGGCGCGCGGGCTTCAGTAGTTGTGGCTTGTGGGCTCAGTAGTTGTGGCGCACGGGCTTAGTTGCTACGCAGCATGTGGGATCTTCCCGGACCAGGGCTCGAACCCGTGTCCCCTGCATTGGCAGGCGGATTCTTAACCACTGCACCACTAGGGAAGCCCCTAGGCTGCTGTTTTAATAGGGCGTCTGGAAAGCTTCATTGAGGACATGGTGTTTAAGCAAAGACATTGAGAAAGTGAGGGATTTGGTCACTCAGATACCTGGGGAAAGGAATTCCAGGCAGAGGGTGCAGCTGGAGCAAGGGAGGAGCAGGGCTGGCGTGTTTCAGGGTGCACAAGGAGGCCTGTGGGGCTGGATCAGAGAGAGGCGGGGGGCGAGTAGAGAGCGGGGAGCAGTAGGGGATGGGCCCACATTCCGTAAAGAATTGGGATTGTTTCTGAGATGGGACTCATTGCAGGTGCCTGAGCAGATCACCCTGATCTGATTTAGGTTTTAAAAGAAAAGAATCTGTGGCTCTATGGAAGAGAGGGGAGCTGGGGAGAGGAAAAGGGAGGGAGAGAGCTTAAGGGCAAGGCGGCAGCAAGTAGAATAGTTACGAGATTATTGCAATCAATTGCAAAAATCACCAAGAGAGGTGGCTTGGACCAGGGTGGTGACAAGTGGTCAGTTTTGAGTTTAGTTTTTTTTTTTTTTTCGTTGAATTTCTTTTTTCCCCCAGCTTTATTGAGATATAATTGACACATAACATTGTGTAGGTTGATGGCGTACACTGTGTTGATTCGATGCCTTTATATATTGCAATATGATTACCACCATAGGTTAGCTAACACCTCCATCAAGTCAGTTACCATTTCTTTTTTTGGTGAGAACACTTAAGATCTACTTTCTTAGCAACTTTCAAGTATATAATGCAGCACTGTTAACGACAGGCAGAATATTGTACATTAGATCCCCAGAACTTACTCATTTTATAACTGGATGTTGGTACCCTTTGACCCACATCTCCCCAGTTCCTGCACCCCCCGCCCCAGCCCTGGTAACTACTGTTCTAATCTGTTTCTATGTGTTTGGCTTTTTTAGGTTCCACATATAAGTGATATCTCATACAGTATTTGTCTTTCTCTGTCTGACTTATCTCACTTAGCATAATGCCCTCAAGGTCCATCCCTGTTGTCTCAAATGGCAAGATTTCCTTCTTTTTCACGGCTGAATAATATTCCATTGTGTGTATATAAAAAATATATCATCTGTTGACAGACACTTAGGTTGTTTCCATATCTTGACTACTGTGAATGATGCTGCAGTGAACGTGCAGGGGCAGATATCACTTTGAGATCCTGTTTTCATTCTCTTTGGATAAATACCCAGAAGTGGGATTGCTGGATCATATGGTAGTTCTGCTTTTAATTTTTTTGAGGAAACTCCATACTGTTTTTTCCTTAGTGTCTGAATCAGTTTACATTCCCGTTATCAGTGCACAAGGCACAAGGGTTCCTGTTTTTCCACATCCTCTCCAACATCTGTATCTCTTACCTTCTTGGTGACAGGCTTTCTTTCTTTTTTTTAATTAATTAATATTTTATTTTTGGCTGCGTTGGGTCTTCGTAGCTGCATGCGGGCTTTCTCTAGTTGCGGCGAGCGGGGGCTACTCTTCATCGCAGTGCGCAGGCTTCTCATTGCGGTGGCTTCTCTTGTTGCGGAGCACGGGCTCTAGGCATGCAAGCTTCAGTAGTTGTGGCGCATGGGCTCAGCAGTTGTGGCACGCAGGCTTAGTTGCTCCATGGGATCTTCCTGGACCAGGGCTCGAACCCGTGTCCCCTGAATTGGTAGGCGGATTCTTAACCACTGCGCCACCAGGGAAGTCCGGTGACAGTCTTTCTGACAGGTGTGAGGTGATAGCTCATGATTTTGATTTGCATTTCCCGGATGATTAGTGACATTGAGCACCTTTTTATATACCTGTCGGCCATCTGCTTGTCTTCTTTGCAAAAATGTCTATTCTATTGCTCTGCCCATTTTTTAATGGGCTTGTTTGGGCTGGTTGGTTGGTTGGTGTTTTGTTTTTTTGCTATTGAGTTCTATGAATTCTTTCTATAGTTTAGATATTAACCCTTTATCAGATGGATGATATGCAAGTGTTTTCTCTCGTTCTGTAGGTTGCCTCTTCCTTTTCGGATTGTTTCTTTTGCTGTGTATGCGCTTTCTAGTGGCCCCATTTATTAATTTTTCCTTTGGTTACTTGTGCTTTTGGTGTCACGTCCAAAAGAACGTTGCTCAGACCAACGTCAAGGAGATTTTCTTCTGTTTTCTTCTAGGAGTTTTTCAGTTCCAGGTCTTATGCTTAAGTATTAAATCTGTTTAGAGTTAATTTTTGTGACTGGTTTAAGGTTGGGGTCTAATGTCAGTCTTCTGCATGTGGATATCCAGTTTTCCCAACACCATTTATGGAAGAGGCTATCCTTTCCTCACTGAGTGTGGGGGCTTCCTTGTCAAATATTAGTTGACCATATATATTTCTCATTAAAAATAAAAAAATCACAGGGAATTCCCTGGTGGTCCAGTGGTTAGGATGCTGTACTTTCACTGCTGGGGCCTGGGTTCAATCCCTGGTCCGGGAACTAAGATCCTGAAAGCTGCGTGGCATGACAACACACACACACACACACACACACACACACACACACACACACACACACAGAAAAATGGACAAACCAAAGTATAGATCTTGGTACATTTCCCATCCACATCTAGAACATGACTAGCTTCCAGAAGCTCCTCAATATCTCTTCAGCTTACTACATCCCCCAGCCCCGTGCCCAACCACCATTGTTTCTATTGACACTATAGCTTGCCTTTGGCCCGTTTGTTCTTTATATAAAGGGAGACTGTATATATGTTAAGAGGAAAGCCCACAGGATTCTCTAATAATTGCATGTGGGGTGTGGTGAATGATGGAAGTTAAGAATGACTCCAGGTGTTTGCTGTCAGTTGAGATGGGGAGGGCTGTAGAAAGAACAGGTTTTGTTGGGGAATATCCGGGGTGCAGTTTTGGACCAGTTGATTCTGGGATGCCTTTTGGACTGATGAGGGAATATTGAGTAGGCAGTTGCATACGTGGGAGTCTGGACTGAAGTTACAAACCTGAGACTCACTGGCATTCAGGCAAGCCTGGGAGATCCCAAAGGGAAGGGACTGGGATCAAGAAAGAAACCAAGAACTTAAAAAAAAAAAAGGGGGGGGCTTCCCTGGTGGCGCAGTGGTTGACAGTCCGCCTGCCGATGCAGGGGACACAGGTTCGTGCCCCGGTCCGGGAAGATCCCACATGCCGCGGAGCGGCTGGGCCTGTGAGCCATGGCCGCTGAGCCTGCGCTTCTGGAGGCTGTGCTCCTCAACGGGAGAGGCTGCAACAGTGAGAGGCCCGCGTACCACAAAAAAAAAAAAAAAAAAAAGGAGTGCTTCCTAAATGCCAGGCACCGTGACAGGGCCCAGGAACACCAGATGGGGGTCCCCCTACCTTTATACAGCTTACAGTCGAGTAGGGGAGATAAATTTCGAGATAAGACTATTAAATAAGCAAGTCAGCAATTTGAGTTTGGGAGCTGTACTATATAGAAAACAAGTGGTGGATACGGTAGAGCAGGGATCGGCACAATTTTTGTTTCTGATAAAAAAATGAAGGTAGGAAATATTTTCATCTTTGCAGGCCATGTGGTCTCTGTCTCAGCTAGAGTCTGCTGGGCCAAAGCAGCTGTGGACAGGAGGAAAATGAGTGGGTGTGGCTGTGTGCCAATCAAACTGTATTTACAAAAACAGGATTTGGTCCCAGGGCTGTAGTTTGCTGCCCCCCTGTGATAGAGAATAATGGGCGGGGACCCTCATTAGATGGAGTGGTCAGTAAAGAACTCTCTGAGGAAGTGACCTGTAGAGGAAGACAGGAATGGTGGGAGGGAGCCAGCCAGGTGAACAGCCAAGACACCAGCATTGCAGACAGAGGGGACTGTGAGTGCAAAGGCCCTGTGGTGGAAAGAGGTTGGGAAATGAAAGGTGAGGAGGAGGTTGCGGGGGTGGACAGGATTTGAGCTTGGAGAAGTAGGTGGGGGCCAGATCAGGGGGGCTATGCTATGAAGGAGCCTAGGACTCAAGAACAAAGAGAAGCTGTGACTTCCCTGGTGGTCCAGTGGTTAAGACTCTGCGCTTCCTTCCACTGCAGGGGGTGCGGGTTCCACCCCTGGTCAGGGAACTAAGATTCCACATGCCGAAAAACAAAGAGAAGCTGCGGAATAGGTTTTAAGTGGGAATGCCATCGGAGCCGCGTAAAAGGAAGGCTCTACTAGCTCGGGAGCGGAGACCGGGCACACGTGTTAGCAGGGAGAGCAGGTGGGAGGCCTCTGGGCCCACTTGAGAGGCTATGGGGGCCAGAGCCGGGGCGGCGAAGGGGGGTGTGGAGCCTTCCTGCTCAGTTTTCTGTTTCTCTCCTTTTCTCTGGTTTTCTACCCCCTCCCTGGGTCTTTGTCCCTCTCTCTCCAGTCCCTTTACCTGCCCCCTCCTTTTCTGAGTCTCTGGACTCCCCGCCCCCCACCCCCCGCCTTTCTCCATCTCTTTTTCTCTGAGTCTCTGTCCCCTTTTCTTGAAATCTCTGCCCCCCTTTGGGGGTCTCAGTCTTCCCTCTAAATCTCTCTCTCCCCAGAGTCTCTATTCTCTTCTCTCTGGAGAGCTGTCCTTATCTCTTAGGTTTCTGTCTTATCTTTTTGGGTGTCTGGCCTCCTCTGGGCCTCTCTCAATCTCTTTCTTGGTCTTTGGCGACAATGACTGTATGTGTCTCCACCAGGTAGCAGCCTCCAAATGCCCAAGGTCTTAGAGTTCATTTTCCCTGTTTGCCCCAGAAGGGGAGAAGGGTACCCCCCCGCTTGTGGCTGTCCTGCTACACCCCGTCTCTCGGATCTCCCCTCTCTTAGCTCGGTGTCTGGGCTGAAGCAGACGCTGTTGGCTGAGTCAGGGGCCGTGACCAGCTACAGCCACCGCGTGTTCTCCGCCTGGGACTTTGGCCTCAGCGGGGAGGTCCACGTGCGGCTGCGCCAGCGCAACATCCTATTTGAGTTGCAGGTGCGCTTAGGGGTGGGGGGGCCTACAACCAAATGTCACCCGAGGGGGCGGGGTTGAGAGAATGGGCGGGGCCTAGACCAGGGACCGGGCCTCCAGAGAGATGCTGGGCGGAGCTTTCTTCTAAGGAGGCGGGCCTTGGGGGAAAGGGGCCAAGGCCACTACAGGGATGCCTGAAGTCAAAGGGTACAGGAAAAAGCTAGCAGCAGGAAAGGGGCGGTACCTAAAGCTCCTCGGTTCAAAGTTAAGAGAAGGGTGTGGCCAGAAAGGGCTTGATAAAGTAGCACTGTAACTCCAAAGCACCAGGCATGAGTGCTGGGCGGGTCCTGGGAGGAGCTGGACGTGTTGGGTGGGGCCTTGGGGGCGGAGCCAGATCTCAATTGTCACCTGGAGGGCCCTGGATGGGCTGAGATAAGGATTATAGATGTTCTTGGAGGGGCGGTGCTGCCTCGGTTCACGTTGAGCCTGGGCTCTGGACCACAGGCTGCACCTAGGGTAATGGAACCCAAGTGGACGTCTCTTCCGGCCTTAGGTGGAGCTGGAGGAAGCAGCGGTGCGGCGCCAGGCTGCGGTGCGGACGCTGGGCCAACAAGCCAGGGTGTGGTCGGTGCGGTTGCTGCTCAACATGGCGGTGTTGGCACTCCTGGGGGCAGCCTTCTACGGCGTCTACTGGGCCACAGGGGCCACTGTGGAGCTGCAGGTGTGGAGGGCCCCGGGGGAGGAAAGGGCCTGGAACCTACATTTCCAGGGGTGGAGGAGACTGAGGCCTATTCCTGGAATCTCAGAGAGGAGGGATTGGTGTGTGTGGGGGGATTATGTTTGGACTTCAGGGTGATGAAGGAGGAAGAGGCTGGTGGAGGACGTTAAGCATGGCTCCTGCAGGACCCCAGAGTCTCTTCTCTTGGTCCACCCTCCCTCCTAGGAGATGTCTTTTATCCAGGGAATGCCACTGCTGAAGCTCGTGGTGGATTACCTTCCGTCCATCTTCATCTCCGGGGTCAACTTCGTGCTGCCACCGGTGTTCAAGCTCATTGCTCCACTGGAGGGCTACACCAGGAGCCGCCAGATCGTTTTTATCCTGCTCAGGTTCTGGACTCCTGGGGTGGGCTGGGGATGATGGTGGGCTGGTCGGGGGACATTGGTTGTAGCAAATAAGAGACTGAAATCGTCAGGATATGGGATCCAGTGGGATCTGAATTCAAATCCCGACTCTTCCTGTCACTGAGCCTCAGTTTTCTTCACCTGGGAAATGGGGAGAATTGTGAGCACGCTCCACACAGGAGAGTCCAGGCACGTGGTGGGCACTTGGTCAGTGCTGATTCCCTTTCTCTCTCTTCCCCTTGCCAGGACAGTGTTTCTCCGCCTGACCTCCCTGCTGGTCCTGCTCATCTCTCTCTGGAATCAGATCACTTGCGGGGGAGATGCGGACGCTGAGGAGTGCAAAACCTGTGGCTACAATTACGAAGAACTTCCGGTGAGGATGAGGGGTGGGGGAGGGGACGGACTCCTGGGTCCTTGAAGGAAAGGAGGAGCCCGGTGGGTCCGGACCCCTGGCTTGGGAGGAAAGGGGAGCTTGGGGTGCTAGAATACCTTCCCCTTGAGGACAGGGGTATGGATTTAAAAAAAAACTAAAGGCCCCCAGAGAAAGTATTGATAGAATATCATAGCTTGCAGTTTGGAGACTCAGACGTTCGGGTCTACAGGTGTCTGGGTCCTGAGGTCTTTATGACCCGTTCTTCCTTCCTCAGTGCTGGGAGACTCGCCTGGGACAGGAGATGTACAAACTCCTGCTGTTTGATCTCCTGACCGGCCTGGCAGTCACGCTGCTCATCCAGTTTCCTCGGAAGTGAGAGTCCCGCCCCTTGCTGTGGTCCCGCCCAGCACCCAGTTTTCTCTTTCGCCCCGCCCCTTTCTAGCCCTGCCTCTGACTGCCCTGCCCGCAGACCCCGCCCCTCCACGAGTTTGGTAGTCAGTTCCCTGCGGCCCTGTCCCTACTGCCAGGATCGCCTCTACGCCTCAAGCCCCGCCCTCTAGACACACCCCCTCCAGAACCTTGAAGGCTCCGCCCCAGCCCCAGATATGCTCACTTCCGATTGGTGGGCGGGACGGTGAAGGCGGGGAAACCCGTGGCCGGCCTGCCTCTGATTCGGCCCCGCCTCACCCCGCCCCTCAGGCTGCTGTGTGGCCTCTGTCCCGGGGCGCTGGGTCGTTTTGCGGGGACCCTGGAGTTCCAGGTGCCTGACGAAGTGCTGGGGCTCATCTACGCACAGACAGTGGTCTGGGTGGGGAGTTTTTTCTGCCCTTTACTGCCTTTGCTCAACACGGCCAAGTTCCTGCTGCTTTTCTATTTGAAGAAGGTGAGGGGTGGGGAGCACCCTTGGGTCTGAAGCGGGAGGTATTGGGGCTTGGGCGTCTGGGTCCTGGGGGGAGGAGGGGACTGAGGGATGTGACTACTGGGTCCTGTAGGGGGAGGATGCCAGGGTCGTGGACTACTAGATCCTGACGGAGGATGGGTCTGGAGGACAGATTCCTGGATGTGGGAGAAGGAGGGGTCCAGGGCATCCCAACTTTTAGGTCTGAGGGAAGCGGGGACACGGACTCCTGTGTCTGATAGTGGAAAAGAACTGGGGCTCCTGGATCCTGACTGAGGAGAAGAGGCCAGGGACCAGGGCTCCTGGATGGTGGAGAAGGAGAGTCTGGGGCTCAGATTCCCTCATCCCCCCCCACCAGATCACCCTCTTCTCCACCTGCTCCCCGGCCTCCCGCACCTTTCGGGCCTCCACTGTGAACTTCTTCTTCCCCCTGGTCCTTCTCCTGGGTCTGGCCATCTCCACCGTTCCTGTGCTTTATAGCATCTTCCTGTAAGTGTGAGAGGCACCTGCCTCTCTCTCCCTCCCTCCTTCCTCCTTTCTCCAGGGTTCTGACTTTTGGCCATCCTTGAGCTCTGCCTGTCTTTGACTTCAGGATCCCACCTTCTAAGCTGTGTGGTCCATTCCGGGGGCAGTCGTCCATCTGGGCCGAGATCCCCGAGTCTATTTGCAAGCTCCCTCAGCCTGCCCAGAAATTTCTCTTCTTCCTGGGGACCCAGGCTTTTGCTGTGCCCCTTCTGCTGATCTCCAGGTGAGAGCCCTAGACTCCTGGGTCTGAGTTTGAATGTCTGACCTGGGGTCTCGCTGCCTGCTTCCAAGAAAGAAGGGGGCTGGGGGCCCAGACTCTTGGGTCTGAGGAAAGGAGGGGGCTGGGATACTAGACTTCTTGAGTCTGAAGGAGGAGGTCCAGACTCCTGATTACTAAAGAGCCCTACGTTGAAGATATTCTAAGGGCGTTTGGGGAGTAGCTTCCATTCTGTCTCTTCTAGCATCCTGATGGCGTATACCGTGGCCCTGGCTAACTCATACGGACGCCTCATCTCTGAACTCAAACGCCAGATAGAGACGGTGAGCCAGGCCCGGTCCCTGGGAAGGGGTCCTGGGGAATATGGAAAGGGACACGGGTGGAGAGAAGATCTGTCTTATCTCCACCTCTCTTTACCCTTTACCTCAGGAGGCGCAGAATAAAGTCTTCCTGGCACAGCGCGCTGTGGCGCTGAGCTCGGCCAACAGAGCTCTTTGACCTGTCCAGCCTGGCTCAGGGTGACCTCCCACTTTCAGACCCAGACCTGCCCTCAGATCCTTTGTAAGCCTCGGCCACATCATTTGGAAAATAAGCGAACTGGAGAAGACTCCATGCTTTTCCAGCCCTGGGATTCACTGCTAAGTCCCTGACTCTCCAGTGAACCTCTTTCTAGTACCAATAAACACAGCTGAGGCTGCTGAGTGCTTTTTGAAACTCGCGTCCAGAAGGCGGGGCAAGGCATCAGCGGGACATAAACCAATCAAATGTGTTTACCTGTGGGTCGGCGCGGCGGGCTCTTCCGCGAGAGGACCTGGCGGGAGTGCCAGCCAATCAGAGGCCGCGTTCAGTAGCGTCCGGGCGGGGACACTTGTGATTGACTCAGAATCTTGATAAGAGGCGGTCGCTAGGCGACACCACGCGCAATTCCGAGCAATGGGAGGTGGGCGTCTCAGCCAATCAACTTTCGCTACAGACCCAGAGGGGCGTGCCAAATAGTCCAGGACCAATCCGTGGCCGAGACAGGGAGGGGCCATCCTCTCGCCAATCTGAAGTGCTAGAAGGCGGGCCTGCCAGTCCGTGGACAGCTACGGCGCCATGAATATCTTACCCAAGAAGAGCTGGCACGTCCGGAACAAGGACAATGTCGCCCGCGTGCGGCGTGACGAGGCCCAAGCCCGGGAGGAGGAGAAAGAGCGTGAGCGGAGGGTGCTGCTCGCTCAGCAAGAGGTAAGCTCCCAGTCCGGCCGGGCGGAGCGCCCAGGCGCCTCGGGAGGGACCGGAAGTGGGGCGGCGCGCAGGCGCAATGCACACCGTGCGGAATTAGGGGCCAGGCTCCCTGGAAGCGTGTGCGGTCTTTTGCGTATCCCACCTCGAGCTCTCCCTGGTCTTGGTTCTCCCCACTCCTAGAGTAGGAGCTCATGAATAAACGAAGCCCTGGACAATTCACGGAAACTCGGACCACTTTTTAGTTTACCTGCACAAACTTCCTATTTAGTAAGCGCCTACTCTATGCTCGCCCCGTGCAGAGCGCTTGACTTGCCAAATCTCTCAAGCACTGTTCGTTCTTAGAGAGGCTGTCATTTCCATTGTGCAGAGAAGTGAGATGGCTTCAGAGAGGAAGACACAGCGAAATGACAGTGGAACAAGCCAGTTCCGCTCTGTCGGGCGAGCCTTTTGCCTGCACCGCTGCCCACACACAAACACTACAGGCTCTCTTTATAACTCCTAACCTGTTTGGTTTATACCTAGCTTCCTGTCCTTTGGCTAATCTGATTGTCAACACTGGCTGGGAGGTAGTCAGGGTTTTTAAAATTCACATTTACCAGTAGAAATTGCAAATCAACTGGGGATAGTGACATGGAGCCCTGCCTGGAATTCAGATCACCTGTCCTAATACACGAATTGGCTGCCTTCGTAGCTGTTTTTACTGTGTCACTCGAGATTGCGAACCCCCCTGGTTTACTGTTTGAAAGGTAGCTTACAAACCCAGGCGTTGCCTCATTCCCCCACCCTCTCCGCAGGCTGGGATAGGTGCCTCTTCTGGGCTCCCAGTGCCCCTGCTCCCTTTCTTTACAGCCCCCAGCACCACGGCCTGTGGTTTTCTGTGGTCGGCACCAGGCTCACAGTTCCTTGAGTCACATCTAGGTTCTGAATGTTCTGCCTATACCTTTCTTTTCCCCCAGGCCCGCACAGAATTCCTACGGAAGAAAGCCAGGCATCAGAACTCACTACCTGCGGCTGAAGCAGCAGCACCAGGAGCCCCAAGCAGTTCTGGCCCTGTGGATCTGTTTCGAGAGCTGCTGGAAGAAGGGAAGGGGGTGAGCAGAGGCAATAAAGAGTACGAGGAAGAGAAGCGACGAGAGAAAGTAAGTCGGTCTTGCCCTCTTCGTCAGAGTCATGGATGGAGCTGGGGGAAGGGGAGCACCTTGCCCGTCAGGTGTGACTAAGGAGTGTTTAGGGATATGGTGGGGATTAAACAAGCTAATGTAGGGAACTCAGAACCGTACTGAAACAGCACTTAAGAGGTGTTGGTTATTGCCGGCAGCTAGGTACAGACCTCTCAGGTCTCTCACCTGCTGTCCAGAGCCTATAGATATTTGGGAAGTGTTAAGGGGCTTTTAAATGTAGATCAGATCCTGTCAGTCACCTGCTCTCAGGGACTTCCCATCAAACTCTGAACTTGCCTCCTCCCCCCACCTCAGTCATTCCTCTTCCTTGCTTGCTTCTCTCAGGTTTTTCTTCAGTTGTCTCCCCAAAGATGCCTGCCTTTGAACCCTAACCTAAACCAGTTCCACCCTGTCCCCTCCTTCCTGTGCTTTTTGTTTCTGAAGCTGCCATTGTGCCCATTGTGCCCCCGGAGCAGGAGCCCCACACGTACTGGTCTGTTGTGTCCCCAGCACCTGGCAGAGTTGGCTCATGACAGGCCTGTTGGCTCAATGTCTGGTTCTGCCTCGGGAACCTTGGGTGTCCCTTGGGTGTCTCCCAAGGGGAGACACACTTGACATTCTCACTTCCACATTTTGTCTTCCTCAGGAGATGCAAGAGAAGGCTCTGGGCATCCTGACGTACCTGGGCCAGAGTGCAGCGGAAGCCCAGACTCAGCTCCCTTGGTACCAGCTCCCCCCAAGTCGGCGCGGCCCCCCGTCTGGTCCAGGACCAGATGAGAAGATCAAGAACCGCCTGGACCCTCTGGGGGAGATGCAGAAACATTTGGGGAAGAAGAGAAAGCACAGTGGTGACAATGGCAGTCACAGCAGAAAGGAAAAGGAGGGACCTGAGAAACGACCCAAAGAGTAAGGAGCCTGGGCCTTGGGGGTTGGCCATGGCCATGCGGGCACCATGGAAGCTCTCTCTGGTTGGGACGGGAGGGCTCTGGGGTCTGGATACGTGTTCTCAACACGTGGTCCAGGGACCCCGGGGGTCCTGACACCCCTTCACGGGGTCTGCGAAGTCAAGCCTATTTTCATAACATCATTTAACTTTTTAACTCTCGTTCTCGGGGTCCCCAGAGGCTACATGATATGAGACGACACCACTGATGTGGCTGGTGGAACATTCGCTTGTGTTAAGATTTCTCATTTTGTATATGCAAGATATTGACAGATAAAATCCACTGAAACAAAGCTCTCTGAGGTTCAGTTTTTGAGACCAGAGTGTGAGAACCACGGGGCTAGAATAAAAGCAGGTTTGTGTCCCTAGGATGCAGACCCCTGAGTGTAGATCGGGTATACCGACCCGTCTCCTTTCTCCCACAGATGAGGGAATGGGGAGGGCCAGGTTGTGCTCAGTGCCATACAGCCGCTTAGTAGTGGAGGGGCACCCACCTGTAGAGGTGGTGAGGCCAGCTTCAGGGTCCCAGCACCAGTCTGCTTCCCTCCCAGGTGGCAGCTCCCTCCCAGAGGACAATGGGGGAGGGCGGGGCCTCCTGGGACTACCAGCTTTCTGAACCGACTCTCATCTCCTCCCAGACCCCCGTCCCTGGACCAGCTTCGAGCTGAACGTCTCCAGCGGGAAGCGGCCGAGAGGGCTCGGGCACAGGCCCTGCTGGCCCGGATTGGAGGCACGGCAGCCCAGGAGGATCAGCCAGAAGAGGTGGACGATCGGCGGAGGCGGTACAACTCCCAGTTCAACCCCCAGCTGGCCCGGCGCCCCCGCCAGCAGGAACGCCCCCTGGCTCACTGACTCAGGGGGTACAGGAGAGGCCGCTGCTGCCAGCCGTCATATAAAACTATTTATTCATAAATATTTTCCAAAATGAAAATAGGTTTACCAAAAAAAGTCCCTCACTGGGGAGGGGAGGAGGGGGCAGCCCTCGCCCCCGGGCCCCCAGGGTGGGGCTGAGAGAAAGAGAAAGCCTCCCAGCCCCCTCCCTGCTTCCTGGGGGAGGGGGCTGCCCTATGGCCTGGGGCCTCCCCCCAGTCTTCCAGGGCAGGGCCCTCACCTGGGCAGGGGGATCAGCATGCGGGGGGAGGGAAGGGTGGAGGGAGGGGCCGGTGTCACTGGAGGTCCCGGTCCTCCAGGTAGCGGTACTCAAAGGTGAAGCCTTCCTTCTTCCGCTGGCCCCACTTCTCGTAGTCAAAGTAGATGTAGGTGCCCTGGCCGGGGGAGAAGGCGATCAGTGAGTGGACGAGGTGGTCGGGGGAGCTGGCAGAGGGACAGGTCTTAGGGCCATGGAGGAGCCAGGCACCAGGCCAACTGCCCTGCATGCACACGCCATCTCACTCCACCCTCACAAGGCTCTTCTCAGGTGGGAAACATTATCACTCCTGCTTCAGAGGAAGCAGAGGGAGGCGCAGGGAGGTCACATGCCAGAGCCGGGCCTCGACCCCGGGCACGTGTGCCAAACATCCTATTGCTTCTCTCGATGGCTTTGGCTTTCCAAGCACTGATCGAGTGCCGAGTACGTGATGTATGTCCTAGGGTTTAGTCTTCACAAAACCCCTGAGGCCATGGAACAGGCTTGGAGTCTACATACATCCAGGCACGCTGCCAGGACAGACGTTTTACTGGCAACAGCGGTGGTGTGGGAACTTCTGAAGGACTGATGCCTGGAAATACACTAACTTAGAGGATTACTTTGGACCAAACCGGGGGGGAACAGGATGTCTGTAGTTAGTGTCCAAGATGACACAGTGGGAATGGGGCCGGGTTCTGAATGAATGGTGGAAATGCTTCAAAGAACCTGAAGGAATGGAGGGGAGGAAGTTCCCTGAGGACAAGGCCCTTGTTCAGTGCTTGGCATCAGGTAAAGATTTGGTGGAAAAAAACCACTGTGGAACATACCAACTAAAAGTTGAAATAAAGTCCAGTACGCCCATGACACTACATAGCAGGCACCATTTAGTACTTACACGTCATTAACTCATTTAATCCTCATAACAACTGCATAAAGGTAGGTGCTGTTACCCCGTTTTTACAGATAAGGAAATAGAGACAGATGTTCAAGTGAATTGTCCACGGTCACCAGCTAGAGCTGGGTTCCAAACCAGGTAGTCTGGCTCCAGAGTGTTTTGCAAGTGGGAGGTCCCAATCAATCAATTACGAGAACAACAAAAGAGCTTCCCCATCCGTGTTTGCTGAGCCCCTCTGCTGGGTGCTGGGGACTGTCAAGGTCCCCGAGCAGTGCAGCCCATGGTCTTGGGTGGGAGACACCACATCCCCGCACCGTGCCAGAGGAGGGGGCAGAGGCACAGGCTGTGTGTGCGCCTGGGGAAGGCTCCTCTGAGGAAGGACATGGAGGCTGGGACCTCTGGGGTGACCGCGAGCTGGCCAGTGAGGAAGAGGACAGTGTCCCAGGCAAGGCAGATGGCCTGAGGGACCGAGCTGGCTGAAGGTGGTGGCAAAGGGAGCGGGCAGCAGGGCTGCCAGTCTGCGTGTGGAGTGGGGACTCTACCCGGACTCAGCCAGCGGGACCAGAGTGGACAGGGCACAGGGAGGGGCCCTCACCTGCTCGAACTCGTCAGTGATGGTCTTGGGCTCCTCGTGCCTCTGGAACCACATCATGTACTTGGTGTGGAATCGCCATGACTGCTTCTTTAGGGCCTTGGCTGCCAAGTACTGTGCCTTAGTGCCCTGAGGAAGGAAGCATGGAACGGGGGATCAGGGGGCCTCGCAACTGGGTGGGGGCCAGGTGGACGGGGCAGGGCGACAGGGCTGACCCCAGGCCCCGCCACAGACCGAGGTTGGGCCGGACAATCCAAGTACGGATGGGCTGGGGCACAAGACGTACCAATGCTGGTCAGGAGAAGGAAAATGAGACGGGAGGTGGAAATTGCTTTCAGAGAAGCTTTGAGAAGGAAGAGAAACTAATCGTGATGAGAGCTGAGAGGAGGCAGTTTAGAAACTTTCTCAAGGCTGGATGAGGGAGGGGGTCACTGGTGACACACTGGGTTACGCAGAGGTTGGACAGTTCCCTAGCGGGTCCCCAGGGAGGCCCGAGTACGTGCCAGCGAGCAGCGTGCTGGCACAGTGAGAGTTATCGGGACGGGCACTGTGGGGCTGGGCTCCCTGGGTGCTGCGCTAGACCAACCCAGCCCTCAGCCTCAACTGACCTGACACCTCAGCACTGGAGTGGGGACAGGGAGGGGTCTGGTTGGGGGGGGGGGCAGGACTGGGGGAGGGGGAGGGGTGCGGTCCCGGTGGCCGCAGTGGGGCACCCACCTCACCCCTCCAGCCCGAGGGGGGACGGCGGCGGTGGCGGCGAAGCCGGGGGTCCCGAGGCTGCCCCGGGGGCCCTGCTGTACCTCCAGATAGTAGAAGATGAAGAAGAGCGTCTCGGTCGACAGCCGCTGGTAGAACTCCACAGTGTCCGAGTGCGGGGGTGGCATCTGGTGGTGGTAGGGGGGCGTCGGGCAGGGGTTCCGGGGGAGGTACTGCCTGTGGGGGGACAGGATGGTCAGTGCCGGTGCGCGGCAGCCCCCGGCCTCCCTGCCTTCTCTCCTCTCGTGGATCAAAGGGAGCGTCTCAGGCACCACATCACCCAGCATTACCACCTCAGTCCCTGTGTCCTGTGGGGAGCCCAGGTCAAGTCTCCCTCGGATTCAGGGGCCCCGTACCCACCCCACGTGGCCCCTCACCGGATGCGCTCAGAGTCTGAGGGGTGGGGCATGTGATGCCAGGCGGCCTCTTCCATGGCCTGCTGGTAGAGCTGCTCCTTGGTGAGGGGCACAGGCCCCAGGGGACACACACCCAGCGACAGCGGTATGTTCACCTCCGACAGCTGCAGGGCCGGCTGGGCCGAGGCCGGGGGAGCTGACGTGCTGCTCAGGATGATGTCTGCGGGGAGGGCAGAGGTGGGGCCGGCGAGCGGTGAGGCTGGTGCATCCGGCCCCTCCTGGACGGCCCGCCCCACCCCTGGAAGCTCACCTCGCTCAGTCAGGTGCAGCGTGGGGACGGGGTCCTCGATGCCAGAGCTGATGGCTGCCCGCTCCGCCATGGACTTCAAAGAGCTCAGAGGCTCAGGGGCCTGGGGAGGGAAGAGGTGCCTGGCCTGAGGTCCAGGGCCGAGGGCTGGCACTGGGTCCTCGTGGGCCCCGGCACCCTCGCCTGCTCCGGTGGGGCTTCAGCTAAGCCAAGGCCGTTAGTGTAAGAGCACGTCCACTGCAGCACCTAACAGCGGGGAGAAAACCTGGACACGACCAAGTGTCCACTGACAGAGGGGTGCCTAGCACGTGTGGACCCTGCTGTACAGCCCCGTGACAGTAACACACCAGCGGAGAGCCCGCGCGCCACCGCCGTCACAGAACCGGCAGCAGCGCCCACTTGTCTGCACGCCTACACGCTGGGAGGAGCCCGCCCACTGCCGGCTGCCCCACGTGCGTCACTAAGACCCCCTGCCCCTCTCCGCGGCCACCGGCCACCGCTGGCCACTGGCAGTTGCCTTCCACTCCTCTCGCCACCCCACTCCCCACACCCTTCAGTCACCGAGGTCTCTCTTCCCTCGGAGGCACCTGCACTGCCGCCCCACACCGTCCTGGTCTCACAGGCCCCCGAGGGACCTTTCCAGCCATGTCTTTCTCTGTCATTTTTCTACTCAAAACCTTTCCACCACTCACCCAGTAATTAAAAAAAAAAAAAATGTTGTGGACCTGTTTTGAGAATCTCAAGGCTCATTTCTTCCCCCAGAAAAATGCATACACTGAACTTCCTGTCCGTTGTATTTCTAAACTTTGGGTGCTCACTGGGAGCCAGAAACTCTCCTGAGAGCTTTATGAGGACTATTCCCAAGCATCCTATCACATTTGAGGAGTGACTGCAATTACTTTCATTTTCCAGATGAAGGCAGGTACAGGAGGCAATGCAGGGCTTGGACCCCGACAGTGGGGCCCTCCTCACCCTGCCTCCTGCGGAAGTGAAGTTAAGACACACTGGCCCAGGGACTTCCCTGGTAGTCCAGTGGTTAGGATTCCACACTTTCACTGCGGAGGGCCTGGGTTCAATCCCTGGTCAGGGAACTAAGACCCTGCAAGAAGTGTGGTGCGGCCAAAAAAAAAAAAAACCCAAAATAAACCCCGAAACACACTGCCCCAGATGGTCACCTCACGTCCTGCTGCTGCCCTTTCAGACTCTGGCCCTGCAGCCAGCCTGCACCCCGTTCTTCTCGCCTCCGCTGAACCCTGCTTCCCAGCCTTCTAACTACAGCTCTGGCATCAGCCCCCCATAGAACTCCAGCCCGGGGGGGGGGTGGGGCGCTTCTCCCTGTCAGCCCCGCCTGCCACTGTGACCCCACACGACCTGGCCCTGGTTCCACCTCACAAACGTTGCTGGGCTGCCTCCCCAGGTTAAGTCAGATACGCACGTGGGTCCACAGCACCCCGGCCCCCACCCCACCCAGACATGCGCGCCATACAGTCCCACTCTGCTCCCTGTACGGAAGGTGGGAAGTGGCTACATTTAGCCAGCACGAAGTGGCTCAGAGCAGACGTCAAGTGTTTTCTGGACTTAAATGTTTTTGTAGAAGGCAAGAGGGTGGTAAGCTCTGGATGGTGGGTCATGTGAAGTAATACGCCGTATGGGGAGAAATGACCGAGGGCTGGAAGGAGGGCGATGACAGTGGACACCCGGGGAGCGAGCAAGCAAGTACAATCAGGAGCAAGGAAAGTACCCAGAGGGACAGAGACCCAGGTGGGGGTGGCAGAGAAGCCCGGAGATGATGTGAGCGCGCAGGTGTGCCAGGCGAGAGAAGCCAGAGCGACACAGCGAGGGCTGGAGGTGGAGATGGCAGGTAGAGACCTGTAGCCAGGGGACAGCGACCATCTGCAGTGGAGACACAGGGCCAGGACAGAAAGGCTCGGGGCCCGCCGGGGATGTGCGGGGCCCACCTTGATCTCCGGGGCAGCGCTGAACTGTGGAGGTCCATTGAGCAGGGCGCCGGCTGCCTTGGCCTCGCTGAAGCTGGGTGTCGGGGAGCTGGGAGGGTTCACAGGTAGTGGCACCAGGAGACTGGGTCCCCCCGAGTTGTTCCCTGAGCCTGGGGCCACGCCCCCAGCCCCCGTTGGGGCTGTCGCATTGGGTTCCTTCCTGGGGAGGGGTACAAAGGGTTGGAGGCTCAGAGGAGGGTCCCCAAAGGCGGGACGGACAAGAAGACTTGGGTGATCGGGGAAAGGAGTCAAAAAGGGAGAATGCACAGAACATGGGGCCAGCTGAGGGACGCAGACAGGAGAGAAGCTCTCTGGGCGAAGGGAGAACCCCACCCCTTGCCATCACTTCCCAGTAAAGAAGGGCTGCGGATGTGGGAACAAGCATTCTCAGGACGCTCCCAGAGACCACACGCCTAAACGTTCTCTAGGAAGCAGGTGGGACCACTTCTTACACGGAGTGGCCCGTGGAGAAAGGGGTGGGAAAGAGCCACACAACAGAGCAGCCCACCTAGAGCCCAGGGGTGAGGCACCCGGGGAGGAGGGAGGGAGGGAGGGATCCGGGGGGTCTTCCCCATTCCCACAGAGGACGCTGCGCTCTCTCTTGGGCCACTCTTCTGGGAAATGGTCTGACCTACGATCTGGAGGGGTGGCTGGGGAGAGGACGGACTGGGACCCTTCACTGTAAGAAGTGGACGCTGAGCCCCTGACGGAGTGAGGAAGGCCCTGGGGCAGGACACAGAAAAGGGAGGAGGCGGCAGGGCACGACACTCCTGCAGGAAAGGGAGAGCCAGAGCGTTCCAACGGGTCCCCGGGGGGCTCTGAGAACAATCCCACTTAGGCGAGGAATGTTCTAGGGCAGAGCTGGGGGACACACATATACGATACCCCAGCTGGGAAGAAGTCGGGACTCAGCACCTAAGCGGGTGGGAGAGAGCTCTGGGGGAAGTCCCCACTGGCAAGGGCAGGGCCCGGATCTGCACCATGTGGCAACCGTGTGAGCGGCCCCGTGCCTCCTCGTGCCAAAGGCTGCCTGTCCCCAGCCCTGCCCAAGGCCGGACACTCACGAGGTGCTGGGAGGTGGGTTGTGGGGGCCAGACGGGGGGCCCAGGGCCTGGCTGTTGGCACTGCTGCCCCCGCCGCTGCTGAGAGCCACCTCTGCCGGGCTGTCTGCCACTACTGAGCTGTAACCTGGGGGAAGGAAGAGGGGCTGAAAGGGGCCTGCGGCAGCCACCCCAGGACCCCCCACCCGGCCGCCTCCCACTTACTGGTGGCGCCGTTCTGCTTGCCTCCGCCTCCGCCTCCGCCGGGCTGCACGCTGGGGGGCCGGGGCTGCGCGGGGCTGGGCCCACTGGAAGCTGGCGGGGCCACAGCCTGGGCGTAGGGGGCGGGCGTGCCCGAGCTGTGGCTGGGAGCTGGGCTGGCCTTGGCGCCCAGGGCGCTTGGGGGTGCTGCCGGGGCAGGGGCCCCGTTGTTGCCAGGGGCGGTGCTCAGGGCAGAGGCGGCGGGCGGGGGGCCGGAGGGGTAGCTTGGCGGCACAGCTGGGGACTGAGGGTGCTGGCTGCTGTGGACAGGCTTGGAGCCGTTTTTGGCTGGAGACTGCAGGTGGGAGGGAGGAGAGGGTCAGGACAGAGTGGGCCGCAGGTCTCGCCAGCCTCCCGCACACCCCTCCCCGGAACAAGGCTCCATCCTCGGTGCTGGCCTTGCTGCCCCTCCCTGGGGACCCAGATGACCCCCATTCGCCCTCATGGCTTCAACCTCCACCTTCATGCGCACAACACTCGTGCATTTCTAGCCTGCATCCAGCTTGCCATGTCCTGCGTGGACATCCCCACGATGTCCCACAGGGATCTGAGACACCACTTGGGTGTAAGAGAAACCCATCCACCTGATGACAGGGCAGTAGTGGGAAACACATCAATGTCCTCAGTATGAGGTTAGCTGGACCCAGCCAGAAGTCCAAGGGGAGAAGAGAGGACAGCTGAAAATAGGATAGTAATTCTGAATGTCACTTAAAGGGTCCCAAAAGCAACTCGAGGGGCCGTTAATGACCAATACCCCACAAAGCACGTGGGGTAACGTGCGCCTGACAGCCCGCGGCTGAGCTGCTGACCACCCCTCTCAAGCCTACCCGGCAGCCGTCCTCGCCGCTTCCTGGACCCACCCTGAGGCCCCACGGGCACCTCACGCTCACTCCGCACCAAGCAGGACTTGCGATCAACTCCTTCCCGACACCACGCATGGTCACCCGGGTCCCACACCAGCCTCATCAACTCTGCCCTCAGGCTCTCCCTCGGGACCAGCCCTCCGACGAGCCCACAGAGGGGTTTCAGGCTCACTTTCCTCCTGCCTAAAGATAGCATTCCGGTGCAGCAGCATTTCCTAAAGTGTGCTGCTGCCCTGGGACACGTGAGCAGAATCCACAGGGTGCACTAAGGAGAAAAAACTCTCGGAGGCACTTCCCCTCTTGGAAACTTGTGATATACACCATCTGCGCAGCCAAGGCCCAGAAAGCGCCCAAGAAAAGAAACCTATGTGGTTTTTGACCTATCATTTCTGGGGCTTGCTGGGCCCTTTCAGAGCTGGTCCACCCGGTGTGGGCCCCCCAGCCCGACAATCTAAGGTCCTGCGCTCGCGGTCAGCCCAGTGGACCTGGCTGGGCTCACCTCTCCACACTTCCACGTCCACCACGACTGGCCTATGTCTCCTGTCGCTGCCCCACACGGGAATGTATCTTCCTCTAATGCCCAGGGCAGACGCCCTTCCCAAGAAGCGTCTCCCAACCACAGCACCAGCCACGCACCTGTCTGCCTGCCCATCAGTACTGCAGGCCTCCCTCAGGGCAGCCTGACCCACCGCGTCCCCAAAGCCCAGCATGGGGGCCACACTCAGGCCTCAGTAAGCCTCTGGAAACCAGCGAAGGAGCGAGTGCTGGGCCCATCAACGTCCGACGCCCATCGGACCCACCTGGCTGATTTCACTATCCGTCGAGCGTCCCCTCTTCTTGTCATCTTCAGAGTTTTCCTGAGGTTTGAGAGGTGCAGTCAGAAACCTGTGTGTCTCTAGGGACCCGACAGAGACACCAATCTCCGAACCCCCGGATCTGAACCCAGCTGACCTACCTTCCAGACCCAGAGCTGTTCAAGCCCCTATGACCTTCATCTCACTGGGGAACCTACCTAAACCCTGCCCCTTAGGGTGCTTGTCTTCTGGGGGCCAGCACCACGTGCCAGGCTCTTAAGGGTCCAGGAACCTGCTCTCCTTCGAGTATCCAACCCTCCATCCCTTCCCAGGTGTCCAGTGCCCAGGCTCCTCGGCACCCCAGGCACCAGCCTCCCTCCTCCACACTCAGGACCCACGTGTGGCCCTAACCGCCCTACCGGCAATCTACAGCCCTTGGGGCCCAGACCCTGGATACCGAGGTTCCCCTCCTGCAGGACATTTCCTCAGCCCCCGGCCCCTGTGCCCTCCGTGGAGACTCAGACCCACAGGCCTCACCGTGGTGCAGTTGGCCGGGCTGGGCGGGATGGGCGAGCTGGAGGTGGTCGAAGTGGGCGTGCTGCTTGACTGGTTGAAGATCTCATCCTCCATGTGACTGTGGCTGGGCGGGGAGGTGGCGACCAGCGCCTGTGCTGTGGGGGCGTGGAGGCTGTATGAGCTGGTGGGGACGCCTTCCCCCAGGCCTCCACCGCCCTTCACCCGCAGGCCAAGCCCGGGCCTCACGAATGTCCTCGAGGTCCAGGTCGTCGTAGAGGAACTCGTTCTCCTCGAAGTCGGGGTCCTGGGACGAGTCCACGTAGTACTCGACGTCGTCCTTGATCTTGCGGATGGCGTCCACGAGGATGGAGTCATTGTCCAGCATGCGCAGGATGGTCTCCAGCATGCGCACGTGGTAGCGGTGCTTCTCGATATGCCGCTTCAGGCCCTCGATCCGGTCCTGCTTCTGCTGGCGAGCCCAGGGCCAGGCTCAGGGGCTGCAGGGCCTGCCCTGCCCCTCCTGCCCCCACAGAACCCGTCCTCAGTCCCTGACCCTGGTGGAGACCCAGAGGCCCCACTCCAGCCCCTCCGGGGTCTGCCCGCCTTGACCCCTCAGGGATCCTGCAGCTCCTCCCACCCCGACATCCCTGGAAACTGCTGAAGGAGCCAGGGATCCCGGCGTCTCCCCTATAACGTGGCCCGATCTGCACCCCGCCTGACCGTCCAGCCCACCCACCAGCTCCGACCACCTTCTGGAATACAGGAGCACAGCTGCCCCTGTCTTGCTCTAACAGTAATAATGGCAATCCCCGTTTGGGGGAAGCTTGTTGTTTACAACTCTGAGCATCTGTCACCACCATGACCCCCACCCCCAACCACGTGTCCCTAAGAGGAAGCCCAGATTCAGAGGCCTGTCTCCTAGGCTCCCTCCCAAGGCCCCACTCCCTTTAGGATTTGACATCCTAGCCCCAGTTCCAAATCCCTCCTGCCTGCAAGGACCTCCCTCCAAGCCCACGGTTCCAGACCCCTCAGTCTCAGACACCCAACTCTGGCACACCGCCGCCCCCAGCTTCCCGAAGAGCCAGCTCTCTGTCCCCCGTACTTCCTGGGTCAATACGCAGAGAGAGTCTGCAGCCCTAGGAACTCGGACCCTACAACCCTGGCTTTCTGGAATCTGGGTCCTGAGCCCTGACTTTGTCTCAGACCACTCTTCTCCTCAGCCTCAATGAGCCGCTCCTCCATGCCCCGCCTTGTCCACACCTGCTGTCCTCTCCTTAGGACCCGGGCCCTCTAGGTGCTGTGAGGCCGCAGCCACAGCTCCTCAACCTCCCCGCCCTGGGCGGCCCTCGGGTCTCACGCTTACTCTGCGACCCAAGCAGAGCTCAGCATCTTCCCCCAAAGGGCTCCTCTTCTTGTCAGCTCCAATGTTTACCCAGACACCCAGGTGGGACCCTGGAGTCTGCCTCATCTGTTCCCTGCACGCCCCACCCTCCAGTCAGCTGCTAAGCCCTCCCCATCCCACCCCTTGACCCCCTAATCCTAGCTGCCAGCCCTGTCTGCCTCAGGAGCCCAGGCCCCGACTCCCGCAGCCCGGAAAGCCGGCCTCTCCTGATCGCCAGCCCATCTCTGTCCTCTGGGCACAGGGGCCCCCCACTCACATCCTTGTCGCCCTTCTTCTTGCGTGTTTGCACCGACAGTGACTCCACTTCACTCTCAAACTGGTCCACCTGCATATTTAGGGTGTCGATGGTATTCTGAGGGTGGGAGGGGAAAGGCAAGCGGTCAGCCAGAGTCCTCTCATACAGCCAGGGTCCGGGCCCCAGGTCACCTCCTCCTCTACCCTGACTCACCGTGAGCCACTGGCCGACCTCCTCCTTTTCCTTCTGGGCAGGGTCTACCTTCTGTGCCAGGCCCAGGCCCTCCTTGCTATAGGCTTTGGTCTTGGTCTCTCGCTCCACAACTTTGAACCGTTCCATTTGCTGTGGAGAGCAGAGTTGGAAAGGGGATCCCAAAGGTGGGAGAGCAGCTGACTCAGGGCCAGTGGACACTCAAACCGGAGCCCCACTCTCAGGTTCCCAGCCCTTTGCCTCCCACCTTCCCCAGGTACAGAGACCTCACTCTTCTCAGGACCTCTGGGGACCCAGGAATCCGACCACCCACCTCTCAGGTAGCAGACTCTGGGCTCCTACCGTCTCAATGAGCTTGCGGTTGTCTATAAGCTGCCTCTTGTCCTTGATCTCATTGGATGCTACCCAAGTCTTGATCTGGTCCCTCAGCCGCTGGAGGTGGGAACAGCAGGACACTCAGGACCCGGGCACCGAGGCCCCCGCCCCCTCCTCTCCCTGTTCCCCCCGCCCTCAGGACACAGGAGTCCGGGCCCCCAGCCCCCTCACTTGAAGCTTCTTAATCTCCTTCTTTAGATCAGCCTCATACTTTTCTTTCTGGTTCGCGTTGGCTGCATTGTGGAGCTGAGGGATGGAGAGAATCCAGGAGTTTGTGTGGTGCTGGCTGCCCTACTGCCCACTCCAGTGGTAAAACTCCAGTCTCTCTCTGCGGGCTGGGGACTCTGGGGACAACCCCCCCCAGGACCAATCCATCTCAGAGCTGCTTCTCTGAGGTCCTTGGCACCTGGACATGCAGGCCCTCTCCCTGGTTGACACTCAGGAACTCCTCAACTTTGTTCTGTTCTCTCCTCCCTAGAGACCCACCCAGATTTTTAGGGGCCAGCCCCTGTACCTTCTGCCAAATATCTTCAAACTGCTCCACGCCCTCGGACACCTTCTTGAGGCAGCGATCAATCTCACCTGGCCAGGGAGGAAGGCAGGCTGTTAGCATCCTGCCAAGGCAGCAGGGATCCAAAGAGGAGTTCCGAGGAGAGTGAGCACGTGGCCACACAGGCAGCAGGCAGTGGACCTAGTACCTTGGAGTTTGCGCTTGTCCGCCATCTTCCCTGCCCTACAGACGCACTCTCTTCATACTCTCTTGGAGAAGGACGCTGCTGGGAGAGATTGGGAAGGAATACACATTTACTCCCTGGCTGGTCCAAACCCAGAGACATGAACGAGGTTGGGAACAGGGTGCATGGGATGGAAAGGGGAAGATGCATTTACTATCTGATGACAGACTGGGCCCAGTTCTCCTTTTGCTGCCTGGACTGCCCAGCACAGGGTCTGGTCCAGAGAAGGACTCTGGAAGTTTGCTGAAAGAAGGAAATAGATATACTTTTTGGGACTTCCCTGGTGGCACAGTGGTTGAGAACCCACCTGCCAATGCAGGGGACACGGGTTCGAGCCCTGGTCCAGGAAGATCCCACATGCCGCAGAGCAACTAAGCCCGTGCGCCACAACTACTGAGCCTGCACTCTAGAGCCCACGTGCCTAGAGCCCGTGCTCCGCAACAAGAGAAGCCACCGCAGTGAGAAGCCCGCACACTGAAATGAAGAGTAACCCCTGCTCGCCACAACTAGAGAAAAAGCCCGCGCGCAGCAAGGAAGACCCACCACGGCCAAAAATAAATAAATACATAAATAAACAAATAAGGTATACTTTTTGTGTGCCTCTGACCCAGGAAGTGGAAAACTCCTAGAGCATGGAGCACTTTCTCCCCAGATGATACTCAAAAGGATTTTTTAGAGCAGAAAAATGTCATGCAGCACACAGCTGCCTGCTAGGGACAAAGGCCTTAGACCTGGAGACCACAATTCCCATAGAGAAGTCAAGCACACAGGTGACCAGAATCCTAACACAGGGAGAGGTTACTCCTCAGACAAGTCAGGAGACAAAGAATTTTGCATCCCATGGAGAAGGGCACGATACCATTTATACGTGTATCAGTTGTAAGGAACAAAGGGGAAGTGCAGTGGGGGGACGCGGAAGATGCCTACAACCGTGAAAGCTAAGCCCACCCACAGACATGGCTGGATCCCACGTAGAAGAGGGCTGCAGACCTCTGACAAGTTTATTCCAGAGAAGGATCCTTAAAGCAAAGGAGACAATACTCCTAACCCAAAGAGGGTAATACCAAAAAGGGTTACAGGTTTGGGGGCAGAACGCATCATTCGAGAGAAGAGCAGGAGAAGAGAGAACTCTTACGAAGATGAGAGGATGAAAGGGAACCTGAACTGGGAGGGAGCTATCGGCACACACGAAGGAATTGCATGTCAAGCGCACGACTGGTAATGTAGACTCAGGGAAACATAAACCCTCAGACAAGCACCCAATACTTAGAGACACTGGCACCTCCATCCTAAAGGAAGTTACATGCAACCCAGAGGGGACTGAGGTCAAAGGGCAGTCACCAGAAGCTTTCGCCAGGGCCCGACACCAAGACCAGGAGAGATGGGGAGCCTTGGGGAGGAAGAGCTATGCCTGTGCTGCAGGAGGTCCCCACGCCCAGCGAGGGGGCCTCTACTGAAAAGCATGGCTTCCTGAGACCTGGGGAGTGCCCACTCAACAGGCCTAAGGCAGGGTGCCCCAGAGCAGCCCCAACTGCCCAGGCAGAAAGAGCCCTACACGGAGGACTCAGAGCCTTAACCCAGAGGGAAGTCACAGCAAGAGGGCCCCCACCCACTGGGAAGGGAACGCAAAGAAGAGTCCGGCCCAACAGAACCTTCCACAGTGACAGAAATGTTCTGTATCTGTGCCACTGAACGCTCGACAGCTCCAAACGTGGCTAGTGCAACACAGAATGGAATGAAAAATTTTTCTGCTAACTAGTTAAAATTTAAATCACACGTGGCTAGCAACTACCGGTGGCACAGGGTATCAGAGAGCACGCCTTAGAACCAGAAGCCCACGTGACGGGGCTGGCCCTCAACCTCAGAGCAGCGTCCTCCACAGGGACCCACTTGCATGACGGCAGACCTTTGACTTGGGGGAGCGTGGATCTCCCCCATAAAGGAGCAAGCAAGAGGAATGGCAGCACCCTTGGCCCAGGGCTGGCTGACATGCCAAGGTGGGGCGCAATCCCAACACGGGAAATTCCAGCTCCAGGAAGGCGAAGCCGCCAGAAAAAGGATTCAGGAGAGAGTTGCACAGAAGGGACTCAAACTGAGGTGGGGCAAGAGCCTTTGACCTGGGAGCTCACACAAGGGCCTGGACCCCAGCACTGAGGTGTGCAGGAGAGTTTTTGCTCCAACACCCCAACACTGAAAAGCCTCTTACTGCCCAGGGGTGGGGGGTGGGTACAGGAAGCTTAGACAGGCGCTTATACTCCCGGTCTCTGTCCCAGGAGCCCAATGCTGGGGCACGGCCGGGTGGTCCAGCCCAAAGGGACAGGACGCCCAGTTTACACCCCTAAACAAGGCACTGCATGCTTTAGGGAGGGGAGGCTTTCTCCAGGTCCCCACACTGAGTGGGCTGGGACACCCAGCCCAGCTGAGGAGTTGATACCCTGCAGAGGGGGCAACAGACGGTGGCAGCAGGAAGTCCTGAAGGAGTCGGAAGCAAGGTGCCAAGGGAACAAGAGCCCCAGCCGGGAGAGTGGGGTTTCAGACAGAACCTCAAAGTGGGCAACAGCTGAGACCGGGAGACCTGCCCCGAGGAAGGCAGCTCCTCCAGAGAAGGGCAAGTACGCCAGGCTCTCCACAGAAAAACCCCACAGCAAAAGGGTGCCTGTACCTTAGATCCCCAGCAAAGGACCAGAAAGGAAGCTGGGGCCTGAGTCCTGAAGTAGAGATGCCCCCACAGAAGAGTCCCATGCTTAGAGGGCTGGGAGCCCCAGCGCTCTGGGAGGGTCCACCAAGATGCTCCAGGGAAGGCAACCGTGGCAGGCCCACTCTGAGACAGGCAGGCATCTCAGGGAGAGGACCTGGTGTCCTCACCGCATGGAGTCTCAAACGGCACCGAGGAATCTGGGAACCTTGGCCCCGGAGACTTAACCAAAAGACTCTGTCCGAGAAGACACATCCCCACGAGTAAGGAGCCTACGCTGAGCGGGTGGGTAGGCTGAGCCGTGTGCCAGACCCACAAGAGCCAACACCATAAAGTGAGGGGCTGAAAGTAACAAAGAGCCCCCAACGGCACCTCAGGGGAGATGACACTGCCACACGGAGCGGCCTGGTGAGGAGTGGGGCAGGAGGAGCAGAAAGCTTAGTCCTGGGGAACCAAGCCAAGCGGTCCCCGATCCTGGGGCTGTCACGTGCCGATACACAGCAGCCGTGTACCGTGGGGAGAGGAGATCGGGCCTGCTGGGAAGTGACACTGGAAGGCCATCCTGAACTTGGGAGGCTGCTGACGCTGTCACACAGAGATCTGAGAGGCCGGAAGGTGGATGTATTAGGTCCTGGGGCGGAGGGAGTTATCTCCCCACGCGAGGCCCAGTACCAAGGGTGGGGGACTGGAAATCCCACCTTGGAAAGGTTACACCAGAGGAATCTTTAGTCCTGGGGAAGGTGACAACAGTGGGGTCGCCCCCTCAAGTCTCGGGGATCTCACACCCCCACGTCAAGGAACCTGTGCCTCAGGAGAGGGCAGAAGCCTAGTCCCACCCAGTGGGACATCACAAGCAGGGGCTGAAGCATTAGCCCTGGGCACCAACACCTGAGAGGGTCCTTAGTCCCACAGGAGGAGACACACAGAAAGGCAGAGACACCTCAAATCCAAGAGTGGCCAATACAGGCAGGAACCTTACCCCTGGAGGAGGCAACACTGAGAGGCTCCTCGTCTTGGAAAAAGGCACCACTCCAGCCCCAAAACCCCACACCTCACAGTACAAGAACCTCAAATCTAAGAAGTCTTACACTCCTAGGGGGTTCTAGCAGGGTGGGCATGGGTAGGGATGAGCCCTGGTTCTACGACTGTTACACCAAGAGGGTTCTCTAGTGCCGGGAAGCTCACACACCCACAATGAGGAGCCCTAGAGGAGCACCGAGGGGGTGGGATCCTTGACCCCTGGAAAGACGATACCCCAGTGGAGGAACTGATGTGAATGCAGATAGAAGCCTCAGACTGAGGGAAGCGACAGCCTACACGCTGAGGGCAGTGGCGGAAGGTGTCAAAAAAAAACAGTACCGAAAGGACAGGAGCATCAACCTCGGGGGAGGTGACAGCCCCTGAGCTAACAGGCAGGTCCTGCTTAGACACAGGGGGGCTGGCGCTGCCCACAACAGGAGATCATTAACAACGTGGAGACAGCAGGAACCTGGGAGGTACCACCAAGAGAGAACCAGGTACCTGAGACCCAGGGGAGCTCAAGAGCCCCACCAAAAGGACCCCGAGGCGGGACTGACATCGAGAGGAAGCCCACACCGGGAGGGAGGTGGGCAGAGTCTGGATCCAGGCAGAGCTCACAACCAACAAGCCAGAGCTCACATCCAACAAGCCAGAGACCGATACCCAGACCCAAGAAGTAAGAGCGCAGGCCTGAGCGGGTGACGCCGAGAACAATCCTGACTCTCCAAGGAGTAAGGCCTGGGCTGTGGGATGTGGAAGCCTTAGACCTGGGGAACTTTTCACTACAGAGGCGTAAACTTGGGCTGAGGCTCCAACTCCTGGAGGTGGCATCTTCACTCCAGGGGAGTTCATCCCCCACCCCATCCCCAAAGAGGAGAGTGGCGCCCACGGTGGGAGGGGAGCGGAGAGAGGAGCGCTGGCCCCGGGAAGGCTGACCCTCTCTCGCCACGGGGGTCCTCAACCAGGGGACTCGCAGCCCCACACCCACGCGGAGGGGGCAGCCTCGCCCGGAGACCGCTCCCCAGCACAGGGGCTGCTGCCGAGGGGGGCAGGCACCTGAGCCCCGAGAGGGCGGGCACCTGCGGCCAAGGCGCCTCCATCCTTCCAGCTCCTCCCGACGCGGAGAGGGGCGGGCACCTCGCACCCTCACACCCCACGGGGGCTCGACGCGGACGCCGCGCGGGGCCGGGGTCGCGGGAGGACCCCCGGGCGCCGCCGAGGGGCGTGGAGGAGGGAGCGGGGGCGGGGGAGCCGCGCACCGCCGGGCCGACGGCGAGCGCCGGGGCCGCGCGGTGGCGGGGGCGCCGCGCCGGGGGCGGCCATATCGCGACAGGCGGCGGGGTCGCAGGGGCGGGAGGCGGCGGGGAAGGCGGCCGACGGCGCCGGGGGAGGAGGGGAAGGGGTCCGGCCCAGTCGAGCCTGACGCTCTCACCACAGGAGCTGGCGCCGCCGCTGAGGAGCGTATCGCGACAGGCGGGGGAGGCGAGCGCCCGCCGCCTTTTTCTCGCGCCCCGGGCCCGGGCGCTATCGCGATAGCGGCGCGAAGCGGAAGTGGGGTGGGGGGAAGTGGGCCCGGGGTTGTTCTGACGACGGGGGTCGGGGCTCAAGGGAGGCCGCGGCGTCTGCCGATGGCTCCGCGGAAGCTGACCGGGCCCGGTCCAAGATGGCGGCGGCGGAGGAGGCCTCCCCTCCTCTCTTCTCGTCTCTGGCGCCGACCCGCCCCCGAGCCCCGAATATAGGCCTGTCATTGCTCCGGCCGCACGTCGCTCTTGCCCCTCGGACGCGCTCTACTGGTTCTTGGCGGGGATGCGGCCGGCCCCCTCTCTCCGATTGGACAATCTCTCCAAGGCGCGGCGTTCGATTGGCCTCCTGCGCGGGCTGCTAGGATTGGCTCAGGTTTTCTTCCCCGCTCCTCCGCCTCCTCCCGCCTCGGGGCACAACACGCCAGCGCGAGGACTCGTGCGTCAATCCAGAGACCTGTGTCGTGCTGATTGGATACACCCGCCCCCTTTCTCTTAAACCAATTGGTCGGAGGGAGGAGCTAGGCTGATCAGGGGCGGGAAGTCGTCCGTCAAGTTTGGAGCCGTTTTCAATTGGCCGTGGCGGGACATTCTGCCCTGAAGTCATTGGCTGGTCCAGGAAGTGGGTGGGGAAAGCGAAGGAAGGCATGGAGAGTGGGCGATAGAGGCCGCGTACCTAATGGGAGAAAGACAGGTGCCTTCAAAGCGGGGGCCGGGCTGAAGTCATCTGCCAATGAAGACAGCCCCTGGGCTGGTAGGGAGGAGCCGGGAAAGAGGGTCCAGCCCTCTTCTTCGTTGGCCCTGTAATCGTTCCTCCCAGAGTGTCCAATAGTTTGGCGAGTGGGCGGTAACCGCTCCTAAGGCGTGTGAAACGGGGCGTAGCAGGCAGGCTTGGAACCTGGGAGCATCCTTCCACCTCCCTTGGGTCCTGGCCGGGCAGGCCGGTCCCTGTCTGTGAGCTGCACAGTCTTCAAGTGCCTGTATTTGGCATATCTTTGAGACACAGAGGAAGGGAGAAAAGGAAGGAAGCAGGAGACGATGCCCCAAGTCACTGGCATCATGCATAGCTGAATTGGTTGGGAAGCGCCATGGAGGCATGGAGTATTTGTCCTGCTTCTGTGTGGTTACATGACCGTGGGACAGTAATTCTCCTCTGCACCTCCATTTCCCTGGTGTTGTGAGGACGCCGCAGAAGGTACAGATGAGAGTCCCTGTTCCCCTCCCACGGTTGCCTCCTAACACCTACTGGTCCTTAAGATCTCAGCTCAGTGGTCTTTTCTAGCGGGAAAACTTCCCTGACCTCCCGTGCTGAGTGCTCACGTGAGCCCTGTTCATTCGGATTTACTTTTGCACGTATACTGTCATTTTCTTAATTATTTGAATCTCCCCCTCCGGATTTTTGCATCCCCAGCGCTTAGCAGCAAGAAGCACTCAGTAACCGTTTGCTGAATGAGTACCTGGATGAACAACGGGGAATGACTTGTGGTTAAAACTTGCTAGGCACTGGTGCTCTGGCAAACCAGGAGGCATTTGCCCTGGGTCACACAGTCAAGATGAAGTCATTTCTGTCCATCTCCTCTAGGTGGAGGAAAGTAAGATAAATCCAAGGGAAATGCAAGTGAGAACTGCATCAGAATCGCCTGTGGCAAGGCAGGCAATGCTTATAAAAACGCAGTGCTCTTAGGCCCACACAGATCTGGGAAGTGAAACCTAGGGATCTGTATTTTTACAAACTTCCTGGGTGATCATTAGAGGTCTTTTGTTGTTTTTTTTTAATATTTATTTATTTATTTGGTTGCACCAGGTCTTAGTTGCGGCAGGCGGTCTCCTTAGTTGCGGCTCGCCAGCTGCTGAGTTGTGGCATGTGAACTCTTAGTTGCGGCACGCACGTGGGATCTAGTTCCCTGACAAGGGATCGAACTCAGGACCCCTGCATTGGGAGTGTGGAGTCTTAACCACTGCACCACCAGGGAAGTTCCTCGTTAGAGTTTAAGAAATATTGATCCAGAAGACCCTTGTTATTTAAAGTGTGGTCCCTGTTGTAAATCAACTACTTCCCCTAAAACAAACAAACAAAAACAACAAAGTGTGTTCCCTGGATGGAGCAGGGCCTTTGAGGTTTCTCAGGAATCACCTGGGGATTTGTCAAATGCAGATTCTGACTCAGGAGGTCCCAGATCCTGCTTTTCTAACAGATTACCAGGCAGTGCTGCCAGTCCACACTTTGAGTAGCAAGGGTCCAGAGCAGTGGTTCTCAAATTTGACTGCATGTGTGAATCACCTGGGGGCTTAAAAAAAATCCAGATACCCAGGCCTTGCCCTAGACTGATTAAATAAGCGTTTCTCAGGATGGGAACCAGACATTAGTAATGCAAATTCCTGAGATGATTCCAACATGCCACTAATCTGATAAGAGGATTTTCTAGAGCAGTGGTTTTCAAAGTGTGGTCCCTGCATCAGCAGCATAAACACCACCTGCGAAGTTGTTAGAAAGTCACGTTTTTGAGCCCCACCGTAGACCAACTGAATCGGAAACCTGGGCCCTGTAACCCGTTTTAACAGTCCTTCCAGGCAATTCTGAGGCATATGAAACTTGGAGAAACTCTAAGAGTATTCGGGACTGCAGGGCCAGGTGACTCAGATTCCTTCTTGAGATTCTTCACACCTCCTTGCCCCCTCCACCGTTCGATTCAGTCTGGCCAGGGGAGATGGGGACTCTGAAGAGCTGTGGACAGACGGCCCTTCCCTGGCACCCCCAGAGACAGAGATCAGCAAAGGTCATCACTTTTAAGCAAGGCTGATCTAAAGTTCAGGGATAAATCTGGGGAAACAGTTATGTGACCTGGAGTAATCTGGCCTTTGGAAAGAACCTCCCCGGTGTGCAGACTCTTTCATGTGAGGGAGGGGAGAGATTCAGAGAGGGCCTCTGAGGTCCAGAGACAGAGCCCTGGGCTGAGGGAGGGACTGGGGACCGGAGACACACACAGAGCCCCTAGTGGTGATGGGGGAGTCCCAGAGAGAGGAACAGAAAGAGAGAGATCTCAGATAGGACCCAGTGAGGCAGAAAGAGACCCAGGGAGAAAGCTCGAGCTAGAGAGGCATCACTCCCCCGGGGCTGGTCCTCCTGGGTAATTAAGAGAAGTGCTGACCGTTCAGGTAAGTGAGCAGCTGTGAAGCCCATCTCCCAGCATGGGGTAGGCTACCCCTGGCGGCACGGTGCTCTCTTTACCAGGCAGGAACTTTCATAGCACTGAGTCCCTGCCAGGGCTGGGCACCTGTCTGCTCCACCCTGCCGGGGCTTGGCACACCAGGGTGGGAGGGGGAGTCCTCAGCAAACACTGGAGAGAATAACAAAAGTGCCCGGTCGTGGGGCCCTGACGGTGAGCCCAGTGCTAAGTGCTTCCTGGGCATCTTTTACGTCCTCACAGGTGCGCCTGGTGGTTGAAGTGTGGAGGCTTGGAAGGCGGCAGAGGCCAACTGCATGAGATGCCACGACCACCCAGGGCGGCCTGCATTGAAAGCTGGGGCGTCAGAATGACCGGGGTTCTCTAAGGGGCCTGGAGATGGAGAGGGCTCTTCTCTTCCCGGGACTGCACGATGAGGAAGTGACAGGCCCGGGGTTGGATCCAGATTCCAGGGAGCCCAAGCTCTGTCCCCCCAAACCCCGTAGCTCCTCAAATCGCCCGGGTGTTCGACAAACGATCACTCGCCAAGGACAGATCCTGACAATGTGCTTTTAATTGCACTTATTCCAAAGGTATTTCCTTTCCCGGTTAAAATAAAAAAGATGCGTGATGAAGGCTGGCTGTGTGTGTGAGTGGGGCGGCGATCTCTGTGCTCCGGGGCCGGGCCTTCTCCCGTGCCTCGCCGGACAGTCCCAGCACCGGCCGGCACGAGGCGGCTCTCCTTGCCGGAACCTCCCAGCCCCATCCTGACCCCGATCCCTTCAGAGAGGTGGGGCCTCTGTGTCCCTTCAGCGGGAGAAGGCCCAGGGCACCGCCCCTCAGGTGGACATGATGCCGCTTTTCTCACCCTTGACCTTGAGGAACTCGGCCATGCTGGAGAAATACTTCTGGTTGGCCTCAGCCACCTTCTTCTCCGCTGCTTGTGGATTCACAATCTCCAGGCCCTGGGCAGGTGAGGGAGATGGGGTGGGGTGGGGAGACGGGCCTGGGCCCTAACAATGCCCCCCGCCCAGCTCCCCCAGCTCCCAGTGAAGGAATCATGAAATGTCAGGGGCCCACGGGCCCTTCCCAGTGGTCCTTGGGCTCTGGGCAAACATGTGGACAGTTTGCCAGCCCCCAAATCTCCCCCACCTTGGGAGATTCTGACTCTGTGGGCCGGGGGGTGGGGGAAGAGGGGAGGATCTGGGCATCTGAATTTTTAGCAGGTTCCCCAGGAGACTTTAAAAACACCACCGTTGGAGAACAGCTGATCCTGTTCGGTTCCTGAATAAGGAAACTGAGTCCCAGAAGTAAGTGGCTTGCCTGCAGTCCCAGCACAAATTGCACCAACCCCACCGAGGATTTAACGACCAGCCCTGGGGACCCGACGTGTGGCAGGCATTGTTGTGAATGTTCTACACACGGTGACTCTCATCTTCTCGCTGAGGCCTCCCCTGGAGGCTCCCCATCTCCCTTAGTCCTTTCAATCTCCAGCACTGTCCTCCTTCCAATACACTATGTATCTTAGTTATCTGTCCCCCTGCCACCCCCTAAGCTCTGGGAGGGCAAAACTTCCTGTCTCTGTTTTGTGGCTTTGTCCCGGCACCTGCAACAGCGCTCGGAATTTAGCAGGCACTCAGCAGACACCTGCTGATGGAGGGGATGCGCTGCGCTCCTCAGACCCCGAGGGCCACACCAGCGCTGTCTGGTGGGTGAGTAAACCGAGGCGCGGACCGACAGGGGCGTGACCTGCCCTGGCTCCACCCTGTGCTCTGGTGGTTGGCTGGGGTCCCGACTGCCCAGCCCACCCGCCTAGGACCTTTCCTGTGCGGGGCCCTGAGGTGGCCCCAGCCACCGGATCTTGGAAGGTGGGGACCCAGAGCCTCAGGGAGGGACTGAGCCTGCTCGAGGTCATAGAGACCAACTGGTCCCTGGTAACTTCACCGAGTGCAGGGAACCCAGATACGCCCTTCAGGGGCTTCATCGGTGCCCACTCCCCCCACGGCAGCCCCGAGAGGGGCCCTGTCGTGTGCTCATTCCGCAGGCGAGGCAGCTGAAGCCCAGCAGGGGAAGGGGTTTTCCCTGGGCCTCCTGACCCAAGGGGGGCCGGTACCTGGAGTGGGGTGAAGGCCACGCTGGAAGCAGTCCCCGAGGAGCGGTCGCGGATGGTGGACTTGCCGCCGTACACCACGCTCTGCTTCTGCAGGGTCCGCTGTGGGGAGGGCCGGGGAGGTGCAGACTGTGGCTGGGGCCCAGCGCCCGAGCCCGCAGCCCCTCACCCTCAGCCCCCGCCCCAGCCCGCGGCCGTACCTGCAGCGTCTTGGAGATCCTGGCTTTGGTGGCCTCGTTCACCTGTGTCTGCCGCACCCGCCCGCTGCCCGACTTGCCCAGGTGGCCCAGGCTGAAGCCCAGGTCCTCCTGGTAGGCGTCCTCCTCGATCTGGTGGGAGGGAAAGGCGTCGGGTGCCAGCTGCCTCCTCAGTCAGCTAGAGGCCCACGCACCCACCCCATCGGCCGGCCCTATTCAGGCGCCTACTGGGCCCCGAGTGCAGTGAGCCTTGCTGGGGCCCCAGCAAGGAAGTCAGGTCCCGTTACTGCTCCCTGAGCTCACAGCTGAGAGGGGCCGTGCGTGTGCGTGTGTGTGGTGTAAGAACTGAAATGGGTTTCACTGATGAAAGGGCATCTGAGCTAGTTCTTGCAGGATCAGTAGGGTGAGGCTCGGGTAACAAGAGCCTGGCAGGGGTGGAGCCTGGGGAAGGGCATGTGTGCGGGGCGTGGGGGGACACGAGACTGGGAGGCCTGCAGGGGTCTGATCCTGAACAGCCTCCAGTGCCTGGGTGGATGGGAAGCCTCGGGGCGAGGGGAGCCGGTGCCGGGTGGATGGGGTGGGGAGAGACTGGAGGCCGGGGTGGGGGGACCAGGGAGGAGGCTAAGGTGTTGTCCCAGATCTGGGGGTGGGGGGCATGGCCACAGGTGGAGAGGAAGGAATGCAGCAGGGAGCGGGGGCAGAGCAGGGTGGGGTCTGACCTCCCCGAAGCTCATGCGGTTGGCCTGCTTCCGGATCTCAGTCAGCCCCAGCCGCTCCTTCATCTTGCGGTACCTGGGGACAGGGCAGGGGGTCAGCTGGGAGGGTGCAAGCCTCTTCCCTTCCCATTCCGTCCCGGCCCGACTGGTCCCCGGGCGCCACCTGCGGCCGCCTCTCTTCTTACGCTGCCCGTCGAGGGGTGCAGGCAGCGGCTTCACCTGCTTCACGGGCGGCGGCTCCTGCCACTTGTCGAACTTGCGCTCGATCTCATCCTTCAGCTCGTAGCCCACCTGGGGAGGACGGGGTGGGGGTCCTGCAGCTGCTCCCTCGGGCCTGTCCTGTCCGCCCGTCCCCCTCGTTCCCACGCGGCCCTGGAGGACCTCGACCCTCTGGGCTCTGCAGGTTTAAGTCGCACCTACCACGCGATGCTCCCACACTGTATCGCAGGCTCAGCCCTCTCCTCTCAATGCTGCGCCCCAAGGCGATGGAGCAGACAGAGCTCCCGCGCCCGCTCCCCCCCCCCCGCCCCAGCTCTCCTCAGGTCAGTAAGTGGCGATGCCCTGGAGTCGGCCACACCCCGAGAGTCCCGCCAGGCTCTCCCTTCAGGAAGGACCCCAAATCGGCCCCCTTTCAGCACCCCCACTGAGGCCAAGCTCTCCCCAGGGTGCGAGAGGCTGCACGTGATCTGCCCCACGCCGCCAGCCTCCTCCGCCTGCAGCTCGCTGCGCTCCAGCCTCTGGCCTGTGCGCCCACTGTTCCCTCTGCTTGAGACGCCCTCCCCCGCATCTACGGGACTCGCCTGCTAACTGCGCTCAGGTCTACGTTAAACCCTCACCTCCTCGGAGGAGCCCTCCCCGAGTTCCAGGTTAATCAGTCTCACCTCGCTCGCCGCCCCCAGTGCCCCGCGTCTGTCTTCCCAGGCTTTACTCAGCACCACTGGACACACCGCAGACCTACCGCTTGTGTCTTCTCGGCCTGCCCCCGGCCAAAATGGAGATGGCACGGAGGCAGGGCTTCTGTCTGTGTGGTTCACTGCTGTACCCCCAGCATCCAAGCCAGTGGTCAGAGAGAGACTGAACCCCTGAACCCACGGTGCCAGGGTGGGTGCTTGGAAAACAATAATGCACAAGACAGAAAACATCTACTCTCCCAGAACAAGTCCGCCAAGGCACGCAGGTTGATGGAATAATTACGTGAACAATGACAGTTCTGGTAGAGGGGACAGATCCTGGTGCAGTAGGCAAATAAATACCTCCCCCTCCCCCAAAGGTGTCCACAACCAACTCTCTGGTCCCTGCGAATGTGTCACTTTACCTGACAAAAGGGACTTTGCAGATGTGACTGGGTTAAGGATCTGGAAACGGGGAGAGGGTGCCTTAGATGATCAGTGTGGACCCAGTGTAATCACTGTGTCCTTAAAAGAGTCAAAAGAGATGTGGAGACAGAAGCAGAGTCAGAGAGAGCTGGGAAGATGCTACGCTGGCTTTGAAGATGGAGGAAGGGGCCACAAGCCAAGGGACGCGGGCGGCCTGTGGAAGCTGCAAGAGGCAGCGGAGCCATCCTCCCCTTGAGCCTCCGGAAGGAATGAACCCTGCCAACCCCTTGATTTCAGGCCAGGGAACCCGCCGTGGTCTTCTGACCTACCCAACTCGAAGACAGTAACCCTGTGTTGCTTTAGGCCACTAAGCTTGTGGTTAATCTGTCACAGCAGCAGCAACGGGAAACTCGTACAGAAGGGGGAGGGGACGCTGACCTCGGTAGGGGCCACGACCAACACCCCCGCCTCTGCCCTGTTAGGACAGCGCTCGCTGTGCTGGGTCCTCTATTGACAGCTCTCCCTGAGACAGACCACATACCACCCGGACAGACGCCGCCCGCCCCTCACCTTCCCCTCCGTGCTCTCATGGAAACTGTCCACTCGGGCTGCCAGCGTGCACTTGGCAGCCACCAGCCGGGCCGCCTTCCGCCGGAGATCCTGCAGTCATGAACAGGAAGGCAGAGTCAGCGTGCGGATGCAATCAGGTGGCAGCGTTTCCACAACTCTAGCCCCCGTCTCCATTTCTGCCTGTCAGCATTTCACCTTTACCGCTATCGCCTTACTGTAATAACGTGTTACAGTAACAAATCATCATTGTCGGTGATAACGATAACCTACTTCCCCGTTTGCACAGAAGGCTGAATCGCATTACAACAGATGGAAGATTATCAAATACGGAGAAAATACCTACATTAAAATTTAAAACATCCATCTGTGTATCACCTAAAATGGTGTCATGTGCCACAAAAGGTAGGGGCCGGGTTCTGAGAAACACCACGATGGTACCTGTAACACCCACAGCCCCAAGTCTTGGTGACCAGTAGTAATGATAATGGTAGCAATAATAATAAAGAGAAGAATAACAGTAATAATAATAACATAGTAAGCCAGCAGCAGCTAGGCGTAGAGGGGAATTTAACCCTGTCCTAAGAAGTCTGGCCTTGGCCCTGGCTCCTGGGTGGTGATCTGTGCTGGCAGGGGCCTGGGTAAGCCAGGGAACAGCGCTGTGACTTAGGGTGGGGTCTCTGAGTCACGGGGTCCCAGCCATGTCTGTGCCCCCGAGCCTCGGCAGAGACTGAGCCCCGAGGACCCTGCCCTCGTGCCTCCCCTCAGCCAGCGTTACTCTGGGTGCGCTCACTGTGATAAACCGTAGCCCTGGGTGGATCGGCTCAAGGTGAGCTCTCTGAGTCCTTCTAGTGGCCACTGAACCTGACCGTGGTCTTGGGAACCCCGAACTCACAAGCTTAACGCTTCCGTTGCTTTGTACGTGCGAGGCCTGATGTCAAGGCGTTTCGTACGAGTGAGTCCTCGTCTCGACCCCATGAAGCAGGTTCAGTTCACCCCACTTACACACGGGGAGCCTGAGGGGGATCAGAACTCCAGCCTGGCCTGTCAGCTCCAGCGTCCTTGTTCGTACACCCTGCGCGGCCCGTCCTCCAGGGTCCTGACCCCTGGCGTCAGCAGAGACCCCTGGGACCCGAGGAGCAGCAGGGGGAGGGGGTGCCCTTTGGGGCACAGCATAAGGTTCCAAGGGGGGTGGGACTCACCGGGGGCAGGGACTGCACGATGTCGCTGTGGTAGATGTAGCCGGTGTGGGGCAGCACTGAGGTGGATGAGAAGCCGGACAGCGTCTTGCGCTGGGCCCCGAGCAGCATGATGTTGCAGGCGGGCATCTTGGAGAGGTTGGTCAGGCCGCCGGCCACCCCTGCAGCGGGACAGAGGGAGGGAGGGGCTCAGAAGGACCGGGGGGATTTGTCTGGGGCTCACCGTGCGCTGCACCTTCACAGGAGTTTCTGGTTGGAGCCCTGAGGCGGCCCCACCAAGGAGGACCGACGTGTCCCGCCTCCGAGAGGGGTTTGGAGGAGGCTCAGAGAGGTGAAGCAACCTGCTAGAGGTGCACAGTGAGCAGACTGGCCCAACAGGAACCTGACCCAAGTCTGCGAAGCCACACAGGCCCTGCTCTGGCCTCAGAGTGGTTTTCACCGCGCTGTGGGCTCGCGGCAACAGGGCCTGGGTGTCAATCACCTCTGGGTTCCCTTGAGCGAGTCTGCGGGCATGGGGGAGGGGAAGAGGAGCTGCAGGTAAATACTGTAAGTAGTTCTACCTCTGAGGTGGGATTGCTGTGTGCAGGGCCCTGTGCTGGGCGCTTTCAAGGATTAGGTAAATGGTCTCATCACACACACGAGTCCTTGAAACAAGCCTCCAACACCCGTGCGGGAGCAGAACAGCCCCCATGGTCACTGACATCACCATCCCCGGAACCTGCGACTACAGTGCCACATGCAGCCAAAGGGACTCTGCAGATACGGGCAAGTTAAGGACCCCGAGAAGGGGAGATTATCCTGGAGGATCCTGGTGGGCTCAATGTAATCAGGAGGGTCCTTAAAAGTGGGAGAGAAAAGCAAAGTCAGAGTGGCACGAGAGGAGACTTTCAAGACAGAGGAAGGAGCCACAAGCCAAGGGATGCAGGTGCCCCTGAAGCTGGAAAAGGCAGGGAACGGCTTCCTCCCCTGACCCACCATAGAGGACCACAGCCCTGCCGACACTTTCATTCTAGCCCCGTGAGGCCCACGGTGGACTTCTGACCTCCACAGCTGTCAGATGATAAACTGCGTCGTTCAAGCCTCTTGGTTCGTGGTCATTTGTTACAGCAGTCACAGGAAACTAGCACAACCCCCAATCGCCACTAGGGAAACTGAGGCACGTGACACCGTTTGCCCAAAGACGTGAGGTCAGCGAGGGGGGAAGCAGGATCCACACCCGAGCTTGTCCTTCCCCGACACCACTGCTTCTACCTGCAACTCTGCACACACCTGCCCCCAAGACTGTGTTCTGCGCTGAACTGTGTCCCCGCCCCGAGTTCACACATTGAAGTCCTAGCCCTCCCCTCCCCACACCTCAGAATGTGACTGTATTTGGAGACAGGGTCTTTAAAGAGGTGATCAGGGACTTCCCTGGTGGCGCAGTGGTTAAGACTCAGCACTCCCAATGCAGGGGGCCCAGGTTCGATCCCTGATCAGGGAACTAGATCCCACATGCAAGCTGCAACTAAGGAGCTGGCGAGCCGCAACTAAGGAGCCCGCCTGCCACAACTAAGGAGCCCGCCTGCCACAACTAAGACCCAGCGCGACCAAATTAAAAAAACAAAAACAAAACAGGTGATCAAGGTGAAATGAGGTCACAGGATGGGCCCTAATCCAATAGGACTGGTGTCCTTACGAGAGGAAACTAGGACACAGTCCCACATGGAGGGAAGACCACATGAGGACGTAGTGAAAAGGTGGCCGTCTACACACCAAGGAGAGAGGCTCTCAGAAGGAACCAGCCCTGCTGACACCTGATCTCAGTCTCCCAGCCTCCAGACTGTGAGAGGATAAACCTCAGTTGTTGAAGCCCCCCAGTCTATGGTACTTTGTTACAGCAGCCTGAACTGACGAATACGGCTGCTTTATCAAACTCCCCGGGGAAATGTTTCTCGGTTGAAGGGGCCAGGAGCCTGAGGGGGCACTCTGAGGCCGCAGAGAGCCCCCGAGGAGGAAGGCACCCACTGCCAGGACCAGTGCCCCCGTCTTGTGGAGATACTGAGGCTCAGAGAGCTGACTTTACTACTGCCAGGCGGCCCTGTGGGCCCACGGCAGAGCTGGGAGCTGCTGGGATGCCCAGCATTTCCACCAGCCACGCCGCCTCTCCCCTTTGCGGCTTCTCTGGCCCCAGCTCTGCTGGGGATGCGGGCGCTGACCAGGCTCAGGGGCCCCATCCTTTCTCCATGTCTGTGTGAAGAGCAAGCTGGCCGACCTCTGTGGTCTCCAGGAGAGATGAGAGGGTGGGGGCGAGGGGACACGGTCCTGGGGCCCCAGGGCCAAATCCCCATTTTACAGAAGAGGAACAGACTTGCCCAAGGTCACATGGCCCACGGGGCCGTCACTGCATGGGGACGGGCCTCACCCATGATCTTGGCGGCGGTGGACGCCCCGATGATGATGGAGAGGTTGGGCGCGATGAAGGACATGCGCGACTCCACGTACTCATAGATTCGGTGCTTGGAGGCGTTGAGCTCCAGCGCCATGTCACAGGCCTCCTCCAGCCGTTCCAGCTCCTCCTCCGACAGCTGCTGCCTGCAGGCAGGGGGCGAGGTGGGGGTGAGGCTGGGACGGACCCGACCTTCGAGCTTCAGCGTGTCCCGTCTGCGTGGCCCGGGAGCCCGCGTCCTCCCAGCTGCGTGTGTGTGCACACACGTGTGTGCAGCTTCACCACAGGTACCGCTCCTGCCGGCCCTGAGGCCTGGAAGCCAGGGCTGCCGGGAACCAGTCCGCGGTGCCACTGCACTGCCCCGTCCTGTCTCCGTCTGTGGGAGGCGCCCCTGCCCAGGCCATGCCAGAGCCGGGCCTCTGCAGGCGCTCCCTCTTCCTGAAACGCTCTCCCGCCGAGGCCCCCCACACCCTGCAGGCCTCAGCCCTGCTGGCCACCCCGGCCCACCACCCTGCCGCTTCCCTCGGAGCACGGTCACCGCTGCGATCAACCATTCCAGAGCTCTGCTCTGCGGTGACAAATGGCCCCTTCTCCTAGGCGCAGCACGGACGCCAGAGGGGCAGGTGGAGAGCCGGCATTCACCCTAGCAAGGGGATGACACGCCAGAGACGGACACTTCTAATTACGGGCCTGCCCCTTGCCTCACCCGCGAAACCCTGGGCGAGGCTGGCTTCTCATGCCCGGGGAGCCCCGAGCCCAGCACGGTGCCTGGCTTGCGAGCTGAAGTGCCCTATCCCCCTGAGACTGACAGCCATGCCGCTGGCCCAGACCGCTGTGCACCATCAGAGGGGCCCCTGTGCGCACCCCTGGGTGGTGGAGGCAGTGACGCTGACGACCATGATAGTGGCATTGGTCAGGATCTGCTGCAGGTTCTCGTTGTTCTTGCACTTGTCCAGGCTGTTGCCCAGCTCCTGGGGGGCGAGAGGGCAGGACAGGGGCCTGGGACTCAGGAAGCTCTAGAACCTCTCGTGCTCCTGCACCCACCCCATCTGTACCCGGGGCACTCCCCTGCCTCCCCCCACTCCTGGCAACTCCGCTGCTCAAAGGATCCGCACCGTCTGCCCCGTGCGGGCTGACCCGGAAGCAGAGCTGAGCAGACGGGCCACCCAGGGAAGACCCGCTGCCGCCACAGGCCTGCAGCCCATGGCCACTCAGAGTGCGGGTCTGACCGCGTCACTTCCCTGGGTGGGCATCCCCTGCCACCGCCCCCATCCGCCCCTGGACTCATGGGGGGCCCTGCGCACTGGTGAGCCCGCCTTCACTTTCCCTTAAGACCCAGAGCCTCTGCAATCCGCCTCCTCGCCTCCTCTCGTTCCCTGAATGCTCCAGGGCCTGTTGCCGTCTCGGGGTCTTGGCACTTAGGACTGCTTCCCCGAGTCTCATCCCGTCTCCAGCCAAAGGCTGAGCGAGGGGAACCTTCCCCTTAAACCTGGGGGTCTGAGAGCAGGGCCCGCCGCCCCTTCACATTAGTGGCCGTCGGGGAGCCCACTTCTTCCCATTTACCTTGACGGTGCGGATGTAATCGAGTGCATTGGGGACCAGAGACTCCAGTTCGGGGAATCGCTTCGAGTACTTATCCCGGATGAACTTATGGATGATGTCTAAGGGGGACAGGGCGGAGAGGAGCCCAATGAGGGGCAGGCAGACTCTGCTGGCTCTCCCAGTACCCATTTCCCCTTCTTCCTTCAGTAGCAAAACCCCTAATTATAGCTGGGCTCACGGACACGCAGCACAAAGCTACATTTCCCAGCTGCCCTTACGGCTGGATGCAGCCATGGGGGTTAGTTCTGATCTACAAGATGTGAGCTGAAGTCACATGTGCAACTTCCAGGCCACTCCCTCAAAGGAAAAAAATGTGCCCTCCTCTTCTCTCCCATATTTTTGCTGATGAGGATGTGGAGGTGATGGCTGGAGGTGGGCAGTCACCTTGTACCATGAAACAGATGGCAGATCAGTGAGACAGAAAGAGCCTGGACTCCTCATCCAGACTTTCATATGAGAGGAAAATATGCTTCCTTCTCACGTAACCACTTGTTACAGCAGCTGAACCTGGATTCCAGCTGATACAGGGGCTTGGGAGCAGTACCCTGGGAAAGGCCAGCAGGGAAGACGGCCTGTGATCCTGCCTGCCCCTCCCTTGGGGATGGGAGGAGGTTGTGGGGGACACCGGGCAGGGCTGTCTCTGCTTGCCCTTCCCGGCACTCACTCAGCTCGTTCTCGATCTCCACCGTCAGGTTGTTGGCGTCCACAATGACCCGGTACTCGGGGGCCGCCTCCACCGGTCCCATCACTGTGAGGATGAGAAAGAGCCTGGTGTGGGTGTGTGTCTATGCACCCACCCCGTTCCAGATCCCACAGCTCAGGGAGACTGGGGATGCAGCTGGAGGGGAGCAGGGAGGGGCTGAAGAGGAAACTGGGGGGCAGGTTTGCATATCTGCAAACCTCCCATCTCTCCCTCCAGGCCAGTCTAGACTTGACCCCATCTCGCCCTGGACCTAAACCCTCCTGGGGCTCACCACACCCTTAGACTAACAGCCCAGCTACCCAGAGTGACGTTTGAGGCCTCCCAAAAGGCTGGAAGCTCTGCGAGGACAAGTACTGGGTCTGTTTCCTGTGGCTGCACCCCGATGCGCCTGGCCCACTGCAGTCGCTCCGTGGACACTTGCTGACTCAGTGACTCCAGTCTGGTCTCTGCTCCTTCCTGGCCCCATCCTCTCATCACACCCCCGCTTTATTTCATTCCAGCCATTAAAGGACTGATTACAGTGCCCTGAACACTTGGCCTGCTTCACTCTTCTCTTGGCCTTTGAATATGCTGTTCCCTCTCCCTGGTACATCCCTTCCTCGTGTCTGTTTCTGGAAAACCCTTCAAGCGCTAATAATAACAACGATAATGACAACGATGACAGTATTATCACGAGCAACTGACACAGACAGGACTTACTGGGCATACGATACTGTTATAAGTGCCTTACGGGCATTAACTTTTATCCACAACCAGCCAGGGAGGTTGGTGTTAAATCAGGCCAACGTTGCAGAGAAGGAAACGGAGGGACTCGGCCTGATGGCACAGAGCCAGCAGATGGCAGCGCTGAGATCTGACTCCCGAGTCTGCGCTCCGAATCCTGATGCTCAAATGCCTCCACGTCCTCAAGGCTCACAAGGCGCCTAAGAACCCCTCCCGCACCTTTCAGGAGGGGTCAGCTGTCTCTCTGTGCTCTGCCACACTCCTGCCACATCCATTAGACACCGTCACCACCCAGGTTGAGGTGTTTCATGTCCACCTTCCCCACCAGACATGGGGTGTGATTGGGTCTGACTTAAAATCCCCGAGCCTGGCCCACACCAGGAAATGTCACTTTTATGATTCCCCATGACTCCCTGGCCTGGCATTTGAAACCCCGCAGGGTCTGGTGCCCTGCCAGCCTCCCCACCACTATGGATGTCCAAGGTTTTGCAGGTGCAGCTCTCTTTCCCTGGGCGCACCCCCCCGCCACCCCATTCTTGGCCTGTCATGTGTATTCATGCTTCAAAGTCCAGCTGAGACATCAGTTCTTCCCTGACCGTGGCAGGGTCAGCCAGCTCCTCCTGTGGCTCCCGAGTGTCCTGGGCTCCCTCCACCCCAGCAGGCGCCGCCCACCAGTAACTGCTCCGCCAGCCCCTGAGCGTTCTGAGAGCAGAGGCCCACACAGGCCTGGCCCGCAGGGCGCCTCACGAAAACTTTAAAGAAAGTTTTAAAGGTTTCAAGTTTAATCCTCGTGGTGCAGTGGTTAAGAATCCACCTGCCAATGCAGGGGACACGGGTTCCAGCCCTGGTCCAGGAAGATCCCTCACGTCGTGGAGCAACAAAGCCCGTGCGCCACAACTACTGAGCCTGCGCTCTACAGCCCACGAGCTACAGCTACTGAGCCCGTGTGCCACAACTACTTAAGCCCGCGCGCCTAGAGCCTGTGCTCCACAACAAGAGAAGCCACCGCAATGAGAAGCCCGCGCACCGCAACTAGAGAGAAAGCCTGCGCGCAGCAACAAAGACCAAACGCAGCCGACAAGTTAATTAATGAATTAATTTTTTAAAAAAGAAACGATGGAGCAAGTAAGTCTCCCTGAAACTCTGCTCTGACTATACCATTCCTGTGCCAAAAAGCTTCCCTTGGCTTCCCACTGCCTAGGAATTCAAATCAAGAGCCACAGCTTTCCAAGAAAAACAGGGGTGATGACAGCACTGTCCTCTTAGAGCTGGTCTGAACACTCAAGAGACAACCCAGCTTTGCCCAGAGTTAGAAGTGAGGAGAGATTTTAATAACTTTTATGGATACTTTTTTATATTTTCATGGTTACTTTCTATTTAACAAATGACACCAGTTTTCCATCCACAGTAGCAATATCTTTCCTTCTTGCGTAAACTGAAGGAAAAAGTATGTGGATTTAAAAATGTGAAATAGGGCTTCCCTGGTGGCGTAGTGGTTGAGAGTCTGCCTGCCGATGCAGGGGACAGGGGTTCGTGCCCCGGTCCGGGAAGATCCCACATGCCGCGGAGCGGCTGGGCCCCTGAGCCATGGCCGCTGAGCCTGCACGTCCGGAGCCTGTGCTCCGCAGCGGAAGAGGCCACAGCAGTGAGAGGCCCGTGTACCGCAAAAAAAAAAAAAAGTGAAATAATAAGTGTTTTACAGGTGTGGCAAAACTCTATAACTGATCACGTTATCAGTAAAGTTTGGGAAGCCTTGAGATAAATCCTATCACAATTAGCCAGCGCTCAGCACAGAGCAAGGACTTAAGAAGTGTCAGCTTTAGGGGCTTCCCTGGTGGTCCAGTGGTTAGGACTCTGCGCTTCCACTGCAGGGGGCCTGGGTCTGATGCCTGGCCGGGGAATTAAGATCCCGTATGCTGTGCAGCACGGGCAAAAAAGAAAAAAGAAAACTTAGAAAGAAGTTATCAGCTTTGGAATGCAGTACACTCTTAGGAGAGAAGGGGACTGGGCTGGGATGGAAGAGAAGAAGAGGGCTCTGGCAAAGGGTGACGGGAAGGGCCAACTTCCAAAGTCACCAGCAGCAAAGGAGCCAAGGGGCCTGGCCGGAGCAGAGCCGGGGCGGGCGAGGGCGAGGGCGACGGGGAGGGAGAAGTACCTTCCGAAGCTTTGGCCTGCTTGCTGATATACTCCTCAATCTTCAGCATGATCTCAGCGAACTGTCCGGGGAGGAGCGGAGAGTCAGAAGCCGGGACTCTCCAGGCAAAGGAGCTGCTGCCCGTGTCACCCCCCAGGAGCTCCTCTCACCATCTTGCTGTCCCACAGCTTGGCGATGCTCTTGACCGAATCTCCGGAAAGATCCAGCTGGGTCTCCTCCTGCACATCCTCGATCGCCGGCTCCTCCTCTTCCTCCCCGTAGCTTCCTCCTTCCTCCTCTTCTGCCGCCTCCTCGAGGTCAGCTAGCAGCTCGTCGGCCAGAGACATCCCGAGGCCTGCGGGCAGGGCGAGCGGGATTCCCTCTCATTACTGGGACAGGCCTCCCCTGCCAGGTGGCCCTGGTCCTTCTTGATCAACCTCACCAGCATGCAGGCTCCACAAGGACAGGTACACTCTTCTGCTTTTTTCTCTAGCTCCTAACTGTGCCTGACACATAACAGATGCTCAGGGAACGCCTGCTGAATGAATCCATGAAACCACTTCCCAGGACCAGATGGTCTCCAGTCATAACTCACACTACCCACCCTTCTCACCTTCACTTCACTGGACAGGACACTGCACACCCCTCACACCACCACTTCGCTAAGACTTAAAAGATACATCCCCTCCCTTGATAAGACCTCTCCTCACATCCTTTCCTTCCCCCACCAGCAGAGGCCCCTCCCCACCAACTGTTGGGCCCCAAATGGGTGACAGACATCCTGATCTCCTCAGCCATCAGGACAACCAGGCAGGGCCTAAAATGTCTAGAGCCTCCAGGCCAATCACCTCGGGCTATGAGCAGCTCCTACCCCCAGGTGCTGTACAAATATTAGTATTTTCGGTGAATCCCACACAGTGGAAAAGGCTGCAAAGGCTGCGAAGCACTACTCTACAAGGTACAATCCCCACCACTCTGTCCTCCCCAGTGCTTTTTTTTTATTATTAAAATAAGAAACGCTCCCTCTTCCTGTTCTCCTCTTTCAATAAGACAAATGTAGGGGGAAGGGGGGGAGAAATAAATGTGAGACTGGGATGGACATATACACACTACTATGTATAAAATAGATAACTAATAAGAACCTGCTGTATAGCAAAGGGACCTCTACCCAATACTCTGTAAGGACCTATATGGAAAAACAATCTAAAAAAGAGCGAATATATGTATATGTATAACTGATTCACTTTGCCATACAGCAGAAAGTAACACAGCATTGAAGACCAACTATACTCCAATAAAAATTTTTAAAAAAAAGACAAATGCAACATGTACACACTACTATATAAAAAACAGATAACCGATAAGTACCTACTGTACAGCACAGGGAACTATACTCAGTGTTTTGTAATAACCTATAAGGGAAAAAAGTCTGAAAAAGAACAGATAAGTATATACGTATATGTATAACTGAATCACTTTGCTGTGCACCTGAAACTAACACAACACTGTAAACCAACTATACTTCAATAAAAAAATGAAATTAAAAAAGAACTTAAAAAACAGGGGAATTCCCTGACGGTCCAGTGGTTAGGACTTGGTGCTTTCGCTACTGTGGCCCCGGGTTCAATCCCTGGTTGGGGAATTAAGATCCTGCAAGCTGCGTGGTGCAGCCAAACGAATAAAGAAATAAAATAAAATTTACGGAAAGACAAACGGAGGCTGCAAACCTCCATGTCCCCAGAGGCTAAGTGGGTGACATAAATGAGAAGCAGGCTGGGGGTTGGGCAACTGGGGAAGTGGAGCCTGGAGAGCTAGGGAATCATGCCTGATGTGAGAGCTCAGCCGATGCGACGCTTCAGACACGCCCTGCCAGTGGGAACATAGGCTCCATGTTGCCAGGTTTTCTAATTTTTTTCAAGAAAAGTAAGAGAGTCAGAATTTTTATGTGTAACCTCCCAGTCTGAAAAGTTTCTTTTTAAGTGGCTAATTTAAACAGACCACCATGGCAAAGGCCAAACTAAACGACTACAGGAAAGATTTGGCCCTTGAGCTGCCGGTTTAGGACCCCTGGATGTTCGGTGTCTCTGAGCTCAGTCTCCACTCATACCCTCCTTTCTCCCTAAGATGCAATGTCCCCTTATACTCACTTCTCTTTATAAGACACAGCTTTTCCTTGTAAACACACCCATGTTATCTCACACACACCTTTCTCTAAAACTCTCGTTACTCTTGCTTTCTCTAAATAAGAGGAACTCGTCCTTTATTGGACATGATCTGCTCTCATACATTAGACTCAAGTATCTCTTCTTATCCTCTCTTCTCTGTTTCCCCACTAAACTGTAAGCAAAACCAGGGGTGGTTATCTGTTCACCGTTATATCTCCACCATCTAGCAGAATCTCTAGCACGTTGTAGGTATACAAGAAATATTGGGCAAATGAATGAATGAACTTTATTTAATCCTTATACCAACCACATTATGGTTTCCTTTCTCCGGCTCTCTGGATATATTATTTTTTCATCCCAAAGGTAAGGGCACAAATACTATTTCTTGCAGCGTGGGTTATCTCTGACCCTGAGACTAGATGCTATCTTGCTGTTAAACATCCTATGAACCCTTCAGTTCACTTCAACACTTGAGATTCTCTAAATTTCTAACATTTTGTTTAATGTCCATCTTCCCCATTAAGCTTAAATTTGTAAGGAAAGAGGGACCGTGTCCATTTTGTTCATTGCACACTATTTCCATCGCCCGGCGCAGCACGTGGCACGGATTAGGTACCACGACTTCGCTTGATGCCAGCCAACCTCTCCAGCCTCAGCCCCCGCCACTATTCCCCATGCCTCTGAATCCTTCTCACACTTTTTTCGCTTACCAACTTCTTCCCCTCACTTTAGGTCTTCATTTCCTCCCTTTTTACCAGCTCAACACCTCTTCATCCTTCAGTTCTCATATTCCAGCTCCCTGACCCACGCACCCCACTCTAGAGTAGATAAGTTGCTTGGTGATATACACCCCGCACGCCCTGTGTGTACCCTAAAGCACTTCACACATTTGTGGTTATTTAAGTAATTACTTGATTAAGCCTGTCTCCCCAGGCACCATGCAAAGCGCTAATAGGGCCGGGAACGATTTTTTGCTGCCGCTACATCCCCAGAGCCTTAACAATGTAGGAGCATTTGAGACCTTTGGTTAGTCGGTCTACGAAGGCCCGCCTTTCTCCTTACACACTTCCTCCCCCAGACCCAGGAAGCCAACCTCCCGCCCTTCCCTCGTCTCCATCACACTCACCTCTTCTCTTCTCGCACGACGGTTTCTAAGAAATTAGCTTCCCAGCAGCGGTCGACGCTCACTGATGACGTTTCAACCATGCGCCGTCGTCGAAGCAAAGCTGCGCTCTGATTGGCCCCTGCACCGCGTCTTTCCTGGCTGCGTTTGGAACAACAACTTTATTAGCACCTGCCGCTAGGCGGAGAAGGGATGATCCGGAGAGAAGAGGCGCTTTATCCGGCTCACGCCCGTTGTGGACTGAGCCTGATAAGCGGAGAATCGCCATAATCTGACGACAGGGTGTCAAGACAAGAATAAAGTCGAGGGCAACTCAGACCACTGGTGGAGGAGTTCGACGAGAAAGCAAGGCTTTCAGCCAGGAGTCGAGGTGGAGGTGGAGGGGTTGGGGAGCGGAGCCGGAAATAGGAAACTACAGCTCCCAGAAGGCGTAGCGGCAAAGGTCCCGGATGCTGGGGTCGTGAAGCCTGATGGGAAAGGTAGTTTTGCGAGCGACTTAACCTAGAGGTTAGCGAGGTTGGAAGTTCTGAGGCCCGGGGCCCCCGGAGTCGGAGAGAGATGGAACTGGAGCAGAGAGAAGGGTGAGTGGATTTGGGGGAAACTACGAATCCCAAAAGACATTGCGGCTGCATAAGAGCGGTCTTCTGCGCGGAGGACTGACGGGGATTGCAGTTCCTGCAACTCCTTTGGCTTATAACTCTTGTAGGGACTGGGGTCCGTACTCGAGCATCCTGGGGGAAAAGGCTACGGGTCTAGACTCCTGGATCTGACAGGCGAGGCGGTTGGAGGTCAGGACTCCTGGGTCTGAGTGAGGGCTTGGGGGGCTTGAACTCCCCGTGGAACTCGGGGAAGAAGGGGCTGGAAGTCTGGACTCCTTGATACTGGGAAGCGGGTGCTGGGGCCCTGGACTCCTGGATCCTGGGAGGAAGGGGTCGGGGCTCGAACTCTTCTGGATCCTGGGAATGGTGGGCTGGGGGCCTCGGACTCCTGCATCAGAGAGAGGAGGGGTCTGGGAGTTGGGCTTCTGGTCTGTGGGAGGAGGGACTAAGGGCTAGGTATTCAGGGTCCCTGAACCCACTGACTCTACAGGACCATGGCAGCTGTGGGCTTTGAAGAGTTCTCAGCGCCGCCAGGCTCAGAGTTGGCGCTGCCTCCTTTGTTCGGTGGTCACATCCTGGAGAGCGAGCTTGAGACAGAAGTGGAGTTTGTGTCTGGGGGTCTGGGTGGCTCCGGGCTCCGGGAGCGAGATGAAGAGGAAGAGGCAGCCCGGGGCCGGCGGCGGCGCCAGCGGGAACTAAACCGCAGGAAGTACCAGGCGCTAGGTCGACGCTGCCGGGAGATCGAGCAGGTAGGTGAGTGTGGATTCCCCTGTTTTGGGGTCCCCTGGCCTCTATTACCAATCCTTCCCAGTCTCTGCCTGTCTAGATGCCCAGCCTTCCTTGCCCGGCTGAATGAATTTTCCATTCACTTATTCATTCATTATTATTTAGCACCTATTATATGTCAGGCACTGTGCAAGGCACCTTGGAGAGATGTCTCCTCTAGGAGCATCATCTGACAACCCAGATCAGCTCACTGATGTTTCACAGGTGCCTCTCTTGCTGCCCACCGATCAAACTTTTCAAATCTCCCATACCCTTGACATCATTCACTCCTGTCCTGTGTCCTGCCTCTCAGATCTCTCTGGGGTCCTTCTCCTCCCCTCCATCCCCACGCCTCTGCCCAGCCTCAGGTTCTTTCTGCTGAATCACTGCATTAGCCTCCTTGGTGAGAATGAGGATGGAGCAGTAAGCAGGGCCCAGATCTTGAAAGGCCACAAACACCAGAGCAAGAGCTTTGGATTTTTTTTTTTTTTTTTTTGAGAGTGATGGGGAGCTATCAAAAGGTTTCAAACAGGGGAGGGACAGGGTCAGTGCTTGAAAGACTCTCTGAATTTGGCTGGACTCTTTTGCTAGGGCCGCTGTATCAAGAACCACAAACGGATGGCTAAGTAATAGAAATGTACTGCCTCACGGTTCTGGAGACTAGAAGTCTGGGATCAAGGTGTCAGCGGGGTTGGTTCATCCGGAGGGCTGTGAGGGAGAATCTGTTATCTGTTCTAGGCATCCTCCCTAGCTTCTGGTGGTTTGCTGGAGATCTTTTGTGTTCCTTGCTTGTAGATCTCTGCTTTCATCTTCCCGTGCTTGTGTGTGTGTGTATATCCCAATTTCTTTTAATAAGGATGCCACCAGTCATATTGGGTTAAGGCCAATCACCTCATTTAACTTGATTACCTTTGTGAAGACCCTGTGTCCAAATACGGTCACATTCTGAGGCACTGGGAGTTAGGACTCCAACACACCTTTTTTGGGGGGACACCATCCAACCTGTAACAACGCTGGTGGGGGAGTTCTGGAAGGGGGCTGGTGTAGTGGCCCAGGCAGGAGAGGAGAAGGCTTGAGCTAGGGTAGAAGTCAAGGAGAGGAAGAGAGAGAGACGACTTAGAGAACTAATAAGGAGGTGAGGTTTGAATCAAGTCTTAGATTAAGTAGGAACACGTCAAGCTGGAGGGAAAGGTACGTTTAGGACTCTGTGTGGCGTAGGGCTTACTCAGGATTGGAGAGCTGTCTGGTCTGATGGGGACGCTGGGGAGGGGACTCGAATGCCAGGCTGAGGGCAGTGGGCTTGGAGCAGGTCAGCTCCAGGCATTGAAGTATATTCCCCCGAAGCTGCACAGAGGCTGAACCTATGCGTACCCTGTGGCCAGCTGTCCCAGTCCTCCCTACGGACCCAGCAGACAGACATACAGACACACACCTGATGACAGTTAACCTGATGACGTCCCTAGCAGTACTGTTTGGTGTTTTTTGTTTTGGTTTGTTTGTTTGTGTGGCCTGTGGGATCTGAGTTCCCCAACCAGGGATCAAACTTGCGTCCCCTGCAGTGGGAGCGTGGAGTCTTAACCGCTGGACCACCAGGGAAGTCCCTGCAGCACTCTGTAATATGGTTTTATGTACGTGTTAATATAAACTTACATAATATACATAAACCAGATACTATGTATCTTTTACCAGGTAGCTTTTGCCTCCGCTTCATCCTTCAGCTCACCCCAACCTCTCTTCTCTCCATGACCACTCCTCTCTCTTCTCCCCCCACCACCCCGTGATTTCACGACTCCTCACGTCACTGTGTGTTCACAGGGTCTGACAGCAAGGGTGGTGCTGTCAGAGCAAGCACTCTCACCTGTGAGCACCCACTGCGTGCCAGGCCTGCTCTGGGGGCTTTACGCAGGGACATCTAGGAACTCTTTCAGCACCCCCCAAGCAGCAGGCATCCTGAGCCCTTTTTAACAGATGGATGCTGGGGTCCAAAGAGACTCAACCATTTGCTCAAATGGAGTTGCATTTGAGCCTCTGCTCTTAGCTCCCCCCGTCCCCCGCCAGGAATACGTTATTATTATTCTCCTTTTACCAGTGCAGAAACCTGAGGCTCAGAGAAGTTAAGTAACTTGCCCTAGGTCACAGAGCTGAGAAGTGGCAGGCTGGGATTCAAACCCAGGTCTTTCTGGCGCAGGAGCAGAACATACTCCTTCACGCTTGGGCACACATCTCCTCTGATGACCTTCACTAAAGTGGCCACCTCCTGCCCTTGTCTCCAGCATATCTACCAGTTTGGTGTCCTTCAAGCACTTTATCACTAGGTGAAGTCATCTGTTTAACAGTATTTAGGGAGCACCCCCTCTGCCAGGGTCTGCTCAAGGCACCGGGGACAGAGGCACAAATCCTGGTCCTTTGGGGCTTCTGTTCTGTTGGGGGAGACGGAGAGTGAGAACATTGCATAGAGAGAGAGGCTATAGGCGATGGAAAAGTGGAGCTGAGAGGGCGGGGGGGGGGGGGGGACGCTCGGGTGTGGGAAGTGGGGGAGGGGCTGCTGCAATTAACGAGAGGTCTGAGCAGGTAGCCTTTGAGTGCAGCCTTTGAGAGAGCTAGGCAGGCACCTGGGGAAGAGCACGTGGAAAGCCCCCAGGACAGGACGGTGTCAGGGGACTCAAGCGTGAGCTTGGAGGCCAGTGTGAGCAGCGTGGATGAGGGAGAGAAGCAAGAGAGGCAGTGAGGAGGGGGAAGGAGCAGGCCCTGGGGGCCCCGGGATGGCCCTGGGCCAGTCGCCCTCCAGCTGGGCCCCATTCACCACGTGTTGAGCATGCGGAGTCCGGCTGACCTGTGTTTTCTCCCACCTCCCCGCAGGTGAACGAGCGGGTCCTGAACAGGCTCCATCAGGTACAGAGGATAACTCGGAGACTCCAGCAGGAGCGGAGGTAACCCCTTGCACACCTGCTCTGGGCCTGCATCGCTTGCCTCTGCTCCCCAACCCCTGTCACCACCACCTTGGGCCTTGGAAGGAAGCTGAGCCCTGGGCCTTGGGGGAGAGGTGTGCTCCCTTTGTATGGAGTGCAGCGGAAGGCAGGAGACCAGACTTAGGGCCACAGACTCAGCTTCGAGCGCCGTTCTGCTGTGTGACTCAGGGCAAGCCACGTCCCCTCTCTGAGCCCCAGTTCCCCGTCAACTAAGGGTTAACACTGAGATCACAAGGCTGCTGAGGGTTAAATGGGAGCCCACAGGGGACGAGCTCAGCTGAGCCTCCCGCCTCGGATCACTGCAACCCGGATGGGGAGTGAGCTCTGGGGCCGGCCCGCCACTCCACTGGGTCCCCACCTCCCTGAAACGTGGAGAACAGGCCTCATGACAGAGTCTCCATGATGCCGAGACCCCCGGTCAGTCCCCAGCCCTCCACTTACCTGACCCAGTGGATACACCCTCTTCTTTGAAGCACTTTCTTGGCCAGGTCACTCATCTGCCTCAGTTTCCCCTCCTCCCAGCCGTTGATTCTTGCCTCTTTGCTGGTTCATTCACTTCCCCAAACCCTGAACCTGCAGTAGCCAGGGCTCAGCTCCTGGGTCCTCCTCTTGTCCACACCTGTGCTGTCCAGGATGCCAGCTGCAGGTGGTGACTTTATTTTACATTGAAGTGGAATTTTAACATTCATTAAAATAAATTTCAATTCATTCAAATGAAATTGAAAATTCAGTTCCTCAGTGGTCACAGGCCAAGTTTATTAAGACGAAGTGAAATTGGAAATTCACTCCCTCAGTTGCACGAGCCTCATTTCATGTGCTTGGTAGCCACGTGGTTCGATTTTCATCTGAATTAACTAAAATCAAGCGAAATTTAAAATTTCCATTCCTCAGTCACTCTCGCCACGTGGCAGGCGCTCAAGGATGGTGACAGATGATCAGTGGCTTCCGTGGTGGATAGCACAGAGAGGACACCTGATACCTACTTGTAGAATAAGAGACTGTGCGCGTGAAACGCTCCACCCAGGCGCTGGCTTACGGGGACCATCTAATCAGAGCTTAAAACAAACAAAAAACCGAAAAGCTTTTAGAAGCAGGCGTGGGGAAGAGAAGGCAGCATCACCAGTGAGAGTGCTCCGGGCCCGCCTCCCAGGGAGTAATGAAAATAATAACTTATGTTTGACCGTTTACAAGCCGAGTACTGCAGAGCTGTCATCAAGCTGCAGTGTCGTGGTCAGCGGGCCGCCCAGTGGGGTTGTCACCTCCAGATTACAGAGCAGGAGCGGAGGTGCAGGTCACCTGGTCCTGCCCAGAGCCCCACTGGCTGTCTCAAGTGCTTGCCACCCGGGTGTCTCAGACCTTCTGGGTCCAGGACAGCCTTGGCTTCAGTCAGAGCTGGGCTGTCGTGGGCCCCCTTCCTAACCGCCAGAAGATAAAGCTGCCCCCCCGGCGGCTTCTCTCCGGCCGCAGGTTCCTCATGAGAGTGCTGGACTCCTACGGTGATGACTACCGCGCCAGCCAGTTCACCATCGTGCTGGAGGTGAGTGCGATGCGGTCACGGGTGGGCTGGGAGAAGCGGGAGCCCAGGACGCAGCCTTCACGCGCCCACCTCCCTGTCTGCCAGGACGAGGGCAGCCAGGGCACAGACGCCCCCACCCCAGGCAACGCCGAGAACGAGCCTCCAGAGAAAGAGGGGCTGTCCCCGCCTAGAAGGACGCCTGCACCCCCAGAACCTGGCAGCCCGGCCCCTGGCGAGGGGCCCAGCGGGCGGAAGAGGCGGCGAGCACCCCGGGACGGCCGCCGAGTGGGAGCTGCGCTGACTCCAGAACTGGCCCCGGTGCAGGTGGGGGCAGCCTGGAGTCCAGGGGTCCGCAGGGCGGGACTGAGGCTCCTGGGCTTCCCTGCTGCGCTGCGGGGGGGCGGGGCCGGGCCCTGCAGGGCTGGGAGAGCTGGAAGGCTTGGACAGGGCTGGTGTTGGCCGGGGAAGGAGAAAGCATTGTAAGACGCCAGGCAAGGGGCTTGCGTGGAGGCAAGGAAGATGTGGAGGCGGCTCTGGGGAGAAGAAAAGATAACCGGGGAGGGTCGGCGGCAGAGGAGGGAGAGAAGGCAGGGGAGGGCGGTGACACTGCAGGGGATGCCGGGACTTCTGGTGAGGTGCACAGAGGACGCCGTCTGGCCTGGGAAAGAACAGCGAGGCCGGGGCCCTTCTCACGCCTGTTCTCATCTCCCCCAGATTAAGGTCGAGGAAGACTTCGGCTTTGAAGCGGACGAGGCCCTAGACTCCAGCTGGGTTTCTCGGGGGCCGGACAAGCTGCTGCCCTACCCCACCCTAGCCAGCCCCGCCTTTGACTGACCCCACCCCCACCCCAGTAAACCAGCCCCTACACTCGCCTCGGCCGCTGTCCACTGCTTCCACCTGCAGCCGCACACACTCAGACGCTGGGTGTGGTTTTCACATTTTTATTGGGGGCCGTCAGGGAGGGGGCCTCTCCCTGTCAATGGAGGAGCTCACAGTTTCTTCAGCCACTCCAAGCTTGGGCCCTGGGGGTCCTGCGGGTGGCTGGGCACATCAGGCATGTTCCCATCGTCTCGGAGGGGCACTGTGGGACAGGAGGGTGGGCCACTGAGACGAGCAGATCGCTGGGGGCCCACAGAAAAGGGCTGGCCTGTCAGCTTACTTTCAAAGAGGGAAACGGGACCCCGGGGAGAGAGAAGAGAGAGTATGGATCAGAAAATCAGAGATGCAGGGAAGTGGGGAGATAGAGACCTAGAGACATGGGAAACCAGAACGATGGATACAGAAAGGAGACCCAGAGAAAGACCCAACAGACACAAGGAAGCAGAACAGAGACCTGGAGAGGTGGAGACCCAGGAAGACAAAACTCCAGAAAGCAACAGAGATTGCGAACCCGGACAAGGACAGAAATCTGGAACCATGACAGAAACTCAAAGTGCAAAAACAGACAAAGCGAATTTTACGGCATGTGGATTATATCTGTTGAAGGAAAAAAAGAGTCCAGACTGCACTGCAGAATCTTGGATCCCTGCAGAGGAAAGACCTGCCCATCATCATTCCACTCCCAGCTCAGCAAGGTCCAAGGCTGCTGCCCTGGCTCCCACTCACCTGGGTAGTTGTAGGGTGTGGCCTCATTGATCATGATGGAGTACTTGACGTAGGGGCTGAGGGCAGGTAGAATTATAGCTGCGGAGAGACACAGGGGTGAGGCCCAGGGGAAGGAGGTGGCGGCGGGGACCGTAGCTGAGCGTTTTCAAGATGGGGGTCAAGTGCATGCGGGGAGGGGAGGAGGGGGGTCCAGCGCCTCCAGGAGGCCCCTTGGCACCCTGGGAGCCCCGTACATCAGCAGAAGGGTTTATAAGACTTTTTTTTTTTTGGAAGTGAGGGTGGAAGCCAAGCATCCAGAGACTTGTGGGATCTAGAAGACACAGGAAGGAAGAAAGGGTTGGTCACAGGATGAGCGCATTTGAGTCATGGAGCACATTAAGGGGTGTGGGTCGGGGGTGTCCTGGGAACGTTCCAGAGAAATCATGAACTGTTACAAACTGAGGAGAAGGTTTTGTACAAAAAACAGTCATTGTGAAATTACAGTCTACCTGGGGTAGGAGCAGGGAGTCATGGCGGGTGGGGCAGGGCATGTAAAGGAATATTCTGGGTCAGTGCTGTCCGACATAAATATGAGAGACATGTATGTAATTTTTCATTTTCTAATAGCCACATAAAAGTTAAAACATACAGGGATTCCCTGGTGGCGCAGTGGTTAAGAATCCGCCTGCCAATGCAGGGGACGTGGGTTCAAGCCCTGGTCCGGGAAGACCCTACATGCTGCAGAGCAACTAAGCCCGTGTGCCACAACTACTGAGCCTGCGAGCCACAACTACTGAGCCTGCGAGCCACAACTACTGAGCCCTCGTGCCGTAACTACTGAAGCCCGCGCGCCCAGAGCCCGTGCTCTGCAACAAGAGAAGCCACCGCAATGAGAAGCCGGCGCACCACAACAAAGAGTAGACCCCGCTCGCCGCAACTAGAGAAGAGCTGCGTGCAGCAACAAAGACCCAAAGCAGCCAAAAGTAAATAAATAAATTTATAAAAAAAAGTTAAAACATACAAATTAAAAGATAAATTTAACCTGGTATACCCAAGGCATTTCAACATATCCTCGGCATAAAAGACATTGATATTTTATATATGCTTTGTTATACAAAGTCTTTGAAATCTGGTGTATGCTTTACATCAGGGTAACATATACCATCTCAATTCATACTGGCCCCATTTCAAGTGCTCAGTGGCCCATGCGACCCGTGGCTGCCGTGTGGGACAACTGTGTTCTAGAACCTCACTCAGTGTGTGGCCTGCCAACCAGCAGTATTGACAAGACCTGGGAACGTGTTAGAAATGCAGCATCCCCAGACCCACCCCAGACCTACGGAAACAGAACCTGTATCTCACCAAGACCCACAGCATTACCTTGAGATCTGAGTAGCCCAGTTCTACAGCTGAGGTTCTCAATCGCAGAAGCACGTAAGAATCACTGGGGGATTTTCACAAGACACAAGATTCCCTAGCCCCACCTCCACCCCACCCAATTCAATTCAGAATCTGGTGGGGGGGCGATGAGGGTGAAAGGGGAGGATAAGGACATTACTTTTCATTTATTATTATTTTTTTTTAGCTCTTATAATGCACAGCTAGGGTTGACAACCTCTTCTTTGAAGGGATTCTGGACCTCTTGGGTGGGTGTGTACGGGGTGGGGAGCGATGGGGTAGTGGAGGAGTCATAATAGTGGGGGTGGGGGGGGTTGGCATACAAGTGGGGACACGGAACGTTGAGGACGGCGGTCGGGCCTCGGGGATACAGGATGGAACGATGGTGGGGGGGGCGATGGAGCACTGGTGAGGGGCAGTGGGACCTCTAGGGGGTGGAGGAGATAAAGCCGGGACGCCGATTGGGGGTGATGCACTTTCGCGCCTGGGGCACTCACGCACCGAGACCCCCGATGGTGAGGGATGCCACTAGCACCGGCTCCTTGGCCCAGACATTCCTGAGAAAGGCGGCGATTCCTGGAAGGGTGGGCGAGAAGGGTCACCCCTGCAGGTGATGCCCCCGGTGACCTCTACCCCTCTCGCGCCACCCCCGCCCTGGAGGAGCTCCCTCGTGACCTCTGCGCCCCCCTCCGGCCCGGACCCCACCGCCTCCACGGGGGCTCCGTCTTGCCCTACCCCTGGCACCACCCGGGGTTCCCGGTACCATCCCCGCGCGCTGACAGAAGCCACACTTACTCCCGGCCATCTTGGTCTCGGCAACGGCGGCGGCGGCTGCGGCGGCGAGGGCGCGGAGCACTCTGGGACTTGTGGTCCCTGGGCACGGCCTCCGCAGTCGGAGTCCGCGCGTGCTCATTGGCGCAGAACAGCAATCCCAGACGGCGGCGGGGGTGCGGAGCACTCTGGGAGTTGTGGTCCTGGCCCGCTAGCCTCCACGGGCTAAATCCGCGCGTGCGCACTGGCGCAGAACAGCGGTCCTAGACGATGGCTGCGGGGAAAAGAGGTGATGCTGCAGATATAAGCGCAAACCTGTCTTGGCGCACCTGCCGCCGCTCTCTTTCTTTCTCTCCGCCTAGAAAGTCGTTCCAGAGGAGTAACTTTCAGTCCTCCTACTGCGGCCCAGCTAAGGCGGAATGCATCAGTCCTCATTTTATAGTTTACTTATGAGAGCCCATTTTACAGATGGGCAAACGGAGGCTGGGAGAGGACGAATCACCAATTTGAGGTATCAGCTTAAAATCAGTTCGTCCTGCAAGCCCTAAGTCTCATCCCAGAAGGGTTAGGGACCTTCTGTATACTCTCACAGTGCCCTATGTGACCTCCATTATAGCGTACATCATTTTGTTCTGTTTTGTTTTGTTTTAACTAACCTGGTCGGAATCTGCCTTTCCATCAGGCTGGGAGCTACTTGAGCACAGTAATGGGGTCTGACTCCCTTCTGTGCCCCTTTCCCCCAACCGTGTAGCACAGGGTCTGGCACATAATAGGTGCTAATTTTTTTTTCCCAAAGTTTAATGAACAGAACAGTTATGACTGCGCCCTCTCCCAACTTTTTCCACAGCACCATGGGGCTGTGACACAGTCACCCAGGGGCCCCCACCTCGCTCCTTCCTTCCTTCAATAGGGCTCTGGCTTCCTGATGTTGCCTCATTTCCTGGTAGGGGGGAGGGCACAGCCAAGCCCTGGCTCCTGTTCCTGCTCCAGCCGAGAACTGCCCACCATGGCCCTGGTGATGAATCTGCAGCTGCTGACTCTCTGTGAGACACCCCACCCGCTTCTCCCTGGGCCCCTGGCTGGGCTGGGGTCTCCCTGAGGGCAGGTGCAGGGTGATCAGGAGGCACGAGCTGAGGGTTTGGAATTCTAGGCCAGAATAACAGGACTGGGGCTCAGACCCCTGGGTCCTAAGGCAAGAGGACCCAGGGGTCCTGAATTCCTGGGTTCCTGGAAGAGGAGGAAGTTGGGGGCAGGATTCTCTAGATCTTGAAGCAGGAGAGGGCTAGGGATCTGAATTCCTGGAGACAGAGAACCTATGGTCCTAGATCTTGATGTGGGAGGGAGATGGAGAAGCCAAGACACCTGGGAAAGAAGGAAACTGGGGGCCCAGACTCCTGCAGCCCAGAGAGGAGAAACTGTGGGCTCAGGTTATTATCTCCTCGAAACGGTGGAATCCAAGGGCCTGAACTCTTGGGTGTAGAGGCAAGATGGGCTTGGGTCCAGACTTTTGGGCTCTGAAATAAGTGGGGACTGGAAGTCTGAATTTATGGCTACTGAAGAGAAAGTATGGGCAAGATTTCTGTTTCCCAGAGGATAGAGGGCCTGGGGACTTAGATTCCTGGGTGCCCAATGAGGTGGGGCCGGGAGCAACCGAAGGCTTTGACAAGACCAAACCCCTTCGACCTTCTATAGGGCTGGTGTGTCACGCAGACATCACTCCAACTGGTGAGTAACACTCCGCACCCATTCTCCTGTGTGTTGCTGACACCCCATTTCCAACGACTCGGATTTTATTTTGGTGCCTCCCCTTCCCCCAGATTTCCTTACTTCCCTCCTCCTTCCTTTATTTCTTTCCCTCCTTCCTTCCTCATTCATCTTAGTGACCAGTATAGGTAAGTAGTGAAGATCATGAACTTTGGAGTTAAAGAGGCCTAAGCTGGAACCCCAGTTTCACCATCGTATTCATTTATGACCTTGAACAAACCACTGAACGCTGAGACTCAGGTTATTTCTCTGTAAAATGGGCTGTTGTGAGGATTTAATAAAATCACATGCATAAAACCCTTGGCTCAGAGCTTGGCGAAGTGCAGGGCTCGAGAAATAGGATCTCTGGCAATGCCCATTATTCCCCTTTGGAAAGTAGGGTCCTCCACCCTGAGACAGCGCTGGGTTTCTTTCCAGGGTTTCTGATGAGTGAGACCTCTTCTTCCTCTCAATTTCCCTCCATTACACTTCAACTTCAAATAAGAATCACCTGGAGAACAATTACTACCTTTATCAATTTATTTTAATTATTTTTTAAATGTTAAAGCTAACATATATCCATGGTTTTAAAAATTATTATCAGGGGACATATAACAACCTCCTTCTTCCCCTTCCTCATCTTCCTTAAATTATCTCTGAATCCTTATAAAAAATTTCCATGCTTTCAAACACACGTGTGTATTTTTGTACTTCTTTTTCTCCCAAAGCAAAATTGATACTTCGTGACTCACATGGTTCTGCATCTTACATTTTTCACTTTGCAATCTCTCTTGGAGACATTTCCATGTCATTAGAGCTAGCTCCACCTTTTTCTCTCTTTTTTAAAGCTGCTGTCTAGCATTTGCCCTTGTACGGCTGGATTCTAGTTTACTTGGTCCTCCTGATGCATATTTAGGTTGTTTCCAACTTTTCCCCTCACAATCACTTTTAGATGAGGAAGAGAAAGGGGAATGTCACCACCTCGAGCACTTGCAAAGTGATTTACGGTTTTTGACACAGCGTTTCCTTTGTTCGTCACCCATACATTCTCGGTTTCCAAGATGTCTGTATGGAGATGTGATGCATCTGGTACAGCCTCTCTTTTCTGTTTTCTCTTGTCTGCTTCACTCTACTCAGCCTTCAGGTCTCAGATTAGATGCTGTTTCCTCTGCAGACTCTTGCCTGACCCATCTGTGCTCCCACAGTGCCTTGTCATACCGTGATGATTTATCACGCTCTGTATTAACTCCCTCTCCCAGACTAGACCACACGCTCCTGCCAAGAGGGACCAGGTCATTTTATCTCCACATCTCCAGGGCCTGGCACATAGGCGGGCTCAGGAAACACACACATTCTGACTGGATGACTCTCCATGCTGAGGGCTACATAAGCAGGCTCCGTATGTGTACCCTTTTATGGTGGGCAGAATAATGGTCCCTCGAACATCTGGTATCCCAGTTCCCGGAACCTGTGACTATGGTATACATGGCAAAAGGGACTTAACAGGTGTGATTTAATTAGGAATCATGATATGGGGAGATTATCCTGGATAATTTGGGTGGATGCCACATAATAATTTTAAGAGGGAGGCAAGGGGGTCAGAGTTTGAGAAGGCAATGTGAAGATGGAAGCAGAGGTCAGCGTGATGCAGGCCCTCAAGCCAAGGGATGCAGACCCCTCTAGAAGCTGGAAAAGACAGGGAATTGGATTCTCTGCTAGAGACTCCAGAAGCAACACAGCCTGCCGACCTGTTTTGGACTTCTGACCTCCCGAACGGAAAAATAAAACATTTATGTTGCCTTACGCCACTTAGTTTGTGATAGTTTGTTACCACAGCAATAGAAACATGAACGCTATTAGATACTTTTGTCTACTCTTGTCCCCGCGCTGGCTTCCCCCAAGGTCTCATTCATCTGCTTATTGCACATTTATCAAATGGCCACCACGAGCAAGGTACTGTGCTAGGTGCTGGAATTACATGGGGAGTAACAGCAGACATGAACTCTACTCTCTTGAAGCTCACAGAGAAATTTATACTCACCGTCTTGATTAGGGGGCACTTTAAGCTGCCGTGACAAACCCCCAAGAAAAAGCTATCTATAATTTTATTTCTCTCTCACTTAACAGTACGTAATCAAACAGTCTAGAGCTGTTTATCAACATTTTTGCTTTTATCAACATGTAGCTTTCATATGTAGTTCAGAGCCAGCAAGAAAGGAAAAGGGAGGGAGGGAAGGAGAGAGAGACAGAGAGACAGAGAGACAGACAGAGAGAGAGAGAGAGAGAGAGAGAGGGCTCATACAATTATTTTTAAGAGCAGCACCCAGATTTTGAACATGTCTCTGACCAGAACTTACAGGCCAGGTCTAGCTGCAAAAGTGTCTGGGGAGGTGGGGGCATACAGGCTCTAGAGAGCGCCCTTCTAAAAATGGGAGGGGTTTTCTGTTACTTAAAGGAAGAAGGGAAATTTGGCTGCTGGGAAACCGTTAGCCGTCTTCACCATTACAACTATAGCAAAAAGAAGAGGGAGTTTCACAAGGAAGATTTGATCTCATCATTGAGCTCTCTGAAGAAGTGATGTGAGATCTGAAAGACGAGCAGATGTTAACTAGGGGTCTGGAAGGGTGTTCTAAACAGAGGGAACAGCATGTGCAAAGGTCCTGTGGAGGAAGCAAGGTGTGGTAAGGGACTGAAAGTCCTGTCCTACTGCCACCTTGTGGTCGCATCTTTTTCCTTGATCAGCACTGAAATCCCTGAACTCACTACAGGCACATAATAGGGCTGCACCTGAAAGATGGTCAATGTGGCTGAAACAGATAGCATAAGGTGAGAGAAAATGCAGTAGAGGTAAAGCTGGAGTGTCAAGCTGACGTATGCTCAACTTTGTAAGTTATAATAATAAGTTTGTTATTCAAAGGGAGATCTGACAAACATGGCCCTGGCTGTCATGGAGATCAGAATCTAGGAAGGATTTTCTAGAAAAGTTCTTAGATGAACTTCTCTTTCTAAGCCTGCATCTTCCTTATCATGCGTTAAATATTTATTTATTTTCCTTCTCTCCAAGGGAAATATGGGAATAAAACATTGTGGACACTTCCCAAATAAGTCCCATTAAAATCAGCATGCCCCTCCCTTACGTTCACAGCAGCACTATTTACAGTAGCCAAGACATGGAAGCAACCTAAATGTCCATCAACAGATGAATGGGTAAAGAAGATGTGGTATATATATACAATGGAATATTACTCAGCCATTAAAAAGAAGGAAATAATGCCATTTTCAGCAACATGAATGGACCTAGAGATTATCATGCTAAGTGAAGTAAGTTAGAAAGAGAAAGACAAATACCTTATGATATCACTTATATGGAATCTAAAATATGATACAAATGAACTTATTTACAAAACAGAAACAGATTCACAGACATAGAGAACAGACTTGTGGTTGCCAAGGGGAAGGGGGTGGGGGAGGGATGGACCGAGAGTTTGGGATTAGGAGATGCAAACTATTATATATAGGATAGATAAACAACAGGGTTCTACTGTGTAGCACAGGGAACTACATTCCATACCCTATGATAAAGCATAATGGAAAAGAATACGACAAAGAATGTATCTATATGTATAACTGAGTCACTTTGCTGTATGGCAGAAATTAACAAGACATGATAAATCAACTATACTTCAATTTAAAAAAATCAGCATGCCCCTTTCTTAGAAAGACAACATGGTAGTCACTTCTGTTGTTTGCCAGTGTTGGGGAGGGGGAAATTTCCCCCTCTACCCCTTGAGTTCTTGTGGCTGGACTAGTAATAACATTGACACAAGACAGACTAACAGTAAGACAGGTAACCAACCAGGACCTACCGCACAGCACAGGGAACTCTACTCAATATTCTGTAATAACATATATGGGAAAAGAATCGGAAAAAGAATGGATATATGTATACGTATAACTGAATCACTTTGCTGTATACCTGAAACTAACACAACATTGTAAATCAACTATACTTAAAAACAAAAAACAAAAAACAACCCAAGGACTTCCCTGGTGGTCCAGTGGTTAAGACCCCTCGATCCCAATGCAGGGAGCCCGGGTTCGATCCCTGGTCAGGGAACTAGATCCCACATGCATGCCACAACGAAGATCCCGCGTGCTGCGACTAAGACCCGGTGTAGCCAAATAAATAAATTTTAAAAATTAAAATAAAATGATGCTCAGAGCGTGAACAAAAGCAGGCAGCTTTTATATTTTTTTACACAATAAATTTGTGAGGATTTGACAGGACAAAAAACTTAGATGTGGATGCTTAATTAGTAAGGAATTTAATGCAAAGTTTGGGCTTGGGTAGTAACTTTAATTCAAAACCATCAATATGCCATTGAAGCACATTTTGGGGTGGCCTGCCTTTTGACCGAACACCAAGGATCTCCAAATGATCCCCATTTGGGACACTAGTATATAAATGAGCCAAAGAAGGCCTCTGTATATGCGTGTACTTCTTCACAGCAGGCTGAGATCCGTTAGCTCAAAAGCCCATTGGCGCCAAACTCAAAGTTTTACACATGCAATTGTTTAAAATATAGACCCAAGAAGCAGATTTTTAACTAGTTAGAGCCTGCCTGCTTTGCATACCCCAAGAAATTGCAGCCAGCGTCTGCTAGCCATAGGTAAACCCTGCACCACCACAAGACCCCAAACTGCTGCTGTGGGCTGGAGCTCTCTGACCCGAGGCTCCCTGCCTCTGCAGGGGAACAACAGCGCCTAGACCCAGAAGCCTCCTCTTCAATAGCCCTCTTGTTCCCTAGCCCACCTCCCCTTCTGGGTAGCAGTCCCCAGCCCTTTGCCTTTGGCAGGTTTCAAGCAGCGAGGACCCTTCTCACGTGCAAACCTGTCCAAACAGCCTCCAAAGAAAATTCCTTGTGTGCTACTGCCACCTTGTGGTCATATATTTTTCCTTGCTCGGCGCCAAAATCCCTGACCTCATTAGGGGGCCAATACGACGGCATTCGCGGGCTTTGTTGTCTGTCCTGGACGATGAGTCGTGGATGGCAGTGGCGAGCGTCACTCTGTTCCCAGCTCTCTGTTCCACCTGACACAGTGACCAGCAATGCTTGAGAAGAGATTCTGGCCTCTCCATCAGTCTGGGTACCTGAGCGAGAGAAGGAACAGCGACCCCTGCCGGCTGTCTCCACTATGGGCTACCTGCCCCGCCTGGCTCCAGGCACCTCTAAGAGCCAATCAACGTTACCGTCTTTTTTTTTTTTTGCCTTGCTGCGTGGCTAGGGATTGAACCCGGACCATGGCAGTGAAATCCCCGAGTCCTAAGCACTGGACCGCTAGGGAATTCCCAATGTTACCGTCTTTCTGTGCACCTGTTTCAGTCAATTAGGACTTTTATAACAAAATACCCTAGACTGGGTGGCTTGAACAACAGAAACTTACTACTCACAGTCTGGAGGCTGTGAAGTCTGAGACCAGAGTGCAAAGAATGGTTTTGGTGACAGCCCTCCCCTGGCTTGCAGAGAGCTGCAGAGAGGGGGAGAGGAAGAGAGAGAAAGAGAGAGAGAGAGAGAGGGAGGGAGAGAGAGATCTCACCTCTCTCATTACAAGGGCACTAATCCCATCATGGGGGCTCCACCCTCATGACCTCATCCTAATTACCTCCTAAAGGCCCCATAATACCAGCACATCTAGAGCTAGGGCTTCAACATAAGAATTCGGGGGAGACACAGACAGCCTCGTGACAGCTTGCGTCTGGAGATCTTGTATCCATTGCTTATATCTAAAGAAGTATGGAAAGTTCATGCCATGGTAAGGGGGTGGTTCTTCTATGGCATCCTGGAAACTTTTCACATATTCATTTAGTCAGAGGCTTGAACTGTAGCCAATCTGAGTCTTGGCAGAAAGCTTAAAAAAAAAAAAAAAAGCTTATGATCCTCCTGGAACATGAGAAAATGAGAGGCTTGTGAGCAGCTGCTATCTCCCATCTCCCACTCACTTCTTTTTTTTTTTTTTTTTGGCTGCACCGTGTGGCTCAGCTCCCCAACCAGGGATTGAACACAGGCCACAGCAGTGAAAGCCCAGAATCCTAATCACTAGGCCACCGGGAACTCCCTCCTACTCACCTTTTTATCTTCCCTGGAGGCTTTCATGAGACAGTTTCTCATCGCTTCCTGGGTTCTGATGAGATGTCTTTCTGCCCAGTGCCCCTCAGATTGGAGCTGCAGAATATAAAAATGCTTAGCTGTAGTCTAGAGTTGACTCTTATACTAGACTAAAAAGGTATTTGGCCTTTGCTCCTGGCTGCTGGCACAGAGCTCCTACAACCCTCATAATTTCCTGAGTGAGGGTGGTGGGAGTGCCTTGTGTTCTAATGAGGCCACTCTCGGCGGGTCTCTAGGGGCTGGTCATCAGAAAGACCAAGTCTTGATTAGAAGCGTGGAACTTTCATCACCACCCCCAACTTCCAGAGAGGGGAGAGGGGCTGGAGATTGAGTTAATCACCAATGGCCAATAGTTTAATCAGTCATGTCTATGTAGTGGAACCTTCATAAAAACCCCTAAACAAAGGATGAAGATCTTTCTGAGTCATAAAACTGATTTAAGGAATCTGGTTAGATAAAGTGCCGAGTTGAAAGCATTCCCAAGAACATCAATCTCGTTTTCTGCTGGAATGTGGAGAATTACACGAGTATTCATAACTCTTACCGAATTGTTCTCTTCTCTGTTGAAATAAGTTCACACACAAGAAGTGGTATTTGAACAAAAGGGTCTCATAAGAATCTCAAGATTTAAAAAAATCACTGCCACATCTTTTGAAAATAACTTTCCAAGAAACACCTGTAATTATAATTGGTTTTCCTCCTTGATAATTTGTTGCCGTGTTGATTTTTCTATGTTCCTAAATGGTAAGACAAGACCTATCAAGACAACAGAGCCTCAGGACTATTTTTGCTCTTCTTCCAAAAGAAGGATGGAAAAAACAATAAAAACCTGTGATTTGCTTGGTTTCTCATTTTAACGAAAGATTGAGAATTTCTTTTTATTTAAATTAGCATATCTATCAAATGCAGTTTGTAGACTTGTAGTCTAAAGATTTGGATCCTGATTTTTAAAAAAAAAAAACTGGAGATTTCTGAGATCATTGGGGAAATTTGAATACTATCTGAATATCAGATAGTATCAAGGAAGTACTGTTGGTTTTCCTAGTGTGATACTGCTGTGCTGGTTATATATTTTTTTAAAAAGATTCTCATCTAATAAAGACATCTGTGTACTAAAATATTTTGGGATTAAAAAGATGAATTTAAAAACTAAAAGCTCTTCCACTGGAGGAAAAAAAAAGGATAAGTTCACAAGAAAAATCACTCAATAAAATTTACCTATTACTTTAATAACTACTATTATAATTATAGCATATCAGGCATAAGCACAATTCTGGTCCACGTCCCTCCACTCTCGAAGGCAACCATAGCTTGGTCCATTTCTGAACATAAAGGTGCAAAACTGGATCTGGGATCATTTTCCCAGACACTTTTGGGGTTTTAGTTTGAGGTCCCCAAATCATTCCCTGTCTTTTCTCCATTATCAGGAGATCTATGGTTGTCAACTTATGGTAAAGAAGGAAGCAATAAAACACTAGTCAGGGGCTTCCCTGGTGGTGCAGTGGTTGAGAATCCGTCTGCCAATGCAGGGGACACGGGTTCGAGCCCTGGTCTAGGAAGATCCCACATGCCACAGAGCAACTAAGCCTGTGCGCCACAACTACTGAAGCCTGCGTGCCCTAGAGCCCATGCTCCACAACAAAAGAAGCCAACGCAATGAGAAGCCCACGCACTGCAACGCAGGGGCTACTCTTTGGTGCAGTGCATGGGCTTCTCACGGCAGTGCCTTCTCTTGTTGCGGAGCACGGGCTCTAGGCACATGGGCTTCAGTAGTTGTGGCACATAGGCTCAGTAGTTGTGGTGCACAGGCTTATCTGCTCCGCGGCATGTGGAATATTCCCAGACCAGGGATCGAACCTGTGTCCCCTGCATTGGGAGCACAGACTCTTAACCACTGCGCCACCAGGGAAGTCCCACAGGTGGGCTTCTTAGTTGCGGCTCCAGGGCTCCTTAACATGGCTCGCTGGCTCCTTAGTTGAGGCACTTGGGCTCCTTAGTTGTGGCATGTGAACTCTTAGTTGCGGCACGCATGTGGGATCTAATTCCCTGGCCAGGGATCAAACCCGGGCCCTCAGCATTGGGAGCATGGAGCCTTATCCACTGGACTGCCAGGGAAGTCCCAACATAACACTATTATATATAAAATAAACAACAAGGTCATACCGTATAGCACAGGGAACTATATTCAGTATCTTGTAATAACTTATAATGGAAAAGAATAATTAATAAGAACCTGTTGTATAACACAGGGAACTCTACTCAATACTCTGTAATGACCTATATGGGAAAAGAATCTAAAAAAGAGTGGATACATGTATATGTATAACTGATTCACTTTGCCGTACACCTGAAACTAACACAACATTGTAAATCAACTATACTCCAATACAAATTTTTTTAAAACTATAATGGAAAAGAATATGAAAAAATGTGTGTGTGTGTATATATATATATATGTATGTATGTATGTATAACTGAATTACTTTGCTGTATACCTGAAAGTAACACAACATTGTAAATCAACTATACTTCAATTAAAAAAAATTTTTTTTAAAAGGTATGGATTGGACACTAGCACCCAGCTGTGCTCTTCTTCTATGTGATCAAGACAGAGAACTGAGAAGAGAATGACTTTCTCACACAGATTCAAGGTTTTGAATCTCATGTCACTGTACGAACCTAAAGTCATTTTCCATCTCTTAGAAAAATCCTGCAGAAGCAGTACTTGTCCTTGTTCTGCATCTGAGGAGCCTGAGATGGACAGCTGACGTGACGTGCCAAGCGCACTCAGCTACTCAGTGGAGAAGCGGAATTCAAATTCTGGTCTGTGCAGTTCCCAAGACCCTGATTTTCCACTGAGCCATACTAGGAAATTTAAAAGGTCTTAGTTTGGGGTAGAGAACTGTGGAGTGTGAATGAAAGGTGTAGGGGTTGGGAAAAGCTCAAGAAGATAAGTGAACAGTGAATCCAGTGATCTTCGTAGGTGTTGGCAATCTTTTTATGTAAAGGGCCAGAAAGTCAGAGAGGCTCAGTGGGCCACAGGGTCTCTGTTGCAACTTCTCAACGCCTGTTAGAATTGGGAGGGGGGGTGAGGTGGGGGGGCATGAAAAAGACAAGAGAGGGGAATTCCCTGGTGGTCCAGTGGTTAGGGCTCCGAGCTTCCACTGCAGGGGGCATGGGTCATGGGTTCCATCCCTGGTTGGGGAACTAAGATCCCTCAAGCCAAGCAGTGTGGCAAAAAAAAAAAAAAAAAAAAGTAAAAGAAAACAAAGATAAGAGATATAGTGTTGGTGGAGGTGCAGAAAAGGGAACCCTCATGCACCGCTGGTGGGCATGTAAACTGGGGCAACTGTTATCAGAAACAGTATGGAGGTTCCTCAAAAAATGAAAACTAGAACCACCATAGGATCCAGCAACCCTGCTTCTGGGCTTGTATGTGTCAATCCTACTTCTGGCTTCAATAGTGTATATGTGTCAATCCCAGTCTCCCAGTTCCTCCCACCCCACCCCTTTCCCCCTTGGTATCCATACATTTGTTCTCTATGTCTGTGTCTCTATGTCTGCTTTGCAAATAAAGTCATCTATACCATTTTTCTAGATTCCATATACATGTGTTAATATATGATATTTGTTTTTCTCTTTCTCTGTATGACACTCTCTAGGTCCATCCACGTCTCTACAAATAACCCAGTTTTGTTCCTTTTATGGCTGAGTAATATTCCATTGTATGTATGTACCACACCTTCTTTATCCATTCAGCTGTTGATGGACACTTAGGTTGCTTCCATGTCCTGGCTATTGTAAATAGTGCTGCAGTGAACACTGGGGTGATGCGTCTTTTGGAATTCTGGTTTTCTCTGGGTGTGTGCCCAGGAGTGGCTCTAGATATCTTATGATTTCAAGAGCATCAGGAATAATAGGTGTCATCAAACCCTAAGTGCTTCCTCCCCAACCAAGTGGTTTTTGTCATCACTGATGTCTCTAGAAGCCAGGCACCAGGGGAGGGGAGGGGTACTATACTTTCTACAGTGTTGACACACTCAGGACACACCATGACAAAGAAGATCAGGAGTGAAGTCTAGTGTCTCTTGTCCTCTCCCCGACCATGAAATCTAGAGATGACATCACAGGATAGTATAGAAGAATAAGATGGATAAAGATGGGTGGTGGGGAGAAATGGGTGGGTTCTGGGGCAAAATGGCAGGACCATTCAACACCCAGGGGCATTGTGCTGTGTGTACTACCAGACAAGAGTCCCCTTCTTGGCCTCACAACCCAGTGATCACCTTGAGATTTGGGTGGCGGGTAAGGTTTTGCGTGATTTGAGGACTTTTTTTTTTTTAATTTATGTGATTGACTAGTCATCCCCTGACTCTCATTTCTACATCACTTGCACTATCTCCTCTTTTTAACATCTTTGCTTTCTTAACTTTTTACTCCTTTGCTTTTTTTTGATATAAATTTATTTATTTTATTTATTTTTGGCTGCATTGGGTCTTTGTTGCTGTGCGCAGGCTTTCTCTAGTTGCAGTGAGCAGGGGCTACTCTTCGTTGCCGTGCACAGGCTTCTCACTGCGGTGGCTTCTCTTGTTGTGGAGCACGGGCTGTAGGCGCACGGGCTCAGTAGTTGTGGCTCGCGGGCTCTAGAGCGCAGGCTCAGTAGTTGTGGCGCACGGGCTTAGTTACTCCACGGTATGTGGGATCTTCCTGGAGCAGGGCTCGAACCCATGTCCCCTGCATTGGCAGGCAGATTCTTAACCACTGAGCCACCAGGGAAGTCCTCCCATGTCTATTTTAGATTGCATTTTTTCTCTTCAATTATATCCCCCTTTTAACATGTATTAGAAATCATTATAGATTCACAGGAAGCTGGAAAAAATAGTTCAGATACTTAATGATCCATTATTCACCCGTAACAATAAAAAATCCAAGAAGTTGACGTTAGGCAGATGACATGATACTCTATATAGAAAACCCTAAAGACTCCACACAAAAACTATTAGAACCAATAAATGAATTCACCAAAGAGGTGAAAGAATCAATGAATTAGCCAAAGAGGTGAAAGACCTATACTCTGAAAACTATAAAACGCTGATGAAGGAAACTGAAGATGCTTCGAAAGGATGGAAAGATTATCACATGCTCTTGGATTAGAAGTATTAATAGTCAAAATGGCCATACTACCCAAAGCAATCTACAGATTTAATGCAATGCCTATCAAAATACCCATAACATTTCTCAGGATCTAGAACAAACACTCCTAAAATTCATATGGAACCACAAAAGACCCCAAATTTGTAAAGCAAGCTTGAGAAAAAAGAACTAAGCTGGAGAAGAAAAGAACAAAGCTGGAGAAAAAAGAACAAACCCTTGCAGACTTCAGACTATATGACAAAGCTACAGTAATCAAAAGAGCATGGTACCAGCACAAAAACAGCCACATAGATTAATGTAACAGAATAGAGAGCCCAGAAATAAACCTGCACATTTATGGTCAATTAATTTATGACAAAGGAGGCCATATACAATGGAGAAAAGACAGTTTCTTCAATAAGTGGTGCTGGGAAAACTGGACAGCTACATGTAAAATAATGAGATTAGAACATTTCTAGGGAACTATATTCCACATCCTGTGATAAGCCATAATGGAAAAGAATATAAAAAAAATGTATATAGGTATATAACTGAGTCACTTTCCTGCACAGCAGAGATTGGCATAACATTGTAAACCAACTAGACTTCAATAGGGACTTCTCCAGTGACACAGTGGATAAGAATCCGCCTGCCAATACAGGGGACACGGGTTCGAGTCCTGGTCCAGGAAGATCCCACATGCCACACAGCAACTAAGCCCATGCACCACAACTACCGAGCCTGCACTCTAGAGCCTGCGAGCCACAACTACTGAGCCCATGAGCCGCAACTACTTAAGTCTGTGCGCCTAGAGCCCGTGCTCCGCAACAAGAGAAGCCACCGCAATGAGAAGCCCACTCGCCGCACCTAGAGAAAAGCCTGCCTGCAGAAATGAAGACCCAACGTAGCCAAAAATAAATAAATTTATTTATTTTTTTAAAAAAAAAGACTGTAAAAAGAAATCCTTGGGGCTGGATTTGTCAATTCTGTGCACTGGAGTTTTTAACTGTGAGAAATAAATATTTGTTGGTTAAGCCACCCTGTCTATGGTATTCTTTTAGAGCAACTTTAGCTGACAAAGACACATACAAATGCAGCTGTACATGGGACAGGGGAGGAATGTATGTTTTCCCTTTTCCATTGGATTTTTAAAAAAAATTAAAGTGGATCCCCACTTGAGGATTCCCCTTACTGGGCTGTGGGAACCCCCAAAGGCTCAAATGCTAAGCATACCCCTACCCCACTCTGCTGCCATCCCCCCACCTTTTTTTCTCTGCCAACTTTTTTTTAATGCACACGCTCCCAACCTTAGCAGCAGGTCAGCTCTGCTAAGAGAAACCAAAACCTTGTGCTACAGTGCCACCTTCTGGAACATGAAAGAAAGGCTCCCAAATATCAATCTCTTGAACTGTTAGAATCAAAGTAAACAAAGCCTTGGAGGTGACGTCAGCATCATGGTGGTGTGAGATGCTCCCTTTGTCTCTCCCCTTCAACCTCAACCAGTAAAACATCCGTAACTCAATAAGGGTTCCTCTGCTTAACACACCAGGATGCTGGAGAGTTTCACACATCTGTATATCTAAAGGTGGGGGGAATGGAAGATGTAGAAGAGGTGAAACTAGGTGAAACCAGTGGCGGTGGTGCCCACAATCCAGGTGACCCTGGACACAGCAGAGGCACCTGCTATCCCAACATCCCAGGGTGTGATGCCAGTGACAGCAGTGACATCAGCAGCAGCAAGGCACCAGTGACCACATAGGCACAAGCAGTGACAACAAGGGCGCCAGGCAACACCTCTGGCAAAGGCTGTTGGGGGGCGATTCTCAAATATAGCCAGAGGCAGCTCAAGTAAGACAAACAAAAATCTTGCGCTATAGCGCCACCTACCGAGAAAAGAAAGTCCACTAATTACGAACCTGTTGAATCGTTAGAATCAAGTAAAAAAAAAAAAAGGCTTTACCTAAAAAAGAAAGCTGTTTGCTACTTCAAATGCACCAGCAGAGGACCAACTCATCAAGCGCCATGAAAAACCACAGCAAAACAGTATCACAAAAAGAAAATGACAATTCTCCAGAAACAAACTTAAAGTCATGGAATATTGTGATCTAACGGATAGAGAATTCAAAATAGCTGCCATGAAGAAACTTAACAAGCTACAAGAAAACTCAGAAAGGCAGTTCAATGAGCTCAGGAATAAAATTAATGAACAATGGATGGACTTAGAGATTGCCCTACCAAGTGAAGTGAGCCAGACAGAGAAAGACACATATCATGTGATATCACTTATATGTGGAATCTAAAAAAATGATACAAATGAACTTATTTACAAAACAGAAACAGACTCACAGACTTAGAAAATAAACTCATGGTTACCAAAGGGGTAAGGGGGGAGGGATAAATTAGGAGTTTGGGATTAACATATACATACTACTGTATATAAAACAGGTAATCAACAAGGACCTACTGTATAGCACAGGGAACTCTACTCAATACTCTGTAATGACCTATATGGGAAAAGAATCTGAAGAATAGATACATGTATATGTATAACTCAATTGCTTTGCTGTACACCTGAAACTAACACAACATTGTAAATCATCTATACTCCAATAACAATAAAAGAAAAACGACTGAGTACTAAGTGCTGGCAAAAAAATAAAAATAAAAATAATGAACAGAAGGAATACTTTTTCAAAGAGATTAAAATACTAAAAAAGAACCAAACAAATTCTGGAGCTGAAAAACTCAATAAATAAGATGAAAAATGCATTAGAAAGCACCAGAAATTGATCAGACCATATGGAAGACAGAATTAGCAAGATCAAAGAAATCTAGAGGGCTTCCCTGGTGGCGCAGTGGTTGAGAGTCCGCCTGCCGATGCAGGGGACATGGGTTCGTGCCCCGGTCCGGGAAGATTCCACATGCCGCGGAGCGGCTGGGCCCGTGAGCCATGGCCGCTGACCCTGCACGTCCGGAGCCTGTGCTCCGTGGCGGGAGAGGCCACAACAGTGAGAGGCCCGCGTACCACAAAAAAAAAAAAAAAAAAAAAAAAAATCTAGAAATGATACAGGTAGAAGAGGAGAAAGAACTAAGATCTTAAAAAATGAGGAAATTCTACAAGAGCTATCTGACTTCATTATGAAGGGCAACATTAGGATAATGGGTATCCCAGAAGAAGAGAGGGAGAAGGGAGTAGAGAGTTTATTTAAAGAAATAATAGCCGAGAACTTCCCAGATTTGGGGAAGGAACTGTATGTCCTTGAAGCTAAGAGAACACCTTATTAACTCAACACAAAAAGACCTTCTCCAAGGGGCCTTCCCTGGTGGCGCAGTGGTTAAGAATCTGCCTGCCAATGCAGGGGACAGGGGTTCGAGCCCTGGTCTGGGAAGATCCCACATGCCACGGAGCAACTAAGGCCATGCACCACAACTACTGAGCCTGTGCTCTAGAGCCCAAGAGCCACAACTACTGAGCCCACGTGCCACAACTACTGAAGCCCGTGCACCTAGAGCCTGTGCTCCACAACAAGAGAAGCCACCACAACGAGCAGCCCAAGCACCTCAACGAAGAGTAGCCCCAGCTCGCCGCAACTAGAGAAAAGCCTGCATGCAGCAATGAAGATCCAATGCAGCCAAAAATTAAAAAAAAAAAGACCTTCTCCATTATATTAAAACTGTCAAAAGTCAATGACAAAGAATTTTAAAGGCAGTCAGGGAATAAGGATGGTAATCTACAAAGGAACTAGGCTATCTGTAGCAGAAGCTACAGGCCAGGAGACAGTGGAATGACAGTCTCAAAATACTGAAAGATTAAAAAGTGTGTCAAGGGCTTCCCTGGTGGCGCAGTGGTTGAGAGTCCTCCTGCCAATGCAGGGGACACGGGTTCATGCCCCAGTCTGGGAAGATCCCACATGCTGCGGAGCGGCTGGGCCCCTGAGCCATGGCCGCTGAGCCTGCACGTCCAGAGCCTGTGCTCCGCAACGGGAGAGGCCACAGCAGTGAGAGGCCCGCATACCGCAAAAATAAAATAAAATAAAATAAAAAAATAAATTAAAAATGTGTCAAATGTGCCCAAGGATACTCTATCCAGCAGAGTTATCTTTCCAATATGAATTAGAAATAAAGGGGGACACAGAGTTTTGAGGGCATTAGCCCACTGTGGCCCCCTTTGCTCGGCAAAGCAATAAAGCTATTCTTCCTGTCAAAAAAAAAGAGAAAAGAAATAAGCCTTTCCCAGACAGAAAAAAGCTGACAGAGTTCAACACCAGACCTTCCTTACAAAAAATGCTGAAAGGAGCTCTTCTACCTGAAACAAAAAGGCAAAAGTACACAAAATGTTGAGGAAGGTGATAAGCAGATGGATATATCAGAAAATTGCAACTCTATATCACAATAGGTTTTTAAACACTTAATTACAGCATAAAGGTTAAAAAGGAAAAAGTAGTACAAATAACTATAGCCACTTCAATTTGGCAACAAGCTCACAACATAAAAAGGGATAATTTGAGACAACAAAAACAGAAAAGGGAAGAGGAAAAGGATAGAACCCACATAGGCAAATGAAGATAAGATGGTATCAGCAGAAAAAGGACTATTTCATCTATGGGATGTTTCATACAGATCTCATGGGAACCACAGCACACAAACCTAGAGCAGAGACACGAAATATAAAAAAAGAGGAAACTAAGAAAAATATCATAGAAAAGCACTAAACTAAAATGGCAGATAGAAACCCACACAAAAATAAACAACAGAGCTACAGAGCAACCAGGAAACAAAAGATAAAGTGGCAGGACTAAGTCCTCCTCTATCAATAATTACCCTAAACGTAAATGAACTGAATTCACCAATCAAAAGACACAGAGTGGCTGGATGTGTTAAAACAAAAACCCAAGGCCCAACGATATGCTTTCTCCAAGAGACTCATCTCTGGGTTTCTAAAAACAAACGCTGGCTCAAAGTAAGGGATGAAAGATGATACTCCAAGCAAATGTCAGCCAGAAGAAAGTGGGTGTAGCCATACTCGTATCAGACAAAATAGACTTCAAGCCAAAACAGGTAACAAGAGACAATAATGGACATTATATAATCACAAAGGGAACAATTCATCAAGAACACATAACAGTTGCCAACACAAATGCACCTAACATAGGAGGACCAAAATATATAAAGCAATTATTTTTTTAAATAAATTTATTTATTTACTTTTATTTATTTTTGGCTGTGTTGGGTCTTTGTTGCTGCACGTGGGCTTTCTCTACTTGCGGCGATCAGGGGCTACTCTTCGTTGCGGTGCACGGGCTTCTCATTGCAGTGGCTTCTCTTGTTGCGGAGCACAGGCTCTAGGTGCACAGGCTCAGTAGTTGTGGCACGTGAGCTCAATAGTTGTGGCTTGCGGACTCTAGAGTGCAAGCTTGGTAGTTGTGGCGCACGGGGCTTAGTTGCTCCGCGGCATGTGGCATCTTCCCGGACCAGGGTTCAAACCCATGTCCCCTGCATTGGCAGGCGGATGCTTAACTACTGTGCCACCAGGGAAGTCCCAATTATTTTTTTTAATAAAGCAATTATTAACAGACCTAAAGGGAGTAAATGACAGCAACACATTAATAGTAGGGGACATTAACACCCCACTTACATCAATGGATAGATCATCCAGACAGAAAGTCAACAAGGAAACTATAGCCTTAAACAAAATATTAGAACAAATGAATTTGACAGATCTGTACAGAACATTCCATTCAAATGCAGCAGAATACACATTCTTCTCAAGTGAACATGGAACATTCTCAAGCATAGACCATAGGTTGGGACACAAAACAAGTCTCAATAAATTTAAGAAGACTGAAATCATATCAAGCATCTTTTCTGACCACAGTGGTATGCAGCCAGGAATCAACTAAAGAAGAAAGCTGGAAAAATCACAAACATATGGAGACTGAACAACATGCTACTGAACAACTATTGGGTCAGTAAAGAAACCAAAGGAGAAATTTTAAAATACCTGAAGATAAATGAAAATGAAAATATAAGATATAAAAATCTATGAGATGCAGCAAAAGCTAAACTTCTAAAAGTGAAATTTATAGCAATACAGGATTACCTCAAGAAACAAGAAAAATCTCAAAAAACAATCTAACTTTACACTTAAAGTAATTAAAAAAAAGAAGGAACAAGGCCCAAAGTCAGTAGAAGGAAGGAAATAATAAAGATAAGAACAGAAAGAAATTAAATAGAAACTAAAAAGACAATAGAAAAGATCAATGAAACTAAGAGCTGGTTCTTTTTTTTTTTTTTTTTTTTTTTGCAGTACGCGGGCCTCTCACTGTTGTGGCCTCTCCCGTTGCGGAGCACAGGCTCCGGACGCGCAGGCTCAGCGGCCATGGCTCACGGGCCCAGCCGCTCCGCAGCATGTGGGATCTTCCCAGACCGGGGCACGAACCCGTGTCCCCTGCATCGGCAGGCGGACTCTCAACCACTGCGCCACTAGGGAAGCCCAAAGGTGGTTCTTTAAAAAGATACACAAAACTGACAAACCTTTAGCCAGACTCACTAAGAAAAAAAAGAGAGAGGGCTTGTCAATAAAATCAGAAACGAAAGAAGAGAAATGACAATGGATACCACAGAAATATATTTTTCCAAAGAGGACATCCAAATGGCCAACGGGCACATGAAAAGATGCTCAACATCACTATTAGGGAAATGCAATTTCAAACCACAATGAACTATCACCTCACACCTGTTACAAGTGCTATCATCAAGAAGACAGGAGACAACAGGTGCTGGTGAGGATGTGGTGAAAAGGGAACCCTATACAGTGTTGGAGGGGATCTAAATTGGTCCAACCACTACGGAAAACAATATGGAGGTTTCCTCCCAAATTAAAAATAGACCTACCATATGATCCAGCAATTCCACTCCTGGGTAGATACCCAAAGGAAACAAAAACAGGATTTTGAGGAGATATCTGCACTCCCATGTTTATCACAGCACTAGTCACAATAGCCAACATAATGGAAACAACCCAAATTGATCAACAACAGATGAATGGGTAAAAAGATGTGGTATATATACTCAATGGAATATTATGCAGCCATGAGAAAGGAGGACATACTGCCATTTGCGACGACATGGGTGGACCATGAACTCATTAAGCTAAGTGAGATAAGTCAGACAGAGAAAGTAAGTACTCTATGAAATCACTCACTTATAAGTGGAATCTAAAAAAGTCAAACCTGTAGAAAAGAGAGAGTAAAACTGTGTTACCAGGGGCTGGGGGCTAAGGTTGATGGTGTTTAAGGGTACATATTTGTAAGGAGTAGTAAATAAGCCATAGAGATCTAATGCACAGTAAAACGAACATAAACAGTAACGCTATCGTATAATTACGTAATGTGATATTGTTACAACATATATAATGTATCAAAGGAACAGCTGTACACCTTAAATTTACACAATATTACATGCGAAATTTATTCAATTAAAAAAATTGACATGACAGAGTGAGCACGCCTAGCACGTCCTATTTTAAGACTTTTAAAAGTATCAAATTGTCTACAGTAACAATGAACTCTCGAGAGAAAAAGAATCCCTTGCATATTTAGGGAGCTCTTTGGGATGCCACACCCAAAGCACCTGAAATCAAAGAACCCCCTCTCCTCCGGGCAAGCCTGAGGCATTGGGAGAGGGCAGGCAGGTCTCCTGGCCCTCCCCCACCCCCAGCGCCGTGAGGGGCGCCGCCAGGCCCACCTGCTGGGCCCCCCGCCGCCCCCCCAATGCCACCTGCTCGCCCCTCCGCGCCCAGGCCCGACAGAGGCGACGGGGTGCACCTCGAGGGCGCGCGCGGCCGCTTCCGACGGCGGGGCTCGAGAGCATCTCCCCGCCTCCCCGGGAACGGCCGCTCATCTAGCGACTCCGGTTGTCACCAGGGAGCTCGCGGCGGATACTCACCCGTCGGGGATACTGTTCTTCCTCACCATGATGCGAGAGGCGTGAGGCTCCTACTCCCCAGGAATCCCACTCTTAGGCTTCTTCTAGAACATACAGCGGATCAGCTGCGGCCGCGGGCGTGCACACGCGGGAGGCTGGTGAGCAGACGGTGCTCACAGGTTACCGAAGGCGCACGCGTTGCGCGCGCTCGGACCAGGCGGCGGAGGGGCGCACAGCGCATGCTCCAAGGCCGCCTGGCCTGGCGCGCCCTGGAGAGCAAGCGCGAAGCTGAGGGCGTGAGGCTGCGGGTGTTGGGTGGGCGCGTAGGGAACGGTGAGGGTGGGTTGGTGACCTCTCCTAGACCGCGGTAGATGGTGCGTCCTGCATTCGCTGCCCAGAGAGAGCAAAAGTGCACTGTCCATCCAGATGAATGTCATACTGCCCGTTAGAGCCACCCCCACCCTTCCGCCGACCATCCCTATTAAATCCTCCAGTATTTTTCTGGTGGGAGCTCTGCTCAATGGAAAAACCCAGCTCCGTGTCCCTCCCCCACCCCCACCCCACCCCACCCACCCCACCCACCCCCAGCTCCCGGTAACCAGGGCCAGACCCGCACGGGTCACTGGGACTTGTAGTCCTCAGGGCCTGGCCCACCCACTGTGCAACTCCTTTGGGAATTAGCCGCGCTTGATATGCATCAAATCCGAGTCCGTATGATTTAACGAGGGCCTACTGTGTACTGAACACCTTGCTAGGATTGGTGGGAAGCAGATGAGTTCATGCCCCGGCTCTCGTCCTCACATTAGGTTAAGCAGAAAGGTGAATTTGCGAAGTACAATGTAATGAAGAAAAATTACGAATTATAGTGCTGTTGGAGGTCACGGAAGGGCCAGAGTCAGAAAGAACTTCCTGGAAGATGTGGGGTTTCAATCAGCCTTTGAAACCTGTACCGATCTAGGTTAGGCAGAAATTGCAAAAACCAGAGGATGGAGGTGGCAGGGAGTATAAAGGAGAGTTTGATCTGGTTATCTGGAAGGCTTAAAGGGGAGAGTGGTGAGCAGGGCTCAGTTGGGCAAGTAGACGCTTTCAGAAAGGGCCTCCATTTTGAGTTCCTCTGCAGTGGAGACTTATAACTACAGGCACTTATAGGCTTAAATAAAAACACCATCACAGGATTTACTTGTGTGTTTCCAGACTTCGGGGCTCCTGTTTAGGTAAATCTCCTGTAAGAGAAGGGAGGGCTTTGAGGCCACAGGGAGAAGCCTTGGGTCCCCCACTCCCCCTGTTCTCCTGGCAGGGGGTTCTCATGGGGTGTGGGAATGACAGATACCTGATCTCACCCGCTTTCTTCTCTGATTCCAGGAAGGAGATTTTGCCTCCTACAAGCCCTGGATAAAACCAAGGTCTCAATTCTGGCCCTGTCTTTCTCCATCTCCCCCTCCCCAACCACTGGAGAGGAACTCCCCTCCCCTCCTTCCTCTGGTTCCTCCCTCATTCCCTGTCCCTAGGGAGACCATTTGTCATTCTGAGGCACCCCCTCCTCACCTGTCACCAGTAGAAGCAGGACGTCACTGAGCTGTGAACCTATGTGGGGGGTGGCCTTTTCTGTAGCATTCACGGTGTACTCTCCAGCATGACTGGATTTTAGATGAGTCAGCTGAAGTTCAGCCAGGCCCTCTGTAGAGTCAGGTGATTGCAAGAACTACAAGATATCTCCTCCCTTTCTGAGAGCAAAGTTTACATCCTTGGTGGGAGTCCAGCATCGCAGGGTCACGTTCCTCTGGGCAGGTACCACCGAGCTGGGCCAGGCACTGAGGGAGGGCTTCAGAAGTGCCTGGAAGGAAACAGATCTCAGGACTGGATGTGATCCACTCACCTGCTCTCAGGAAGCCCATTTAAAGAAGGGAGAGGGGAAAGTGGGACCTTTGGTGGGGTGAAGGGTCAAGGAGGGTTTATGAAGAAACACTCACCATCTCTTCTTATGTCTCCTTGGCCAACACACAGCCCTGCAAAGAATCGTCCTTGAGACACAGGCACCTGCGTCCTCACCTCCTGGTCCCTGAGGGGCCGTCTCAGGGCTCATACGTGTGGGAGCTCTCACTTCCCCACGCTGGACTCTGGCTCCTGCTCTGCTCTCAGCTCCTCCACCATGTCCCACGAAGGTTCCCCTGTGCTGCTGTCACCTCCCAAGGCTCCAGGGCCTTTCTCGTTTCCACAAAAATGCCACCAATCCTCTTATTTTCTCTTTCTACCTAAACCACTCTTGGTGCAAAATCTATGTCTGAACACAGTCAAATTCAGACCTCAAATTCTGACGCACCTAGATAAGCCAGGAATGCTGAAAGCCGGGATGCTGTTGGGGAGATGGAAAAAGTTGATACAGAGAAGTAGAGAATTTCCTGGCCAATAGGAAAGATGCTGGACCTTAGAAGAGAGTGAAGGGGTCAATGTTAGTGAACATTGAATGACTGTGATTTGAGGTCCATGTGCAGAGAAGGAGCAAGACCATGGTTCATGCATTTAAAAACAAATCCAGGGCTTCCCTGGTGGCGCAGCGGTTAGGAATCCGCCTGCCAAGGCAGGGACACGTGTTCGAGCCCTGGTCTGGGAAGATCCCACATGCCGCGGAGCAACTGAGCCTGTGCGCCACAACGACTGAGCCTGTGCTCTAGAGCCCACGGGCCACAACTACTGAGCCCCCGTGCCACAACTACTGAAGCCCGTGCGCCTAGAGCCCATGCCCCGCAACAAGAGAAGCCACTGCAATAAGAAGCCCGCTTACTGCAACGAAGAGTACCCCCTGCTTGCCACAACTAGAGAAAGCCTGTGCGCAGCAACGAAGACCCAATGCAGCCAATAATTAATTAATTAATTAATTAATTAAAATTTAGTCTGAAGTTACACTCGTGTCTAGTTTTAAGTGGGAAAATGTGACAGGCATTAGTAAGTCGAGCGTATGTTGTTGTGATCAATAGGGTAATCTCGAAAAGAATTGCACAAAAAGTAATGTAGATAGAAACGTTAAAAATAAAATAAAATAAAGAGACATGCAACCCCCTGAAAAAAAAAAAGTAATGTAGAGGTAAAGAAAGTTGAAGATTTAAAATGGCATATTATTGGTGAAGCTAAAAAAAATTAAAATAGCACAGTAAAAAATAATTTTTAAAACAAAGAAATTGGAAATGAGGAAACATAAAACAGATGGGCAAATAGAAAGATTAGAAGATTATAAACTTTCATCCTATAAATAAGTAATTACATAGAACATCAATTGGCCCTGAAATTCAATGAAAAGATCTAATGGATGTTTAAAAAAAAGACCTAAATAAATGCCGGGTTTTTTTTTTTTTTTCAAGAGAAACACTTTAAGTATTGGTATATACAGAGGTGCCTTGGAAGCAAAAAGATATACTATGCAAACACCATCAAAACAAAGGTGGTATGTCTATATTAACATCACATAAAGTAGATTTTAAGGCAAGAAATAGTATTCAGATATGAAGGGGAACGTTTCCTAACGATAAAATAGGTCGAGAAAAATATGTAATAACCCCAACTCTGTAGGCACCTCATAGATACAAAATCCAATAATATAGATACAAAATCTATAAAAGAATTGTTGACAGTATTAAAGAAGCTAAGCCTATAATCATATTTTGTACTTTGACATGCCTCTCTCATTAACTGCGTTGCACATGAAAAAGTCCACAAAAAAAAAGAAAAAGAAAAGAAAGACATTTGCTATTCCAAGAAATCAAACCCGGAAAAGTAAATAAAATGTCATTTTGCATTATTAATCTGACAGTTTTTAATGCTAAAATCTAATGTTAAATAGAATTTGGAAAAATGATACATCATCAGTTTTTCGAAGGATAAATCAATACTAGTTACTAAGGGCAACGGGGTTATGAAGCTCATCCCTGCCCCCCAACATTTATAGCCTTCCACCTGAGAATTTAAATCCCAGTAGTCTACCCTAAGGAATAATTAAGGCTGTCCAAAAGAATTACAAGTTGTTAATTTTTATTATGATTATAGTAGCAAATGAGTTGGAAGTAATATAAATGTACAGGAGTAGGAGGTTGGTTAGTTACAAGTTTTTACTTTTATAGAGTGGAGAACGATTCAGCAATTTAAATCATGTTATGGAACATAAAAATAAAATTTCAATGTTCCAAGAAGATATGATAATGTATAAACTAATAAAAGAACCAAAATAAAAAATTAAATCATGTTGTGGAAGCAACTTATAACCGTGTGTGGGGAAGCATTCGTTGGCATGAAACACTTTAAGTTTTATAGGTTTATGACAAAATAAGATAACAGTTTAGGAGATATAGATATAGATATTTCTTGGGAATTTTTTCTTATCACTCTCAAATATTTCTAAAAAAGGTGAGCCTTTTTTTTTTTTTTTTGCTGTGTTGGGTCTTTGTTGCTGCGTGCGGGCTTTCTCTAGTTATGGCGAGCAGGGGCTACTCTTCGCGGGCTTCTCACTGAGGTGGCTTCTCTTGTTGCAGGGCATGGGCTTTTAGGCATGTGGGCTTCAGTAATTGTAGCCCACGGGCTCAGTAGTTGTGGCCCGTGGGCTCTAGAGTGCAGGCTCAGTAGTTGTGGCACACGGGCTTAGTTACTCCGCGGCATGTGGGATCTTCCCGGACCAGGTCTCAAACCCATGTCTCCTGCATTGGCAGGTGGATTCTTAACCACTGCGCCACCAGGGAAGCCCTGGCAGGCGGATTCTTAACCACTGAGCCACTAGGGAAGTCCAACGGTGAGTCTTTTAAAATGAAGACCCTTTGTTTTGCTGAGCACAGTGGTGGGCTTGGGTGTAAACGTTAAGGAGTCAATTGCTAGATAATCTGAATTGTTCTGCATAAAAATGAGTTAAGAAATTTAGGGTGGGGATTTAAAAAAAAAAGAACCTAGATGAATGACATCAAGGAAACCAGAAACATGTGCACGGCACTGGGAAAAAGAGAAGGGAAATCAGCAGTGGGTGTGTGATATGAAACTCCTCTATCTCCTCTGTCACATAGCGGTCAAAAATCTCCATTGACCACTCATGACTTTTGTGGAAGCAGTGAATAGCTGGGAGGAAAGATAAATGGATATAGTTTTAGAGAGGAATCAACTCCTTTAATTCATTAATGTTTCCTCCTTAGCTCCTAGGAAATGGGATTATGCTCTTCCCATTTGGGAAAATAACTGAATGGACACTTTCCAATTTCCCTTGATTACTTTCTCTTCTGTAAAAGAAAGCACATTAAAAACCTAACTGTTGGGCTTCCCTGGTGGTGCAGTGGTTGAGAGTCCGCCTGCCGATGCAGGGGACGTGGGTTCGTGTCACGGCCTGGGAAGATCCCACATGCCGCGGAGCGGCTGGGCCCGTGAGCCATGGCCGCTGAGCCTGCGCGTCCAGAGCCTATGCTCCGCAATGGGAGAGGCCACAACAGTGAGAGGCCCACATACTGCAAAAAAACAAAACAAACAAACAAAAAAACCTAACTGTTTCCAGCAATCCCACTCGTTGGCATACATCTAGAAAAAAACTCTAAGTCAAAAAGATACATGCACCCCAATGTTCATAGCAGCCCTATTTACAATAACCAAGACATGGAAGCAATCTAAATGTCCATCGACAGATGAATGGATAAAGAAGATGTGGTATACATATATGTGTGGTACGTATATACACAATGGAATACTACTCAGCCATAAAAAAGAATGAAATAATGCCATTTGCAGCAACATGGATGGACCTAGAGATGATCATACTAAGTGAAGTAAGTCAGACAAAAACAAATATTATGATATCACTTATATGTGGAATCTAAAAAAAATACAAATCAACTTATTTACCAAACAGAACAGACTCACAGACATAGAAAACAAACTTATAGTTACCAAAGGGGGGAGGGGGGAGGGATAAATTAGTAGTTTGGGATTATCAGATACAGACTATATAAAATAGATAAACAATAAGGTCCTACTGTACAGCACAGAGAACTGTATTCAGTATCTTGTCATAAAGCAACATGAAAAATTATATATATATATAATATACATATATATCTGAATCACTTTGCTGTACACCTGAAACTAACACGACACTGAAAATCAACTATACTTCAATAAAAATAATAAACTAAAAACCTGACTGTTGCACGACCCAGTTGTCAAGGCTTACTAGGGAACAAGTTTACTCTGTCTCAAAGGCAGAAACATCCATTTCTGTTCTCTTGTTGACCTACCTGCTCTCAGGGCCAGTGAGTGTCCAGCTCTTATCAGAGATCACTACATTTTAGGTGGTAGTATGTGCTTGCCCAGCCAGTGTATTGTGTTAATGCCGATTTCCTGGTTTTGATAATGTACTGTAGTTATATCACCATCAGAAAAGCTGACTGATGGGGTAATGAGAACTCTGTACTATTTTTTTGTGACTCTAAAGCTATCAATATTTAAGACAGAGAAAGACTAATACTGTATGATATCACTTATATGTGGAGTCTGAAAAATAATACAAACGAATGTGTATAGCAAAACAGAAACAGACTCACCGATAGAGAAAACAAACTACTGGTTACCAGTGGGGAGAGGGAAGGTGGGAGGAGCAACATCGGGGTGGGGAATTAACAGATACAAACTACTGTGTATAAAATAGATAGGGCTTCCCTGGTGGTGCACTGGTCAAGAATCCGCCTGCCAATGCAGGGGACACAGGTTCAAGCCCTGGTCCGGGAAGATCACACATGCTGCGGAGCAACTAAGCCCGTGCGCCACAACCACTGAGCCTGTGCTCTAGAGCCCGTAAGCCACAACTACTGAGCCCACGTGCCACAACTACTGAAGCCCGCATGCCTAGAGCCCGTGCTCTGCAACAAGAGAAGCCACTGCAGTGAGAAGCCCACGCACCGCAACGAGTAGTAACCCCTCTCGCCACAACCAGAGAAAGCCTGCGTGCAGCAACAAAGACCCAACTCAGCCAAAAATAAATAAATAAATACATTTATTATTTTTAAAAAGATAAACAGGACTTCTCTGGTGGCCCAGTGGTTAAGAATCTACCTGCCAGGGGCTTCCCTGGTGGCGCAGTGGTTGAGAGTCCGCCTGCCGATGCAGGGAACACGGGTTTGTGCCCCGGTCCGGGAAGATCCCACATGCCACGGAGCGGCTAGGCCCGTGAGCCATGGCCGCTGAGCCTGCGCTTCCGGAGCCTGTGCTCGGCAACGGGAGAGGCCACAACAGTGAGAGGCCCGCGTACCACACACACAAAAAAAATCTTCTAACGGAAGGGGGAAGGGTAAGCTGGGACAAAGTGAGAGACTGGCATGGACATATATACACTACCAACTGTAAAATCGATAGCTAGTGGGAAGCAGCTGCATAGCACAGGGAGATCAGCTCGGTGCTTTGTGACCACCTAGAGGGGTGGGATAGGGAGGGTTGGAGGGAGATGCAAGAGGGAGGAGATATGGGGATATATGTATATGTATAGCTGATTCACTTTGTTATACAGCAGAAACTAACACACCACTGTAAAGCAATTATACTCCAATAAAGATGTTAAAAAAAAATCTTCCAACAAACGAAAGTCCAGGACGAGATGGCTTCACAGGTGAATTCTATTAGATATTTAGAGAAGAGTTAACACCTATCCTTCTCAAACTCTTCCAAAACATTGCAGAGGGAGGAACACTCCCAAACCCGTTCTATGAAGCCACCATCATCCTGATACCAAAACCAGACAAAGATATCACACGAAAAGAAAATTACAGACCAATATCACTGATGAACATAGACGTTAAAATCGTCAACAAAATACTAGCAAACACAATCCAACAACACATTAAAAAGATCATACACCATGATCAAGTGGGATTCATCCCAGGGATGCAAGGATTCTTCAATATACAAAAAACAATCAATGTGATACACCATATTAACAAATTGAAGAATAAAAACCATATGATCATCTCAATAGATGCAGAAAAAGCTTTTGAGAAAATTCAACACCCATTTATGATAAAAACTCTACAGAAAGTGGGCACAGAGGGAACCTACCTCAACGTAATAAAAGCCACATATGACAAACCCACAGAAAACATCATTCTCAATGGTGAAAAACTGAAAGCATTTCTTCTAAGATCAGGAACAAGACAAGGATGTCCACTCTCACCACTATTATTCAACGTAGTATTGGAAGTCCTAGCCACGGCAATCAGAGAAGAAAACGGAATACAAATTGGAAAAGAAGAAGTAAAACTGTCACTGTTTGCTGAGGACATGATACTATACATAGAAAATCCTAGAGATGCCACCAGAAAACTACTAGAACTAATTAATGAATTTTTTAAGTTTGCAGGATACAAAATTAATGCATAGAAATCTCTTGCATTCCTGTACACTAACAACAAAAGATCAGAAAGAGAAATTAAGGAAACAATCCGATTTACCATCGCAACAAAAAGAATAAAATACCTAGGAATAAACCTACCTAAGGAAGTAAAAGACCTGTACTCAGAAAACTATAAAACACCAATGAAAGAAATCAAAGATGACATAAACAGATCGATAGATACACCATGCTCCTGGATTGGAAGAATCAATATTGTGAAAATGACTATTCTACCCAAAGCAATCTACAGGTTCAATGCAATCGCTATCAAATTACCAATGGCATTTTCCACAGAACTAGAACAAGAAATTTTGCAATCTGTAGGGAAACACAAAAGACCCCGAATAGCCAAAGCAATCTTGAGAAAGAAAAACGGAGCTGGAGGACTCAGGCTCCCTGGCTTCAGACTATATTACAAAGCTACAGTAATCAAGGCAGTATGGTACTGGCACAAAAACAGAAATATAGATCAATGAAACAGGATAGAAAGCCCAGAGATAAACCCACACACATATGGTCACCTTATCTTTGACAAACGAGGCAAGAATATACAATGGAGAAAAGACAATCTCTTCAATAAGTGGTGCTGGGAAAACTGGACAACTGCATGTAAAAGAATGAAATTAGAACACTCCCTAACACCACACACAAAAATAAACTCAAAATGGATTAAAGACCTAAATGTAAGGCCAGACACTATAAAACTCTTAGAGGAAAACATAGGCAGAACACTCTATGACATGAATCACAGCAAGATCCTTTTTGACCCACCTCCTAGAGAAACGGAAATTAAAAAAATAAACAAATGGGACCTAATGAAACTTAAAAGCTTTTGCACAGCAAAGGAAAACAAAACTGAGACAAAAAGACAACACTCAGAATGGGAGAAAATATTTGCAAACGAAGAAACTGACAAAGGATTAATCTCCAAAATGTACAAGCAGTTCATGCAGCTCAATATCAAAAAACCCCAAACAACCCAATCCTAAAATGGGCAGAAGACCTAAATAGACATTTCTCCAAAGAAGACATTCAGATTGCCAACAGAAACATGAAGATGCTCACCATCACTAATTATCAGAGACATGCAAATCAAAACCACAATGAGGTATCACCTCACACTGGTCAGAATGGCCATCATCAAAAAATCTAGAAACAATAAATCCTGGAGAGGGTGTGGAGAAAAGGGAACCCTCCTGCACTGTTGGTGGGAATGTAAATTGATACAGCCACTATGGAGAACAGTATGGAGTTTCCTTAAAAAACTATTTATAGAACTAGCATATGACCCAGCAATCCCACTACTGGGCATATACCCTGAGAAAACCATAATTCAAAAAGATACATGTACCACAATAGCCAGGACATGGAAGCAATCTAAATGTCCATCAACAGATGAATGGATAAAGAAGATGTGGCACATTTATACAATGGAATATTACTCAGCCATAAAGAGGAATGAAATTGAGTTATTTGTAGTGATGTGGATGGACTTAGAGTATGTCATACAGAGTGAAGTAAGTCAGAAAGAGAAAAGCAAATACCATATGCTAACGCATATATATGGAATCTAAAAAAGCAGTACTGATGAACCTAGTGGCAGGGCAGGAATAAAGATGCAGACGTAGAGAATGGACTTGAGGACACAGGGGGGAAGGGGAAGCTGGGATGAAGTGAGAGAGTAGCATTGACATATATACACTACCAATGTAAAATGGATGGCTAGTGGGAAGCCACCACATAGCACAGGGAGATCAGCTCGGTGCGTTGTGACGACATAGAGGGGTGGGATATGGAGGGTGGGAAGGAGGCACAAGAGGGAGAGGATATGGGGATATATGTATACGTACAGCTGATTCTATTTGTTGTACAGCAGAAATTAACACATTTTAAACAACTACCGAGCCTGCTCTCTAGAGCCCTTGAGCCACAACTCCTGAGCCAGCGTGCCACAACTCCTGAAGCCTGCGTGCCTAGAGCCCATGCTCCGCAACAAGAGAAGCCACCACAATAAGAAGCCCACGCACCACAATGAAGAGTAGCCCCTGCTCATCCCAACTAGAGGAAACCCACATGCAGCAACGAAGACCAAACGCAGCCATAAATAAATAAATATTAAAAAAATAAAAATAAGACTATTGAAAAGACAAATTATTTTTAAAGAAAATATCTTGGGCAGGACTTCAGATGAGACAGAAGAGATCTCAGGGTGGGTGGAGGAAGATGTTATCATTGGTGACTTCTGGTTTCCTGAGTCAGTTGTGAGAAGGAAGCTGTACACCAAGTAGTGGAGAAGCAAAGTGTCAGAGCAAAACCTCTCGCCCCACCTCCTCTGGACAGAGAGAGCAGGAGGGAGTTGCAATTGCCCAGTGCAGTTTCTTCCTTTGAACTGTAAGACTGAACACGGCATCTTGGTCCGGGCAGAAGGGACGCTATGATCACAGAATTCCTGTCCCTGCTTCACCTCGGTGAGTCTCCAGGACGGGGACAGATGGGTTTGGATGGGTGAGAACATTCACGGTGGAGTGGGGGTTAACACGGGGGATGTGACAAGTACAGAAATTATGGCTTCTGTGTGTTGGGTACAATGTACCGGCTGTGGTACCCACATGCTGTCGTTCTGGTGCTCACACAAAAGGGATGAGGGAGCAGAGGTGCAGAGACGTGTGGTAATACCCTTGGTTTAATTGGCTGAGACATGCACAGCTCCGATGGGACCTCCACGTGTGTACCATCTACATACCACCGTCTCGCCTTGAATGTTCCACTGGCATATAGGAGGGCAGGGTCTGCAGGGTGTGAAAAGCTGTGAGTTTGGTTATGAACGAGGAATACAGAAAAGACCTACCGTTACCGAGTCCAAACTTGTACTGCGTGCAGCATGACGGACCAATGATTCAGGAGAGACAAGTTGTTGGGGCAAGGAACAGTGCCAGCAGACCAAGAAGATGGTGGACTAGTGTCCCCAAAAACCATCTTGCCGGGGGTCTGGGTGCGAGTTTCTTTTCTAGAACCAAGAGGGAGAGGTGAGGAGTTAAAGTAAAAAAAAGGCAACAAGTTGTTACAAATATTTCCTGTTCCCACGAGACTTCGGAGGGGGTACATTAACTTCTTCTTTCCTGCAGCCATGCACGCGTGGGCCTGGTCAGGATGTTTCCTGTGAGCTGAACAAAGGTATTTTAGCTTAAGGCTCAGGCATGGGAGCCAAGGTTCCTAGAAGTGGGCCGTTATGTCTACTTTCAGTTTATAGGCAACATCCCTTTAGTGATTAACTTGTAGCAAAAGCAATAGAATACAAAGGTTAAAGGAAAAGAAACAGATCCAATGTGGAGTCAGATTTGCTCTCCCCTGTGACCCTAAGGCAGCGAACAGTGGATACGGAGAACGTTTTCTGACCAGCCCCATCCTTAGCCTGATTTCAACCATCCTTAACTGGAACATAAGGTGATCAAACAGACCTCAGCTTCTAGGATGGAAGACCTGGAATAGAATCTTGGCTTGGTCTCACGGGAGCCCCAGAATTTGAAACAGGAGTCCCACCAGACTGAGTACCTAGTTCCTCCTGCGTGAGTGGGGTGGGGTGGGGGAAGGGGTGGTGTGGAGGACATTAGGGCTCAACATCTGCCCTAGTTCCTTCTTCCTTCTTCTGGGTTCAGCCCTTCCCTTTGAGGTCATGCTTCTCCCACGCACACATCTGAGCGTGAGAGGCCGGTCACCATACCCCAAACCTCCAGCTGCAGGGCAGAATAAACGGGGCGGTCACCGACCTCGTCCTCCTCACCTTTATTTCCTGGGGCTGCCGTAACGAATCACCGCAAATCGGGCGGCTTAAAACAAGAGACATCTACTCTCTCACCGTTCTGGAGGCCAGACGTCCAAAATCCAGGTGTCAGCAGGGTTGATTCCTTCTGGGGGGGAGGGGGGTGCTCTGAGGGAGAGTCTATTCCATGCCTCTCTCCTCGATCCTGGTTGGGAGATGGCTGGCAACCCTTGGCATCCCTTGGTGTGTAGACGCATCACTGCAAAGCCTCACACGGTCACGTGGCCATCTTCCCTCCCTGTGTTCTGTCTCCTGCTGGGTTAGGCTCCCCGCCTACTCCAGCATGACCTCATGTGAACTTGGTGAACTTGGTAAAGACACCTTTACATCTCTCAACACTTAGGGAATTCCAAGGGTTTTAGGAGCTCTGTGCCAGGACCAGGGACAAAGACCCAATACATGTTTCTTTTTCTTTCATTTTGTTTTTTGTTTTGTTTCTGTTTTTGGCTGTGTCCGGTCTTAGTTGCGGCAGGCGGGATATTCGTTGAGGCATGTGGGATCATTCGTTGAGGCGCGCGGGCTTCTCTCTAGTTGTGGCGTGCGGGTTTTCTCTCTCTAGTTGTGGTGCGCAGGCTCCAGGTTGCCGGAATGTTGCCTGCACCACGCGGGATCTTAGTTCCCCGACCAGGGATCGAACCTGCGTCGCCTGCATTGGAAGGCAGATTCTTTATCACTGGACCACCAGGGAAGTCCCTATGTTTCTTGTTATAAGTCACAACATCATAGTAATTTTCCCCTTCTCTGGAGAGCTATGGTTTCTAGTGTCACCCACTCCTCCCTTTCTAGCATGGAAATTGTACAGCTCTCCATGTGGTGTATGTGAAGACCATACTAAATGTTAAATGTGTGATGCGTGGCTGAGTCAGGCAGAGAGGGTGGCTGTATGGTAGAAGACAGTTATCTGTGAAGGACCTGCTAAATTATGTAAGTATGTAAATGGCTGACGTATGTAAAGAGACTACCAAATGATAAATACTCGCCGGTTGGTAGCTATTTATTGTAATTATTTCCAGTGAAGTGTGCTTACTTATGTTGCCCACTGCTCCCAACCTCAGAATTCTACTAAACTCCAAGGAGCTATCCCTTTATTCTTTGCTTTTTCAAGCTACCCTACATGCCAGTGGGTCTCTTCCCCTTAGTAACAAGTGTCTTCATTGCAGCCAGTTCTCTGCCTAAGTCAACTGTGGTCCTTTATTAAGAAAGAACTAAGGGCTTCCCTGGTGGGGCAGTGGTTGAGAATCCGCCTGCCAATGCAGGGGACACGGGTTCGATCCCTGGTCCGGGAATATCCCACATGCCATGGAGCAACTAAGCCCATGCGCCACAACTACTGAAGCCCACGCACTCTGGAGCCCATGGGCCACAACTACTGAGCCCACGCGCCTAGAGCCTGTGCTCCACAACAAGAGAAGCCACCGCAATGAGAAGCCCGTGCACCACAATAAAGAGTAGCCCCCGCTCGCCGCAACTAGAGAAGGCCAGCAACAAAGACCCAACACAGACAAAAATAAATTAAAGAAAAAAATAGGTTCTGCGGATCTAATGAACAGCACAGTGACTATAGTTACTAATATCGAAATTGGCTCAGAGAATGGATCATGAGCATTCTCACACACACAGAAAAGGTAATTTTCTGAGGTGAGAGATGTGTTAACTAGCTTCAATGTGGTGATCATTTTACAATGTATACATACATCAAATCATCACGTTGTACACTCTGAATACATTACAGTTTTATTTGTCAAAAACAGAGAACCCCTCTCCCAATGTTTACCTACTCCTTAGTAGGGTTTCTTGATGTAAAGTGAACCTAAGGCAATTGTGTGCTTATTAAAAATAAAAAAGGAAGACTAGGAATCACCCTTTGAGCAGAAGACTGGCTGACAACACAGCTGAGGCGACGTGAGACTAAAAGCAGAATACGCGGAGGGCCTAAAAAGAGACCATGAGACCTGGGACCCCCTTGACCACCCAGAAACTGATTTCCTACCATCAGTGTACCATTCTCACTGCTAATGCAGCCTCGGTCCACTGTCACTCCCCCACCTCCCTGCTTCCTGGTGAAGCTTGGGGGCTTGTGTTTTGAGTCCATCCCTGAGTGGAAACAAGGGCCAGATGTCCTGAGTCACTCTCATGTCTACAGAAATTCTAGCTTCACCCATTAACAGAGGCCCGAGACTGGCATCCATTTCCCCCACAATATGGGACTGGGGTCCCTTATTTCCATCCGTGGGTTAACGTCCCCATCCCAGAATGAAATATAAAGAATAGAGCACAGAAGTAGGGGCTAAAGTACGTAAGGATCAAAGCTGCAAGTGCGGGGAGCATTTGGGACCAGAAAACATCTACAATTCTTGGTGAAAAGAACGACCCCGTCATGGAGAGCAAATCCTCCCCATTTGAATGTGGGTGGAAACCCACATGGACACTCCACAGTAAACAACTGTTGCATTCTTTAAGTGGAAAGCATAAAAATTGCAGTCACAGAAAATGTAGGTAAATGTTCAGTGATTTCCGGATGGAAGAAGAAGGACTAATTACGAAAGGAATGCAATATATCAGAAAAAGTTGCTGGCATTTTTTACATAAACATAACATTATTTTATTTTTTGAGATGGTGCCTGGGAAATAACTTTTATGTACTTATTTATTTTTAATTGAAGTATAATTGACTTACAATGTTGTATTAGTTTCAGGTGTACAACATAGTGACTCGGTATTTTTATACGTTACACAACGATCACCGCTGTAAACATAACTTCCGAATGACAGACAATGGGACAAAAGTAAAAGGTGAAAAAATAAACCCAGGGAAGCACCTGCAAGGAATAAGGCAGATCTTTAACAGATGAGTCACACAGTCTCTGCCTGATTTTTACTCAAAGACAAGCATAGAGAGATTATCATACTTAGTGAAGTAAGTCAGAGAAAGACAAATATCATATGATATCACTTATATATGGAATCTAAAAAAAGATATGAAAGAAATTATTTACAAAACAGAAATAGGGGCTTCCCTGGTGGCGCAGTGGTTGAGAGTCCGCCTGCCGATGCAGGGGACACGGGTTCATGCCCTGGTCTGGGAGGATCCCACATGCCGCAGAGCGGCTGGGCCCGTGAGCCATGGCCGCTGAGCCTGCGCGTCTGGAGCCTGTGCTCCGTAACGGGAGAGGCCACAGCAGTGAGAGACCCGCGTACCGCAAAAAAAAAAAAAAAAAAAGAAAGAAAAGAAATAGAATTACAGACATAGAAAAAAAACTTATGGTTACCAAAGGGGAAAGGGCGGGGAGGGATAAATTAGGAGTTTGGGATTAACATATACACACTACTATGTACAAAATAGATAACCAACAAGGACCTATTATATAGCACAGAAAACTATACTCAATATTTTGTAATGACCTACAAGGGAAAAGAATCTGAAAAAGAATATTATATAACTGAATCACTTTGCTGTACACCTGAAACTAACACAACATTGTAAATCAACTCTACTTCAATTAAAAAAAAAAAGACAAACATATAATTCATCTCTCATGAGAGTTTCTCTTCCAGGGCTTTGTCTGGGCAATGAAGATGAGAAAAATCATGGTAAGTTGTCTCCCACTTAGAATCTGTTCCTGTGCCCCAAGTTTCATGACCTTTTCCCTTTCATCCTCTGAATTCTAGGAGGGTTTTGGTGGTCACCAAGATGAAGAGTCAAACTAACTCCGAATTCTTTCCAGAGAAATTTTCCAAATCCCTCCTCCATGCCTTGCCCAGCTCAGAGGTTGAACACAGCAGCAATGTGACCCTCAAGTGCCAGTCTGACGTCCAGAATGTGACATTCGTGCTGGGGAAGTTGCAGGACTCTGGGTACAAGCAAGAATGCAACTCAACAGGACAGGATACTAAATTCCTCCTCACTGACCTGAAGCCTAAAGATGCTGGACAGTACTTTTGTACCTACAAGACAGTGGCTGTAGAGAAATGGGAACTCAGTGTGAGAATAAGGCTCTTATCAGGGATTCTGAGTGGGTCTCAAGGATGTGAACGTGGGCGAGTGTTTTAGAATAGAGTTCGTTAAAAAAACAAAATTCAACTGAGTACATTTTAAAGATCTAATTGGCTTTCTCAAATAATTCATGAAGGAGGAAGCATCCCTTCTAGCAAGTAGAGAGGAGTTCCACAGGGCTACAGAAAAGGAGAGGTTTTTTAAAACCAGACAAAGAAGTCATAAATAAAAAAGATCATTTCGTTTTTAGGTTAACCTACCTATGGAGTACAGAAGGGATCTATGTGGCAGATTACCTCATGGTCCTCTGGGGATGGAGGAGGCCCCTGTGAAGACCTCATTGGTGTGACCAGAAAATTCCCGACTGACCACCTAAGACAACATTTTGGGGGGCGGGGTGGGAGGGATGCGGGTTTGAAGCTTCAGTTAGCTTAGGTAGTGAGCCCCATCATGGTCTACATAAATGATTCCATTTTGGGCCTGTGGGGTTCTTTTTTTTTCTTTTTTTTTTTTTTTTTTGCGGTACGTGGGCCTCTCACTGTTGTGGCCTCTCCTGTTGTGGAGCACAGGCTCCGGACGCACAGGCTCAGCGGCCATGGCTCACGGGCCCAGCCGCTCCGCGGCATGTGGGATCTTCCCGGACCGGGGCACGAACCCGCGTCCCCTGCATCGGCAGGCGGACTCTCAACCACTGCGCCACCAGGGAAGCCCTGTGGTTTGCTTTTTAACAAGGTATTAATAGAAACTTTGAGGTACAGTAAGGCCAAAGATAAGGATACGATGGTCGTTGAAAAGATAGTTTGTTAACAGTTCCTAAGAAAAGGGGACATGTCATGCCACGCCGTGCAGGAGCACATGGGGAAGCACCCAGTCAGGACATAGAGACAAGGGGAGGAGTGTTGGCAAGAGCCTTTACTGTGGTTTCTGTGGGAAATAACAGTCTGAGGATTGGATCTGGGGTATAGAGGCTGTCCCTGGTTGTCTGGGACCTGGGCCTGGGGTGATTAGGGCAGAGAAAGTGTCCCTGAGTATAAGAGAACAATAAGGGATGTGGCTCTAAGTGTGGGCTCTGGATAGACTGGTTTGCATTTGAGAGGTGTGCTTGAGGGAAAGTTTTTTCCTATCCCTAGAAATTGGATAACCATGGGAGGAGAATCCCTCTAGGGTCAGCAAGGTCCCAAGATGTCACAGCATCAAATGTAGAAAATAAAAGACATGGTTAATACAGAGAGATGGGTGAGAATGCCCCCAGGTGCAGTGGCAAATGGGAAACGCTGGTCCTTCCCTTCACCCCCATTGCCTTGTCTTCTTCAGGATCAGTCCTAAAACCTTCCCTCTCAGTCAACGTAGGCCCTGAGATGACTCCAGGTCACAGTATGACACTCTTCCGTCTGATTCCTCACAACAGAATGGAATGTAGTATTCTTTACTCTGATGAAACTGGGGCTCTCAGAATGCTTACAAGTTGAGAAAGTAGGAAAAGACCAAACTGAGCATCATGGCAGCCTAAGGCATCCCTTGTTTTTGTATGTCCATTTCAACAACAAAAATATAGCATCCATCCATGAACAAAAGTGCCTCTATGGGAGTTGTGGGACCCAGCACCATATACCAGGAGGAATCTCACCCACGTGTGCATTGGGTCATAGGCAGACACACCTCAGCACCAGCTGTGGAACCTGCAGGAGACTGTGACCTGGTTCCAGCCCCTCTTGATCATGGTCTGGGAGAACACGGACATGGGTAGTTACCTATGGACGAGAGAACCTTTGTGAGGGTTACAAGCCAAGACTGAATAATGAAGAAATAGAAACCTGGAACAGACCAATAGTGGACAAACAGATTGAATCAGTAATCAAAGGCCTCCCAGTGAAGAAAAGCCCAGGACCAGATAGCTTCACGGGCGAATTCTACCAAACATTTAAAGAGGAAACAACACCAATCATTCCCAAACTCTTCCAAAAAATTGCAGAGGAAGGAACACTCCCATGCTCATTTTACAAGGCCTGCATTACCTTGATATCGAAACCAGATAAGGACACTAAAAGAAGAGAAAACTACAGACCAATATCCCTGATGAATATAGATGCAAAAATGTTAGCAAACCCATTTTTAAAGTGCATTAAGGGCTTCCCTGGTGGCGCAGTGGTTGAGAATCTGCCTGCTAATGCAGGGGACACGGGTTTGAGCCCTGGTCTGGGAGGATCCCACATGCCGCGGAGCAACTAGGCCCGTGAGCCACAAGTACTGAGCCTGCGCGTCTGGAGCCTGTGCTCCGCAACAAGAGAGGCCGCGATAGTGAGAGGCCCGCGCACCGCGATGAAGAGTGGCCCCTGCTTGCCACAACTAGAGAAAGCCCTCGCAGAGAAACGAAGACCCAACACAGCAAAAAATTAATTAATTAATTATTTTAAAAAGTGCATTAAAACCTCATACACCATGATTAAGCAAGATTTATCCCTTGAATGCAAGGATGGTTTAACATAGACAACCCAATAAATGTGATGCATCCGTTAATAGAAAGAAGGATAAAAATCATACGATTATCTAATAGATGCAGGAAAAACCTTTGACAAAGTACAACATCAAGATAAAAACTCTTAATAAACTGGGTGTAGAAGGAACAAACTTCAACACAATAAAGGCCAATACAACAGGCCCACAACCAAGGTCATACTCAATGATGAAAGGTTGAAAGCTTTTCCTCTAATATCAGGAACAAGGATACGTACTCTCACCACTTCAATTCAACATAATGCTGGAAGTCCTAGCTAGAGCAATCAGACAAGACAAAAAAAAAAAAAAAAAAAAAAAAGCACCCAAATTGGAACGGAAGAAGAAAAATTGTCTTCATCTGCAGATGATATGATCTTATATATAGAAAACCCTAAAGACTCAACCCCCAAACTATTAAACTAATCAACAAATTCAGTAAAGTTGCAGGATATAAAATCAACAAACAAAAATAAGTTCTGTTTCTATATACTAACAACACAATATCTTGAAAAGAATAAAGGAAAAATCTTATTCATGATAGCATCAAAACCAATAAAATATCAATACCTAGGAATAAATATAACCAAGGAGGTGAAAGATCTGTACACTGAAAACTACAGGACTCTGATGAAAGAAATTGAAGAAGACAATGGAAATGGAAAGCTATCCCATGTTCACAGATCAGAAGAATTAATATTGTTAAACTGTCCATATTACCCAAAACCTTACATAGATTTGATGCAAATCTTTATCAAAATTCCAATGGCATTTTTCACAGAAATAGAACAAACGATCCTAAAATTTGTAGGTAAACACAAAAGACTCCAAATAGCCAAAACAATCCCGAGAAAGAAGAACAAAGCCATAGGCATCACACTTCTTGATTTCAAACTATACTGCAAAGCTATAGTAATCAAAACAGTATGATACTGGAATAAAAATAGACACACAGATCAATGGAACAGAACTGGGAACCCAGAAATAAACCCTTGTATATACAATCAACTAAATTTGACAGGGAAGCCAAGAATGCTCAATGGGGAAAAGATAGTCTCTTCAATAAATTGTGTTGGAAAAACTAGACAACCACTTGCACAAGAATGAAATGGGACCTCTACCTTCAACCACTTACAAAAATTTAACTTGAAATGGATAAAAGACTTAAACATAAGACTACAAACAATAAAACTCCTAGAAGAACACAACGGGAAGAAGATCCTTGACACTGTTCTTGGCAACAATTTTTTTGGATATGACACCAAACGTACAAGAAACAAAAGCAAAAATAAATAAGTGGGACTACATCAAACTAAAAAAGCTTCTGCACAGCAAAAGAAACAATCAATGAAATGAAAAGGCAACCTACCAAATGGGAGAAAATACTTGAAAACTGTTGGTGCTCTTTCCTGGGATAGGATTGGAAGGTGGGGTTAGGATTGGAAGTAGTGTCATTCATAAATATTTTTGTTCTTAAAATAATAGCAAACTTCAGCAGTATTAAGAAGAGTAGTCTAGTGCTCTGGCCCTGGTTTGGGAACCTAGTGAGCACCTGGAGAATGGAAAAGACATTCTCTTCCCTGCTCCGCAAAGAGGGCATGGAGTCCATAGACAGAACTTGAGGATTTACGTCCCCAAGGTTCCCATATAAACATTGTGATTCCTTTTCTTGCATCCTGTTTTCTAGATAAAGATGAGCAAAGTGGATCTGACTCTGCAAAAACAGGTAATATAATTAGAGAGGACCTGTTTTTCCCAGTTGTATCCACCTCATGAGGCAGAGGATCCCCTTCTGATTAAAAGGCACAAGGAGAATCTTAATGCCCCCTCTCTCCATGTTGGGAAGATGCTCTCTAAGGCACTCCCAGGTTCTGAAAACACTGGTGAGAAAAACAGCACAAGGTATATAATCTGCCATTTTACATAATGAAAAACTACAGTGGAGCTTCGTGAAGAATGAGGGTGAGTTTGTGTGACTGGTTTGGGGAATGGGACTGCAACCTGTGGAGTCCAGGTACTTTGGGAATATATATGATCAAAGACTTGTTAAAACTTTAAAGTTCTCAAAAAATGGTGAATATTAAATTTTTTTCTGATATTGCTTTTCCGTGAAGAATTGACTAGGATTCTACCCTCAGAGATTTGTAAAAACTAGGGCTTTCTTCAGGTTTAGACTGAAATGGGCTTATCGATAAAAGAATTTATTTTTGCCATGCCCTGAGGCTTGTGGGATCTTAGTTCCCTGACCAGGGATCAAACCTGGGCCCCTGGCAGTGGGAGCAAGGAGTCCTAACCATGGGGACCACAGGGGAATTTACATAGATGCTTAATGGTTTTTTCTTTCAGCAACTCATAACCTTCCTGTAATCTACTCCAATGAGCCAGAATTGTTCAAGGTTGCCATTAGTATAATAGAATTTTTTTAAAAAAGATATCCTCGGGACGTCCCTGGTGGTCCAGTGGTTAGGATTCTGTGCTTCTACTGCAGGGAGCATGGGTTGGATCCCTGGTAGGGGAACTAAGATCCCACATGCCACCCCACCCCACACATCCCCGGCGTGGCCAAGAAAAAAGAGGAAAAAAAAGATATCCTCCACTGTATTTCCTCTTTGAAAATGTTTTTATTCAGTATTAACAGGCTTGGGAAAATGACTGCAACACCATCCAAAATGACTGCTACTCTATGCAGTAGAGTCAAAGAACTTGGAAGTATCAGAAGTGAGAGGGAAAGCCAAAGCTTTCATATTTTTGGCTCTTCTATAATTTATTTTCTTTCTTTTTTTATTGATATATCACTCCCATTCCATAAATTCACCCTTTTAAAGTGGACAAGGCAGTGGCATTTGGTATATTCACAAGGTTGTGCAGTCATCACCACTATCATTCCCCAAATGAAGTCCCATTAAGCAGTCACTCTTCATTCCCCCTCTCCTGACAGGCCCTGCCAACCATTAATCTGCTTTCTGATTCTACGGTTTTGCCTTTTCTGGACATTTCATGTAAATGCATTCACAAAACGTGTGGTCTTTCGAGCCTGGCTTCTTTCACTTAGCATAATGTCTTCAAGGTTCATCTATGTTGTAGCATGTATCAGTACTTCATTCCTTTTCATGGCTGAATAATATTCCATCATATGGATAGACCACATTTTGTTTATCCACTCGTCAGTGGATGGACATTTGAGTTGTTTGTACTTTTTGGCTATTGCAAGTAATGCTGTTGTGAATTTAGGTGTACCTGAGTTCCTGCTTTCAATTATGTATCTACCTAGGCATAGAACTGCTGGGACACATGGTAACACTATGTTTAACTTTTTGAGCAACTGTCAAATTGTATTCCAATGTGACTGTACCATTTTACCTGCCCACTAGTAATTTATGTGGGTTTCAATATCTCCACATCCTTTCCAACATTTGGTGTTTTTTTTCTTTTAATTTTATTATAGCCAACCTAGTGGGTATGTATATCATTTCTTAAAATGTACTTTCAGGGCTTCCCTGGTGGTGCAGTGGTTGAGAGTCCGCCTGCCGATGCAGGGGCACAGGTTCGTGTCCCAGTCCGGGAAGATCCCACATGCCGTGGAGCGGCGGGGCCCGTGAGCCATAGCCGCTGAGTCTGCGCGTCCGGAGCCTGTGCTCCGCAACGGGAGAGGCCACAACAGTGAGAGGCCCGCGTACCGCAAAAAAAAAAAAAAAAAAAAAAAGTACTTTCAAAGTTCACTTTTTTTAAAAAATTTATTTATTTTTGGCTGCATTGGGTCTTTGCTGCTGCACGCAGGCTTTCTCTAGTTGAGGCAAGCAGGGGCTACTCTTCACTGTGGTGCGCGGGCTTCTCTTGTTGTGGAGCACAGGCTCTAGGCGTGGGGGCTCAGTAGTTGTGGCGCACGGGCTTAGTTGCTCCACGACACGGGGGATCTTTCCGGACCAGGGCTCGAACCCATGTCCCCTGAATTGGCAGGTGGATTCTTAACCACTATGCCACAAGGGAAGTCCCAGGGTTCACATTTACACCACCACAATTCTAAACAGAGTAAAATATCTGTAAGCACAGATATGCTGTCCCCAGCCTGTACACACATGCCTCCAAAGGGACCCTCTACTCCAGTTCTGTGCAGAGACCAATGATCAATGTCATCACCTAACTTTGCCACAAATCCGGGCTTTCTTTCTGGTGCCTGTGACTTCATTTATGCCCTGTGTCAAGCTGTATCCCTTTGCTCTGTCAGATGCCTTAGACCAATAGCATAGACCTTCTGCAAATTTATCTTTGTAATTTGTAAATAGTGATGCAAAGTCTAACCAGGATATGTGGACATCTCAGGGTAAACCCAGTTTAGTGGGCGGTGGACAGTTTTGCAATAATTTACTTCTCATTTCTAGGGAACTGCTATGTGAGAGAAACTGTAGGGTAGTCAAGGGGAGGATTGAAAGCATAAGGCAAGGCAGATGTTTCTATGCCTCCATCCAGGAACAGCTGTTCCTGTCCCATTTTTACATGTCCATGGGGATGCACTGCTCCCACAAATGGCAGCGGTTGGTAAAGGGGTGCCCTGGGCCACATAAATCCCAAGGCATCCTTCCAGGCAACCCCCCAACGAAGACATCAAAGTGCTCACGCTGGAAAGGGGAAAAAGCCATGATCTAGCATGCATCAAAATGGCAAAGGAATCTGGGGGAACACGGGTGGAGGAACGTTGACAGCATCTGTTACAGACGGAGATGGGTGTGGGTAGAATATTGGGTGAGAATATAATCATGATCACTGCGATCTCATTATCTTACACATTGAGTCAGATTCTAGACTGAATGCTTTCGAGCCAGTATTTTTCATCACCACCTCTCTCTTCAAGTGAGGCATTCGTGTTTTTTTTTGGAGGGTGGGGGCATGCCAGAAGGCATGTGGGATCTTCCCCAACCAGGGGTCAAACCCGAGCCCCCTGCAGTGGGAGCGCAGAGCCTTAACCACTGGACCTCCAGGGAAGTCCCAAGTGAGGTATTCTTACCTCCTTTTCCCCCACCTCCTTTCCCACCGTTTCCTGGAGGTATAATTGACCAATAAAGCGGTAAGATATTGAAAGTGTACAACACGCTGATGATTTGATACGTGTGTACATTGTAGAAAGATTCTCCCCATAGAGTTAATTCACACGCCCCTCAACTCATCTCATAGATTTACTTTTTTTTTTTTTTTGGTTGAGAATGCTTAAGATCTACTCTCTTAGTAAATTTCCATTATATGATACAGTGCCATAAACTAGGGTTCATGCGGTCCGTGAGATCCTCAGACCCTATTCATCTGAAACTGACAGTTTGTACTCTTTGACCAACCTCTCCCCATTTCCCCCGCCCCCAAGCCCCTAGCAACCACCATTCTACTCTCTGTTTCTATGAGCTTATGACAGATACCATGCAGTATCTGTCTTTGTCTGGCTTATCTCACTTGCATAATACCCTCAAGGTTCATCCACATTATTGCACACGGCAGGATGTCCTTCTTTCTCTTGGCTGTATAACATTCCGTTGTATATATACACCACACGGAAAATTCTTCTTCTCTTTCTTTTTTGTTTAGAATGCTCTAAGATTTATTCACCATCCTTTATCGGGGGGTATTTTTTAATTGAACTAGAGTTGACATACAATATGAATTTCAGGTGTACAACACAGTGACTCGATATTTTTTATACATTACAAAATGGTCACCACAATAAGTCTCGTAACCATCTGTCACCGTACAAAGTGACGAGAAGACTGTTGATTATATTCCCTATGTGTATATCACATTCCCCATGACGTATTTATTTTGCGACCGGGAGTTTGTACCTATTAATCCCCTTCACCTATTTCATCCTTCCCCCCAACCCCTCTCCTCTGGCAACCACCAGTTTGCTCTCTGTATCTATGAGTCTGTTTTCGGTTTGTTTGTTCATTTGTCTTGTTTTTCAGATTCCACATATAAGTAAAAGCATATGGTATTTGTCTTTCTCTGTCTGACTTATTTCACTAAGCATAATACCCTCTAGGTCCATCCACATTGTTGCAAATGGCAATTTTCCATCCTTTTTTACGGTGAGTAGTATTCCCTTCTTTATCTATTCATCTATCGATGGACACAGGTTGCTTCAATATCTTTAGAAAATGATTCTTGGACTTTGATTCGTCTGTTGTTAGACTTGTCATCACTTCTACAGCAACACAGTTAGTTTGGGAAAATGTGGTTCTCACCAGATTTTGAATTCTCTGGAACAGGTTCAGAATATCGCTTGTCTTGAATGTCCACACCCAGTGGTCAGCACAGAACAACCCTGACCTTGTGGCAGACTGGCCTAAAAGGGTTAGACATACCAGAGTCCAAAGCCCATCCCGTCCGTGTGACTTTGGGGAACTCGATTTACTTTCTGGTACTTGATTTACGTATGAACGAAATGGGGACCGTAAACCTATCTTGCGTGCTTATTGTCAAGATGATAAAAAACAGGGAATCCCCTGGCGGTCCAGTGGTTAGGACTCTGGGCTTTCACTGCAGAGGGCCCAGGTTCAAACGCTGGTTGGGGAACCAAGATCCTGCAAGCCGAGTGGCAAAAAAAAAAAAAAAAAAAAAAAAGATGAGAAAGAATGCACGTGAATGCTAAGTGGCTCACAGTAAATAAATATTATTCCTGGGGATGAAACATTTACTGGGTATTTCCCATCTGCAAGGCACTGGGCTAGCCCTCTCTGTATGTACTGACCACTCAATCTCCCTACCACCCAGTAAAGTAGCCACAATTGCTATCCTCACTTTGTATAAATTTATTTATTTATTTATTTTTGGCTGCCCCCACAAGGGGCTACTCTTTGTTGCAGTGCGCAGGCTTCTCATTGCGGTGGCATCTCTGGTTGTGGAGCACCAGGTCTAGGCGTGTGGGCTCAGTAGCTGTGGCTCGCGGGCTCAGCAGTTGTGGCTCGCGGGCTCAGTAGTTGTGGCTCGCGGGCTCTAGAGCGCAGGCTCAGTAGTTGTGGCGCACGGGCTTAGTTGCTCCGCGGCATGTGGGATCTTCCCAGACCAGGGCTCGAACCTGTGTCCCCTGCATTGGCAGGCGGATTCCTAACCACTGCGCCACCAGGGAAGTCCCACTATCCTCACTTTGAATGGGAAAACAAAAGCTCGGGGAGATGAAGAATTTCCCTAAAGCATAATTGGACATTCCTGCTCTGAGGTGGTCGCTCCGAGTTTTGAAGCCAGGCTGTCTGGCTCCTTGAGACCGTTCAGCTAAAGTCGATCAGTGTGCTTCAGGAGCCAGTCTCGCTCTCTAACCCACCCTTCTCCCACCAGACACCAAAGTCATCTTTGTCGCCACCTTCTGCTGCCTCTTTGTCCTTCTCCTCTTCATCGCCGTCTTCTTCATCTACAGATGCACTCGGCACGGTAAGTGCAGAGAAGCACACGTTTAAAACTCTGAGGAAGGGAGTAAAGTGAAGGATTCTCTCAGGAGATAAATTCCTCCCTGTGTTTTTTTTTTAATAGATTCATCACATGAAGAATCCGCCAAGAGGTAGATATACTTGACAGATCTCATGCCCTAACTCCCACTCCATTCTTCAGAGACCCCACTGGTCCATCGGTGACTCGTCTGCCCAGCCCTGCTACTTGCAGCCCTATCTTCTCCCCCAAATCTTCAGATCCCATACTTTAATATGTTTCTCTCTCTCAGAACCAGCCATTCCAAACTTCCCGAGCAGGGAGCTGCAGGTAAGTGATCAGGGAAGAAACCATAAGGAACCTTGGGTTAGAAAGACGAAGATCTGACTCTTGCAATCTGAGAACTGATTTTTTTTTCTTTTACTCACATGCAGGTGTATCCAAACTGGAAGGAACATCTGAATCGGTGAGTTCTCCCCTTTGGAATAACCCAAGAGCTCACTTCCACCACAGGCGGGTCTGTCTAGCTCATACGCTGGTTATATAGATAAGGCCAATTAATATTGAGTTTAAGAACATGTACTTTAATGGAACTCGTAAAAAGAGATTAGAATGGTGGTTACGAGGGGCTGGGGGGGGATATGACATTTAAGGGAACGAACCTGCAACTTGTTCAGGAATAAGTCGTGGGAATCTAATGCACAGCATGGGGATTACAGTCAACAACACTGTATCATACACTTTGGAGTTGCCAAGAGGCTAAATCATAATTGTTCTCACCACAAAAAGAAATGATAATTATGTGACAGGATGGAGGTGTTAGCAATGTGATAGCCATAGTGCAATATATCAATGTATCACATTGACATGTGGACACCTTAAACTCGCACAATGTTATGTCAATTATATCTCAAACAAACAAAAAACCCCACACGCTTTGAATTCCAGAGTAGCTGGATTCCAGCTCCCAATGTCTACTATTTATCACCAGTGTGGTCTGAGACAAATCACAAAACCCCCATGATTTGGACCCTTCCTTTCCTTCCATATCTAAGGGGAATCTAAAAGGCTTGTGAGAGTCTAGTGATGTCATAAACATAAAGGGTTTATTGGAGTTTCTGGCAAATTTTAAGGGTCAGATGGATGGCAGGAAAGCATCATTTAACAAATATTAACCAATTTACATCCATCCAGTTTTTCTACTTAAAAGACTGCTTATTTGTGATTTAACATTAATGAGCATTATAACACCTAAGAGCAGTTGCACATCTGAAATGCATCTGGTGAGACGGAGGACCTCAATTTTTAATTTAATTTAAATTCGTTTGAATTTAAGTCACCGCGCGTGGCTCGTGGCTACTGTATTTGGCATCTCAGCTCTACATGCACGTCTCTTTTCCTCAAAGCCTGAAGAATCCCAGGGAGTGATCTATGTAAAGCTAAACACCAACGCACTGTCTGAGGCAGCTTCGGTCCCCACCATGGAGCCCCCAGGGTTGTGTGACTACGCAACACTGAAGGTATAGAACTGAAGGAAGAGCTTCTTCCCTGGGAAGGAGAGAATGGATTAAGATGACGGAATTTATGAAAGCCCAGGTGACTCTGTGTCTTCGGTTCATTATCCATAATAATAAAATATTTTCCCTTCTCACTTCCCCTCCTCTCAACAATTACTGGGTGGGTTTTCACAAAACTGGAGCGTAACCTTTGTATGGTTCGACTTAAAACATGGGCTAAGAATACGTATGGTATCTCTGGGCTGGTGGTACTCATAATACTCACTTAGGGAGTTCAGGACGGTACCATGTAAAGAGAAAATCGTTCCTCAGAGAAGACTACGTGATTGCTCTCTGGTGAGCCATCCCACAGACACAGAGATTTCAAAAAGGAGCACAAAACTACAAGCCATGAAGGGAGACACTCAGTTGTGAATTAACAAATTCCTAATTCCTAATTCCAAATTACCATGCACCAAGGGAAGCAGCTAAAAGGCTAAAAGTATTGGGGACATGATTCTTTCAGGCCGTGCTGGGCAGCCCTCAAGTCAAGACCAGTTTCCTCTTTGACATGAATGAAAGGGTTTTCTTACTGCCATCGTATTCCTGTTTATATTCTTTCTTTCTTATTATTATAATCAAAGGCTGCAATAAAGTTAGGCTTACAGAATCTATGTGGGTTTTGTCACTTGGTGCCCATAACTTAACTCACGTTAATAAGCATTGTAAGGATTTTTCTGAGTCTGGGCTTTTTTGTGTATGTGACAGTGGTACTGACCACTTATATATGGATACAAGTACAAATATATGAGCTTTGCTTCCAAAGTTATGTCACTCAATCAGGTTTCAAAGCCATTTTAAAATATATGAATGAACTGTAAATATTTGGAACATATATATAAATATTCTTAACTCAGTAGCATATGCTGGATAACTTTTTTATTTTTTGGCCATGCCGTGCAGCTTGTAGGATCTCAGTTCCCCGACCTGGGATTGAACCCAGACCCTCGGCAGTGAGAGCAGGGAGTCCTAATCACTGGACCACCAGGGAATTCCCTGGATAACCTTATTAAAGTTTTTAATTATGAAACAATTCTATCATAAAGAAAAACACCCAATAATATAAGTGGAAATATGCACTGACCTTATTTTCAAAACATTAACACTTTGCTGTGTTTTCATTCTAGCTCTCCCAATCCATTTTCCTTCCTCTCTTCCTAAGAGGTCGACATTACCCAAAGGAGTATATATTATACCGATGCATTTTTTTCATACTTTTACTCCTCAAGCATCTATCAATAGTCAATCTATGGTAATATTTTGTGTGTTATTACAACATTATACATATATATGGAATCATTATTACAGTTCTGTCACCGTTTTTATTGCCATCGACATTATGCTTTTGAAATTCATCTAGGTGACTTTTGTGTCTCTATCTCATTGCCTGCCGTACAGAATTCAGTTGTTAACCACACCATGGAATATTATTCAGCCACAAAAAAAGAATGAAGCACTTTCACATGCCACAACCTGGATGAACCCTGGGAACATTATGCTAAGTGAAAGGAGCCTGGCACAAAAAGCTTCATATTGTAGGATTCCATGTATATGAAATATCCAGAAAGGACAAATCCTTAGAGATGGAAAGCAGATTACTGGTTGCCAGGGGCTAGGGGAGGGGAGGAATTTGGAGTGCGTGCACACAGGCATGGGGTATCTTTTTGGGGTGATGACAATGATGTAGAATTAGACAGTGGTCATGGTTGCACAACCTTGTGAATAAACTAAAGACCATTGAATCGTACACTTCAGAAGCATAGATTTTATGGTATGTGAATTATATCTCAATAAAAGAAAATTTTTAAAAGGACTTGGTTCTGTGCACAAACCGTGGTTTCTCTTTGTTCTTTCCCGGACTGCTAGATGTTTGGGTTGTTTCCAATGCTATGCTATCAGCAAAATGCTGCAATAAACATCCTTGGAGCTGCCTTCTCGCTCACCTGTGTGATCTCTCAAGGGTTTACATTTAGAAGTAAAATCTGTCTTCTATGATGTCCACACCTTTTAACCCACTAGAAGAGGCAAATTGATGACGAAGGTAGTTTCCCCTATTTATTCTTCCCCCAAGGATGTGTGTTTCCAATTCCCTGCATCCTTACCAATTCATAAGTGTATTAAACTTTGGAATTTTTGCTGACGAAATATGTGAACCCATGACCTGTCTTAAGCTGCTTCTAGAAAGATACCTCATTGCTGCTTTAATTTGCATTTTCCTGGTTACGAATGAGGAATATTGACCATTCGGGGTTTCTTTTCTGTGAATTGTTGGTATTTTCTGTACTGATTTAAAGGGCATAATTATATAGTAGGCACACCTTTCCTTTGTAAGCTATATGCTGCAAATACCTCCAGTAAATCTATGACTTGTATTTTCATTCTTCTTTGTATCTTTTAATATTGGCTACTCTAAGTAATTCATCTTTTTATTTCTATTTTGAGAGATTTCTTCGTGTCTGGAAACTTAACATGAGAAATAGTCTCTCCTCTATGTTCTCTGAAACTTAAAATCTTAAAAATTTTGTTTTTTAAAAAAAAAAGTTTTAATTTGGTTTTCATATTTAATCCATCTGAAATTAATTTTTGTCAAGGAGTGAGGTAAAGATCTAATTTTTCCATTTAGATAATCAATTGTCCCAGTACCCCTTATTGAAAAGCTTATTGTTTTTCATTTGATGAAATGCCTTCAATTTGATGAAATATGATCATTTCTATTTTCATCTGCACCACCTTCCATTGCCAGCATAGTTCAGACACTTGGATGGAAATGACAAAAGGAAAACCTAACTTGAAAAGACTTTAAAAGAATAAAGAGGGACTTCCCTGGTGGCACAGTGGTTAAGAATCCGCCTGCCAACGCAGCGGTCACGGGTTCGATCCCTGGTCCGGGAAGATCGCACATGCCGCAGAACCACTTAGCCCGTGTACCACAACTACTGAGCCCGCGTGTCACGGCTACTGAAGCGCGCGCACCTAGAGCCCGTACTCCACAGCAAGAGAAGCCACTGCAATGAGAAGCCCACGCACCGCAACAAAGAGTAGTCCCCCGCTTGCCGCAACTACAGAAAGCCCGCACGCAGCAAGGAAGACCAACGCAGCCAGAGAAAACAAAACAAAAAAAACAATAAAGAAAGAAGGAAAGAAGGAAGGAAGGAAGGGAGGGAGGAAGAAACTCAATCATGTAACCAGACAAAGGAAAAAGACAGCTAGAGATAGCCTCAGACAACAGTCAATACATCCACATACTCAAATGCCTTTTTTTCTTTATGTCTCTCACCTATTTCTATTTCTGTGTCATCATTATTATTCAGACCAGCTGTCCCTATGAGTCTGGAACTGATAGTGACAAGTCTAGGCTCACAGCCTCACAGACTTTCATCCAAAGAGGTAAGGGGGGCCTCCTACTTACTGGATCAATTTAGAAAAAGATATTATTGGCTACCTTTGGAAGATGCTAGAAACACAACTCACAAAATTTTAAAATGCAGAGGAAAGAAATCAAGTGTTTCTCCTGCCTTTCATTTATAACCTGTACCTCAGGACAACCAAATAAATGAATAAGTCAAGTTTCTACTCATACAAGTGCTACAACTAATAGGCAAAGAAGAAAACCTCCAAGTCTTATCTTTGGTTAATGCATGCCCACATTATCGGGAATAATAACAGAGGGTCTGGTTAGTGTCTTTTCCTCCAGAAACTGTATGTACATGATAGAACATCCAGAGACAAAGCAGAAGGGACCTCAGATGGTCAGAATCAAAGGGATTCATTTTTTTCAAAGAAGTACCGAAAGAAGTGGCAGATCTCATCTAAAATCCAGGCCAGAGGTCAGCAAACTTTCTGAAAAGGACCAGAGGGCAATATTTTCAGCATCTGTGGGCCACAGGACCTCTGTTGAGACTATGCTTCTCTGCTGTTGCAGCATGAAGGCAGCCATAGATGATACACAAACAGGGGCAGCTGTGTTCTAATAAACCTTTATTTATAAACACAAGTTGTGGGCCATAGTTTGCCAACCCCTGTCCTAGACCCATGCTTTCTGAAATCTGAGTGAATCACCAGAAGAAGAACTGAATTAAGCCAGGAAAGGCGTGTTCTAACGTGCGAGGAAAGACATTTTTTAAACCCCTTTCTCAGTTTTCAGATCTTTAAAAGTGAGAGACAAGCAGGATAGGATGGTTTCTGCAGTCCTTTCCATCTTTGATGTGCTAAGTCTCTGGGGCCATATATCCTACGGTGGCCGTGGGTTTGTCCAAGGGAGGGGCCCCAGCCAGCATCTCTTTGGAAAAGAGTCCCAGCTGTTCTGCAACTTGGATGGGGCCAGTTTCCTAGGAAGCTTTGTCGTTTGCACCTTTGCCATCGCTGACTGTAAAATACAGTGAAGAAAAGTGGCTGCAGCACGGGGGAAAGGGGGCCCAGAGTAGAGAGGTCTCCTGACCCTCAGGTCCCTGATTCCCCCACCTCCTTTGTTTCTCCCTAGGGTGTGTCTGTCTCTTTGCTCTCATGCCGTGTGTGGGTTTATGTGTCCATATATGTATGTATGTTTATGTGTGCGTGCACACGTGTATGTGTGTATGTGTTGTGGGAGGCTCAAGGAGAAGACAGAAGGTGGAGGAGAGTGAGGGGTAAGGATGCTTGGAGGCAAGAAAAGAGAAGACACACTCTGGATTTACCTGGAAGGCAAACGATACATGGGGTGGGGGGCTCTGCTACACAGACTCTCTCTCTCTGCCTCTCTCTCTCTCTCTCTCTCTCTGCCTCTCTCTCTCTCTCTCTCTCTCTCTCTCTCTCTCTCTCGCTCTCACACACACACACACACATGCACACACATGCACACACAGACTATACCAGTCTCCTCCAGCTGCCACAATAAAATACCATAGATTGGATGATTTAAACAGCAGACATTTGTTTTCTCAGTTCTGGAGGCTGGAAGACCAAGATCAAGGTGTCGGTCAATTCAGTTTCTGTTGAGAGCCCTCTTCCTGGCTTGCAGACGGACACCTTCTCACTGTGTCCTCATGTGACCTTTCCTCCCCTTGATACTAATCCTATTGATGAAGGCCCCACCCTTATGACCTCATTCAGCATTTAATTACTTCCTTAGACGCCCCATTTCCAAATTCAACCGGACTGGAGTTTAGAGATTCAACACAATGAATTTCACGGTGGGGGGGGGGGGGCAGGCACAAACATTTGGTCCATAAGACACACACACACACACAGTTCTATACAGACATCCACAGAGCAAGCTACGCAGAGCCTCTACACATACAGTCACACACCAGCACACACTCGTATGGGCTGAATTTTGTCTACCCCCGAAATCCACATCTTTAAGTCCTAAACCCCCAGTACCTCAGAATGTTGCCTTATTTGCAGAGGGGTCATTGCAGATTAATTAAAAGGATGAGGTCATACTGGAATAGGGTGAGCCCTCAACCAGTACGATTGTATCCTTGTAAAAAGGGGAAATTTGGACCCAGGGAGAGCGCCACGTGAAGATGAAAGCAGGGGTCGGGATGATATGTCTACAAGCCAAGAAACACCAAAGCTTCCCCAGAGACCCACCAGACACCAGGAGAGCGGCGTGGAACACAAGGAACCAACCCCGAGCACAGCTTGGCTTTGGACTTCTGTCCTCCAGAGCTGTGAGAGAACAGATTTTGGTTGTTTCAGCCACCCAGTCTGTGGTATTTTGTTAAAGCAGCCTGAACAGATTAATACAGGAAAGTAGGGAGGCAGCAGGAATGCCAGGAGAAGCAGGAACCTCGCCTCCAAGCTCTCAGCATATGCTCCATTGTCCCATCGGAATTCACCAACAAAACCCAAAGATGCACGATTAAGAACTTCACGATGGGGCTTCCCTGGTGGCGCAGTGGTTGAGAGTCCGCCTGCCGATGTAGGGGACACGGGTTCGTGCCCTGGTCCGGGAGGATCCCACATGCCGCAGAGCGGCTGGGCCCGTGAGCCATGGCCGCTGAGCCTGCGCGTCTGGAGCCTGTGCTCCGCAACGGAAGAGGCCAGAACAGTGAGAGGCCCGCGTACCGCAAAAAAAAAAAAAAAAAGAACTTCACGATGGTGACCGCAGACCGCAGAGCGTTAGAACCCAAGCGTGGGTCTCCTTCTGAATGTGAGGTCCCCTTTGCCCTGGTTGCCTGCCCTTGAAGCTGGCCCTGTCTTCATCCCAGCTTCAACCAGAAGCTGAGGCAGGAGATAGATGGGCCCCAGGAGGAACAGCTGGAGTTTGTCCCCTGTGGACAGATACTCCAAGATAAAGGCAGTAACAGGAGGGAGGAGAAGCTGAGCCCTGACCAGGTAACACACCACATATTTCTCATTCTCAAGGTCAAGGAGACCTTCCCGAATACACATGCGCAGAAAGGCTCCTTGGAGGTCAAAAAGGGAGCGATGTCAGCCTACCCATAGGCCTCTTCGCAAGAACCCACCTCGGCTGAGAGATGCACGCGCACGCAGGGGAGGACCCTGAGATAAACCAAGTACGGACTCAGAACCAGGCAAAGCAAGATGACTGGCCAGAGGAGACCCGGAAGAAATGCCCCATATAAGTGATTCAAACTACCACGAGGGCGAGACTCTCTCTCTGAGCCCACCTGTGTGTGCCTATCCACACATACTCTTTTTCCTCCTAATCAACACTTTACTTGCTTCACTACTTTCTGTCTTTGTGGGAATTCATTTCTACAAAGCCAAAGGGCCAGGGGCCTTGTCACTGGCCGCTGGTCTAGTGGTTAGGATTCAGCGCCCTCACTGCTGCGGTCTGACCTCAATCTCTGGCCGGGAACTGAAATCCTGCTTCAAGCCTCTGCAGGCCAAGGCCATCCGAGATCATATTCTCAGCGATGGCGCATCTGAAGGAGAATTCACTTTGCTCCCCTCCCCACCGCGCCACCCAGCCTGGTTGACAAGGTGCTTAAGTCACAGCATCTTGTCAGGATGGGGAGGCGGGGGAGTGTCTCTGTGTTCCTCTTGCCCTAGAAGTCATTCTCTTTAAAACTTGGGAGCTCTCAGGGACCATCTGTCTCACCATGTGGAGGAAACTCGTCTTTACTGAGAAACACGAAGATGACTCAGAGCATCGGAAAAAGGAGACGGAGAGATCGTGTCTTCAGCTCTGATTTTTGGTTTCTTATTGCTTCCAAAACTCAGCATTTCTTCCCTTCTTACAGCTTTCTTGTTCAATCATTCTGGGAACCTTCTGAGCCAAAGCCAAAACAAAAAACCCCCAAACGACCCAGAAATTCCTTTGCGTCTAAGCTCGTCTGAGAAGGGATTTTGTTCTGATCAAAGCATCTTGACGAATATTATTAAAATCAGTGACCCTAAGAGCTATCTTTTATGGACATCCGCTCTGGTATTTATCCTCCTTAAATTACTATAGTAAGTCTTTAATTTTAATGGAGTGATTCCTGAGCTTTTATTTTCTAAAATCACAAATGCGGTAGCAAGTGTAGTCTAGTTTTGTTTTCTTAACTTATGTCTTCCACGTGGGACATGCCAGAGAAGAAGCTAAGAACTGTGGAAACAGCACAGTCCTTTGTTTTCAGACAGGGTTGGATACAAGCTTGGGGTTATGTGAACTTGGGAAGATTTCTTGAAAATCTCCAGGGCTCGGGAGGTGGTTGAAGATGGCAGAGTAAGAGGACGTGAAGCTCACCTCCCTGCCACAAACACATCAAATATACATTTAAAGGGACTTCCCTGGCGGTCCAGTGGTTAGGACTCTGCGCTTCTACTGTAGGGGGCCCAGGTTCTGTCCCTGGTCAGGGAACTGAGATCCTGCAAGCCATGCGGGGGGCAGCCAGAAAAAGAAAAAAAAATACATCTACATGTGGAACAATTCTCATGGAAAACTAACTGGAAACTGGCAGAAGATCTCCTGTACAACCAAAGCTGCTAGAAAGATCTCCAGGTAACCGGGTAGGATGGACAAGAAGGCCTTCGGTTAGTATCTGTGCTCCTGGGAGGGATCTATAAGGAGGAGAAGGTCCACCACAGGAGGACCCTCACCCTGGGAAGTGAGAGGTTGAGCCTCAACCTGGGCATACCAGTCCTGGGGTCCCGCAGGGAGGAGACAAGCCCCCTGGCCTACAGAAATCTACAGAAACAGATAGAAGGGCTGGAGAAGCCTGGACTCTACTCACGAGGAGCGCATGTGTGCTGGCTCGCTGACAGCCAGGGCAGAGAGAGCCCTGCTCTGGTAGCTGTCGCCTCGCTGCACTTCCCAATCCAAAGGGGCCAGCACTCTGGCCCTGCTCCCTCCACGCCACAGCCACGCATGAGATCTAGGCAGAGACTCGGTCTAACTCTGCAGAGACAGACAAGGGCACCTGGGATGGGAGCCAGACAGAGCTGCAAAGGCCACCGTCAGCGTGCACACATGGTGGCAGGTGTAGCTGAGCAGACGTCGTCAGTGCAGGTTATCCCCACAGGAGCACGCAGCAGCTAAGCACTGAAGCTCAGGCAGAAAGGCCCTGGGAGAGGATTCACGTAGCTGCGCAGAGACAGCCCAGAGGCCCTGGGGTGTGATCCAGGTGGGAGAGCCATGGTCTGTCGGGTGTGCTGAGCAGTACACGGCCGTCTGTCTCCCAGCAGGAGTGGGCTCCGTCTGCTCCACAGTGCAGCTTAGCACTAGACCAGGGGTGGGCAGGTCCTGGGAGAAGTCTGCCCCAGAGGCAGCCCAGATCCCAGGCAGCAGCGCAGCCACTTCCATTCCCGCAGCCACAGTGCCCTGACGAGCAGCCCAGCCTACCCTACATCACAGCCTTATTTATGTATTCATTTATTTGACCTCACCACGTGGCATGCACGATCTTAGCTCCCCGACCAGGGATCAAACCCACGGCCCCTGCAGCGGAAGCGCAGAGTCTTAACCACTGGACCGCCAGGGAAGCCCCTACACCAGAGCTTTGCACTAGATCTGGGATGAACACAAGAGAGAAAGGGGTGCAACCTTGGGCTGCCTCTGAGCAGAGACATGAACATCTACACAGGTGGTACATAGGTCCTCTGTGACCACACATGACTCACTCGCTTCACCAATCACCTCCCCTGGGGCAGGGCACCCACTCAAGGGCAACAGAGCCTGATTGAAACCGACCCTCAGAGCTGCTACTCCAACAACTGGGGAGCAGACCCGGCCCCCGACAGGGCTGTGACAACCACAGAGCAAAGAGGAGGCCCCGCCTCACATCCAGCACAAACTCTAGATACTATAACGCCAACAACACCCCCTATCAAGGGGATAATGGCCAGCACGTCCTGAGGAAAGGTGTGGCTGGTGCCCATACCAAAGCCAGCCCGCGCAGCAAAATATTGGACGCACACAGTCCACACAGGGACATTCCCAATAAAAACATCCCTTCAAAGCCACGGTAGATAACTGTTTCTCCTAATTCATAGAGACAGAGAAAGTTAAGTAAAATGAAAAGGCATAGGAACCATTCCCAATTATAAGAACAAGAGAAATCTGAAAGAACAAATAATGAAATACCAGTCTACTAGACCCTGAGTTCAAAAAAAGATAATAAAAATGCTAACTGAATTAAGAAAGATTATCGATAGAAATGTAGGTCATTGTAACAAGGAACTATTGGGTTGGCCAAAATGAATGAACTTTTTGGCCAACCCAATAGAAACTATAAAGATGAACCAATTAAAAATAGACAATTCAATTGCCCAGATGAAAACCAATCTAGAAGCAATGAATGGCAGACTAAATGACACAGAATGAATAAGTAATATGGAAGATAGAATAATGGAAGTCACCCAATCAGAAAAGCAAACAGAAAGACAAATGAAAAAAAAAAAAAAGCAACATATGAGGTCTATGGGATAATATAAAACGTGCCAACCTACACATAATAGGGGTTTCAGAGGAGTAGTGAGAGAGAAAGGGATCGAAAATGTATTTGAAGAAATTATGGCTGAAAAGTTCCCAAACCTAAAGAAGGAAACAGATATCCAAGTGCAGGAAGCACAGAGGGTCCCAAAGAAGATGAACCCAAACGGACCCATACCAAGACATATCATAATTAAGATGCGAAAATTAGAGATGAAGAGAGGATTCTAAAGATGGCAAGAGAAAAACAAAGAGTCAGTTACAAGGGAACCCCCATGAGGCTATCAGCTGAATTCTCTGCAGAAACTTCGCAGGCCAGAAGGGAGTGGCATGATATATTCAAAGTCCTGAAAGGGAAAAACCTGCAACCTAGAATACTCTACCCAGCAGCATAATCATTTAGAATAGATGGAGAGATAAAAAAAACAAAACTTCTCAGACAAGAAAAACTAAAAGAATTCAGCAACACTAAACCTACCCTGGAAGAAATATTGGAGGATCTTCTCTAAATAGAAAAGAAGCAAGAATATACAGGAAAGGGAAAATCACAAAAAGAAAGGCAAATATATAAAAAGATTGAAGATCACTTAAATAAGCCAGTATATATATTTTTAAAAATCCAAAAATTCTGCGAAAGTGATTATAACTACAATGAACAGCAAAAGGATAAACATGAAGATGGAAAATAGGACATCAAAAATCACACAATGTCAGGGAGGGGAGTATAAAAATGTAGGTCTTTTAGAATGTATTTGAACTTGAATGACTATCACTTTAAAACCAGTAGATATAGTTATGGGTCAGCATACTTGAACTCCATGGGAACCGCAAATCAGAAAAATACAGTTGGGAATTTCCTGGTGGCCGAGTGGTTAGGACTCGGGGCTTTCACTGATGAGGCCCGGGTTCAATCCCTGGTTGGGGAACTAAGATCCCACAAGCTTCGTGGTACGGCCCCCCCAAACAAAAATACTAAAAGTATAGAACAGATCTACAAAAATCAAAAAGAAAGAAACTCAAGCATACTACAAAAGAAAACCATCAAACCATGAAAGAAAAAACAAAAAGAAGAAAGGGGGGCTTCCCTGGTGGCGCAGTGGTTGAGAGTCTGCCTGCTAATGCAGGGGACATGGGTTCGAGCCCTGGTCTGGGAGGATCCCACAGGCTGCGGAGCAACTGGGCCCATGAGCCACAACTACTGAGCCTGCGCGTCTGGAGCCTATGCTCCGCAACAAGAGAGGCGGCGACAGTGAGAGGCCCACGCACCGCGATGAAGAGTGGCCCCTGCTCACCACAACTAGAGAAAGCCCTCACACAGAAACAAAGACCCAACACAGCCAAAAATAAATTAATTAATTAATTTAAAAAAAAAACAAAAACTCACTCACTTTAAAAAAAGAAACAAAAAAGAAGGATCAAAGAACTACAAGAACAACTAGAAAACAAGGATTACAATGGCAATAAGTACATACCTGTATACCTATCAATAATTACTTTAAATGTCAATGGACTACATGCTCTGATCAAGAAACAAAAGGTATCCAAATTGGAAGGGAAGAGGTAAAATTGTCATTATATGCAGATTGTACTCTATATAGAACACCCTAAAGACTTCACACAAAAACTATTAGAACTGATAAATGAATTTAGCAAGGTAGCAGGATACAAAGTTAACTTATAGAAATCTGTTGTATTTCTTTACACTAATAATGAGATACCAGAAAGAGAAAATAAAAAAAAAAATCCCATTTAAAATCATGTCAAAAAAGTTAAAATACCTAAAAATACACTTAACCAAGGAGGTGGAAGACATATAATGCTGAAAACTATAAAATATTGATAAAGGAAAATGAAGATGATTCAAAGCAATGAAAAGATAGTCCATGCTCTTGGATTGGAAGGATTAATATTGCTAAAATGGCCATACTCCCCAAAGCAATCTACAGCTTTAATGTGATCCCTATCAAAATACTAATGGCATTTTTCACAGAACTAGAACAAATAATTCTAAAATTTATATGGAACCACAAAATGTCCAGAATTGCCAAAGCAATCCTGAGGAAAAAGAACAGTGCTGGAGGCATAACCCTTCCAGACTTCAGACTATACTACAAAGCTACAGTAATCAAAATAGCATGGTATTGGCACAAAAACAAACACATAGATCAATGGAACAAAATAGAGAGCCCAGAAAGAACCCCACATACCTACAGTCAATTAATCTTTAACAAGGAGGCAAGAATATACAATGGAGAAAAGACAGTCTCTTCAACAAGTTGTGTTGGAAAACCTAGACAGCTGCATGGAAAAGCAACGAAGTTAGAACACTCCCTCATACCATACACAAAAATAAACTCAAAATGGCTTAAAGACATAAATATAAGAACATAAATATTCCATAAATATACCATAAAACTCTTAGAAGAGAACATAGGCAAAACATTTTCCGACATAAATTACAGCAATATTTTCTTAGATCAGTCTCCCAAGGCAAAAGAAATAAAAGCAAAAATAAACAAATGGGACCTAATGAAACTTAAAAGCTTTTGCACATCAAAGGAAATCACCAACAAAACAAAAAGACAACCTGCAGATTGGGAGAAAATATTTGCAAACAATGAGACCAACAAGGGGTTAATATTCAAAATAAACAAATAGCTCATGCAACTCAATTAAAACAAAAAAACAAAAACAAAAAAACAACCTGATCAAAAAATGGGCAGAAGACCTATACAGATATTTTTCCAAAGAAGATATACAGATGGCCAACAGGCATGCGGAAAGATGCTCAACATGGCTAATTATTAGAGAAATACAAATATAAACCACAACAAGATATTACCTCACACCAGTCAGAATGGCTATCATCAAAAAGTCTACAAATAGGGGCTTTCCTGGTGGCGCAGTGGTTGAGAATCCGCCTGCCAATTCAGGGGACAGGGGTTCATGCCCCGGTCCGGGAAGATCCCACATGCCGCGGAGCGGCTAGGCCCGTGAGCCATGGCCGCTGAGCCTGCGTGTCCGGAGCCTGTGCTCCGCAATGGGAGAGGCCACAACAGTGAAAGGCCCACGTACCGCAAAAAAAAAAAAAAAAAAAAAAAAAAAAAGTCTACAAATAATAAATACTGGAGAGGATGTGGAGAAAAGGGAACCCAAGTACACTCTTGGTGGAAATGCATAAATTGGTGCAGCCACTATGGAAAACAATATGGAAGTTCCTTAAGAAACTACAAATAGAGATACCATATGATCCAGCAATCCCACCCTGGGTAAATATCTGGAAAAAAGGAAAACTCTCATTCAAAAAGATACATGTACCCCAGTGCTCATAGCAGCACTATCTATAATAGCCAAGATTTGGAAACAACCCAATTGCCCATCAACAGATGACTGGCTTAAGAAGATATATACATATTTATATATTTATATAGTGGAGTATTAGTCACAAAAAAGAATGAAATATTGCCATTTGTAGCAACATGGATGGACACAGAGAATATTATACTTAGTAAAGAAAATCAAACAGAGAAAGGCATATACTATATGATATCACTTATATGTAGAATCTTAAAAACAATACAAATGAATCTATATATAAAACAGGAACAGAATCACAGACATAGAAAACAAACTTATGGTTACCAAAGTGGAGAGCAAGGGAGTGAGGGAATAATTAGGAATATGGGATTCATGGAGAAAAACTACTATACATAAAATAGATTAGCAACAAGGATTACTGTTTAGCACAGGGAATTATATTCAATACTTGTAATAAACTATAATGGAATATAATCTGAATAAAATAACTGAATCACTTTGCTGTACACCTGAAACTAACACAGTATTGTAAATCAACTATACTTCAATTTTTTTTAAAAGCTGAGTCGGAATTAAAAAAGAAGAAATCTCCCGGGCTCATCATAAAGAGACATATCTAACAGGGGTGTAAGCAGCAGAACCAACTATCCTAGTTTTCCTGGGACTGAGGTTGGGGGTGGGACGGTTCTCAGGATATGGGAATGAGGAGTTTCCCAGGACATGAAAATTTCAGGGCTAAAACTGAGAAAGTCCCAGGCAAATCAGAATTGGTCACCCCCGTTGTAAGCATATTCATTGTAAAGATGTAGGTGTGATAATTACATTGATTCTATTTATTTATTTTTGGCTGCGTTGCGGTCTTCGTTGCTGCGCATGCGCTTTCTCTAGTTGAGGCGAGAGGGGGCTACTCTTCGTTGCGGTGCGTGGGCTTCTCATTGCCCTGGCTTCCCTTGTTGCAGACCAGGGCTTGAACCCGTGTCCCCTGCCTTGGCAGACGGATTCTTAACCACTGTGCCACCAGGGAAGTCCCACACAGATTCAGAGAACAACTTTTTTCTCATCCCCCTTCCCCTATCATACCCACCTCATAGGTCTAGCTTTTTACCTGTGCCCTTGGGTACATCTAAGGTAAATCTCATGGTTTTTATAGTCATCTCAGATAATAGAGACTTTCAGTCCCAATTTTTTTTTTTTTTCTTTTTAAGTCACACGCAAGAAAAAAAATTGTGTCAGTTCGGTAATTGCTATCCTTTTGGCAAGTTGCCTGCAGCTGCAAGGGTCATAGTTTTTTGTTTTGTTTTGTTGCTTTACGCGGGCCTCTCACTGTTGTGGCCTCTCCCGTTGCGGAGCACAGGCTCCGGACGCGCAGGCTCAGCGGCCATGGCTCACGGGCCCAGCTGCTCCGCGGCATGTGGGACCTTCCCAGACCGGGGCACGAACCCGTGTCCCCTGCATCGGCAGGCGGACTCTCAACCACTGCGCCACCAGGGAAGCCCACAGTCAGTGTTTTATTTACGTTCCTACCTGGCGCTTCTATTCCTCCTCCTCCCTCTCTCAAGGCTGCAGTTTTCTCAAGTGTTGTCGGCAGAAGCTTCCCCTCCAACAGGTCCTGTGAGGAAACCCTCAAGTCCACGGTTACATTTCCAGCTTCTCCCCGCAGGGTTCATCTCCCACCTCCAGGTGGCGCTCCTGGAAAGGATATAAGACCCCTGATTCATATTCTGTCTCTCCCTCTCCCTCTCTTCCCCTCTCCCCCTCCCTCTTCTCCAGGCTGTCCCAGAACCTCTTCAGAGCTGTCAGCACAGTCCTGAGCCCTTGAGATGTTCCAAACGTGAGCGAGAGCCCATTCTTCTCTGGGTCGTGCCCCTCCCCCCATACTAGTGCTCTGATGGCTCAGTTGAAGCTTTTCCCCCTTGAAGCTTGAAGTGCGAAAACATCCTCACCACATTCCTATGTCGAAGAGAGACTGGAACCCACAGCGCACCAAGTGCTCTTGTAAACAAACATATGAAGACAAAACAAAACAGCTCTTCAGCACCAGGTGGAAAACGGACCCGGGGTGGAGAAGTTGGGTTTCTGGCTTAAGTCACGCGTGGATGGTCCCACTTTCGAGTCTGGCCCCATTGGCACCTATAGTCTGTGGGTCTGGGCAGAAACTGAGTTTACAATGATCCTTCTTTAATGTTCTGTTATATATGTGTGCAGACACCTTGCAAATGTCGCACAAGGGCAAGTTCTGAAGACAAATGGATGGTAGGAGTCCATTTTCACCAAAAAGCAAACACAAACGAGTAAACAAACAAAAAAACCCCCACAAGAATTCATGAATAGATGCACACAAAAATGAAAGGTGGGGCTTCCCTGGTGGCGCAGTGGTTGAGAGTCCGCCTGCTGATGCAGGGGACACGGGTTCGTGCCCCGGTCCGGGAGGATCCCACATGCCGCGGAGCCGCTGAGCCTGCGCGTCCGGAGCCTGTGCTCCGAAACGGGAGAGGCCACAACAGTGAGAGGCCCACGTACCGCAAAAAAAAAAAAAGAAAGAAAAAGAAAAGAAAGGTGACGGCTTCCCTGGTGTCGCAGTGGTTGGGAGTCCGCCTGCCGGTGCAGGGGACACGGGTTCGTGCCCCGGTCCGGGAAGATCCCACATGCCGCGGAGCGGCTGGGCCCGTGAGCCACGGCCGCTAGGCCTGCGCGTCCGGAGCCTGTGCTCCGCAGCGGGAGAGGCCACAGCAGTGAGAGGCCCGCGTACCGCAAAAAAGGAAAAAAAAAAAAAAAGAAAGGTGACATTCACCAAAACGTTAACAAGGGATGGGAACTTGAGTAATTTCTTGTTTTAAGTACGTGGATGTGCTATTTCTTACATGAAAATAGTATCTGTATAGTAAAATGTACTGCAGTAAGCGTTGATGGGTGATGCATGTAAATGGCCTGAATACCATTCATTCCTCAGAAGGTCACTTTATTTTGGTTGTTTTGCAGCTGTCGGTTCATTGCCTCCGGTCAAGGCACAGAAACAGCTGAGTCTTTTCTGTATCCGTCGCTGGAACCACAGTTAAAGATTCCTTTTGGAAAGGGAACAGAAAGTTGGAGGCTAGAGCTGTGGAATCTGGGAGAGAGCCGTGGGCGTCTGCAGAGCCATTTCCTCTGCACCACGAGTGTCATAAGCAAGAACAAATCTGACTCCATATTAAATCTGTTTCTTTGACTTTAACCTTTACTTTCTGTGGCTTTTGTTACAAGTTATTCACTAAGAGGATGTTGCCTATGCTAAAAGCATACATAATGGCCTGTCGCAGGGAACCCCGCTGCCTCTGCCTGAATGTTAAACTAAAATACCTTTGTTCAGCTCCCAGGGAAATATCCTGACCCAGCCCACCTGTGAATAGCTGCTGGAAAGAAGATATTAACGCATCCCCTCCCCAGTCTGGCCAAACCAGGAGATATCTGCAAAACCCTCCGGCCTTTTTACTTTATCCCCTCACCTGCCCCTCTCTGTTCTGCGAACAGCTAGCAGCCAGGCTCCGGTAAGATAGTTCTCTGGGACTCTAGCCCACCATTTTCTTGAACTCCTGTCTTACCAAATAAAGTTGTTATTCCTTGTTCCAACACCTCCCGATTTATTGGCCTGTCGTGCGTGGAGCAGAACAAGCTTGGACGCGGTAACAGGAGGAAACGCCAGAGGGCTTGCCTCCAGTTGAATGAGATTGCCTCCAGAGAATGATGATTAAAAAGCTTCAGCTGAACCCCCATGGCACCCATGCTCTGAAACAAGACGAATGACATTTTTTTAAAGGATGCACCTGCCAACCTCAAATTGGCACCTGCCAGCTACCTCTACAAGGATTCGATCATGAGCTGCTGCCCCTGCTGACCTTCCACATGCCCTGAAAGGAGCTCAGGGAGGAGACCAGGAATGAGGCGCTCTGTGCTCTGGGGAAAACTGGCAGAACAGGTCTTCAGAGAGTTAGAGATTTTCAGGAGAAGATTTTAGGAGCCCAATTCTTGCAACTCCTCATATCTAGAAAAGCACTGAAATCCTTCATGGTGACGTCTGCTCCTTGTGACTAGCAGAAACCTTCTGCAATAATGTGTGCTTGATGGCATGGACCCACGCACCCTTCACCAAAATCCATATGTACTGACCTTCCCCCCGCCTCTTCGGAGCAGTTTCTCAGAGCTCTCTGAAATGCTATCTCCAGGGCTACAGTCCTCATTTTGCCCCAAATAAAACTTGACTCACAGTTCCCACGTTGCGCATTGTTTTTTCAGCCCACACACTCTAAAGTGACTACTCAACTGAGGGACCTGACCGGTAATCCTCAACATGGTCAAGGTCATTCAAAACAAGGAGGGTCTGAGAAATTGTTGCAGTCGAGAGGAGACACATTGTATAAATGTAATATATCCTGGAAAGGAACAAAGGACATTAAGTAAAAACTAAGGAAATCTGAATAAATTATGGGCACTACTTAACAATAATGTATCTATACTGGTTCGTTATTTGTGACAAATGTATCATACTAAGAGTAAGATATTGAAAAAAAAGAGTAAGATATTAATAGGGGAAACTGGTAATAGGTAATAAAGTAAATAGGAATCTCTGCACTATCTTTGCAATTTTCTGTCAATCTAAAATTATTCTAAAATTTTTTTTAATTTTAGGGAATTCCCTGGCAGTCCAGTGCTTAGGTCTCAGCGCTTCCACTGCGGAGGGCCCGGGTTCCATCCCTGGTCAGGGAACTAAGATCCCACAAGCTGCGTGGTGTGGCCATAAATAAGTAAATAAATAAAAGTTTTTTAAAAATTTAAAGGATGAGACAAAGAAGCCTATGAGGAGTACATTGCAACCCTTTCTAACATGATGACGTCTTCATGAGATCTCTGCTCATATCTCATCAAGCACAATCACACCCAGCCTGTTCCTCAATTAACCATTAGCAGAGGGTATGGGATTACCATGATGAGCTAAGAGCAGTGTATAGTTTCACATGCAACAGAATCACCTGGAGCAATTGTTAGATCATAGATCGTTGAAGCTCACCCTCGGAGTTTCTGATTCAGGAGGTCCGTTTAGGACCCAATTATTTGTATTTCTGACCACTTCCCAGGCAACGCCGTTGTCGCCGCCCTGGAGACCACACTTTGAGAACCACTGGCTTGCTAAGCCTTAGACTAATCAAGATTCACATCTGGGACCAGAAAAGGCCAAATATCACCAAGACTTAAGGATGGTTACTCGATACCTGAACAAGATCAGAATTATCTTAGCAAAGCAGCTTGTGAGGAGTGGCTGTCTCCTGTATGTTACAATGGCTTTCATCATTTCCCCCCCTTCGATTAGTATCATTACACTGGCTTTTTGGAAGAATTCCTCAATCAAATCTTCTCAGTAATTTGGTCTTCAGCTGCGTCCATTCTACTGTTTATCCTGTTATAGGCTAATATTAAACACTTCATTTACCGTCATATGTTTTCATACCTACTATTTCCACAAAACCCTTGCTTTATAGATTACCGTTCTTTTTTTCACATTGCTAACGTGTTTCCTTATCTCTTTGCCGTATATTTCTTTTTCAAAAAACATTTTTTAAAACTATTTATTTAGGCTGCAACTGGTCTTAGTTGTGGCATGTGGGATCTTTTAGTTGCAGCATGCAAACTCTTAGTTGCGGCATCTAGTTCTCCGACCAGGGATCGAACCGGGGCCCCCTGCACTGGGAGTGGGGAGTCTTACCCACTGGACCACCCGGGAAGTCCCTGTTTGTAGTATATTTCTTATACGTATTTAAATTCTTGGTCCACCTAACACCCCCCCCCAATAATCACGGCTTCACCCCACCAATCAACTCTTTAGGGACAGAGCTTTATAGTCAAACCCATGGGGAGAATGTGACAGTTTTATGACACAGCTGTATGTTATTTGACACTCCTTCCTTCAAGAGATGGGGTCTATGACCCTGTCCCCTCAAATATTAGTGGGTCTGTGGTTGCTCTGGTCAATACTTTGGCAGATCTGACCCCAGGCAACTTCCATATCTAGGTCATAAGACGTGATCCAACTGAGCCGCCATGCAAGGAGTCCAACTACCCTGATGTCACCATGCCATGAGGAAGCCTAAGACACACAGAGAGGCCATGTGTACACACTCCAGCCACCTGTCCCCTAGCCGAGCCCAACCTCGGAGTCACCCCAGCCTGGCACCAGATACGTAAGTAAAGAAGCTTCCAGGTGATTCTGCTTCATCCCAGTACCCCACCCCTCATGCCACCCTCAGCTGGTCAAGTCTTCCCAGCTGGAGCTGCAGATACGGTGCAGCAGACACAGCCATCATCTCTATGCTCTGTCCAAACGCCTGACCCGTAGCATCTGTGAGCATGATGCAGTGAAGGTTGTTTTATGTCACTAAGTTTCGGATGGTTTGGTATAAATCAATAGATACCCAGAGCAGAGAAGCAGCATTGGGAAGAGTCAAGGGTCCCAATTTGAAGGGATGAAGTGGTGAAAGCCTTTTGTCCTGTGGCCCCTGCTGTAGGTCATTGCTGCCTTTTTTTTTTTTTTTTTTTTTTGCGGTACGCGGGCCTCTCACTG